>NC_090353.1:3594858-3894858 GCF_035084215.1 Heptranchias perlo | reverse complement strand
ATATATTTGAATATATTGGGCTGGATTGGAATATACTGGGTTGGTTTCTAATATACTATGTTGGGTTCCATTGGACTATACTGGACTGGACTGCGATATACTCTGCTGGATTGCGATATACAGGGCTGGATTGGAATATACAGGGCTGGATTGGAATATACAGGGCTGGATTAGAATATCCTAGAGTCATAGAGTCATAGAGTTATACAGCACGGATAGAGGCCCTTCGGCCCATCGTGTCCGCGCCGGCCATCAGCCCTGTCTACTCTAATCCCATATTCCAGCATTTGGTCCGTAGCCTTGTATGCTATGGCATTTCAAGTGCTCATCCAAATGCTTCTTGAATGTTGTGAGGGTTCCAGCCTCCACAACCCTTTCAGGCAGTGAGTTCCAGACTCCAACCACCCTCTGGGTGAAAAAGTTCTTTCTCAAATCCCCTCTAAACCTCCCGCCTTTTACCTTGAATCTATGTCCCCTTGTTATAGAACCCTCAACGAAGGGAAAAAGCTCCTTAGTATCCATCCTATCTGTGCCCCTCATAATTTTGTACACCTCAATCATGTCCCCCCTCAGCCTCCTCTGCTCCAAGGAAAACAAACCCAATCTTCCCAGTCTCTCTTCATAGCTGAAGCGCTCCAGCCCTGGTAACATCCTGGTGAATCTCCTCTGCACCCTCTCCAAAGCGATCACATCCTTCCTGTAGTGTGGCGACCAGAACTGCACACAGTACTCCAGCTGTGGCCTAACCAGTGTTTTATACAGCTCCATCATAACCTCCTTGCTCTTATATTCTATGCCTCGGCTAATAAAGGCAAGTATCCCATATGCCTTCTTTACCACCTTATCTACCCGTTCCGCCGCCTTCAGGGATCTGTGAACTTGCACACCAAGATCCCTCTGACCCTCTGTCTTGCCTAGGGTCCTCCCATTCATTGTGTATTCCCTTGCCTTGTTAGTCCCTCCAAAGTGCATCACCTCGCACTTTTCCGGGTTAAATTCCATTTGCCACTGTTCCGCCCATCTGACCAACCCATCTATATCGTCCTGCAGACTGAGGCTATCCTCCTCGCTATTTACCACCCTACCAATTTTTGTATCATCAGCGAACTTACTGATCATACCTTTTACATTCATATCCAAGTCATTAATGTAGACCACAAACAGCAAGGGACCCAGCACCGATCCCTGTTGTACCCCACTGGCCACAGGCTTCCAGTCACAAAAACAACCTTCGACCATCACCCTCTGCCTTCTGCCACTAAGCCAGTTTTGTATCCAAAGTGCCAAGGCACCCTGGATTCCATGGGCTCGTACCTTCTTGACCAGTCTCCTGTGCGGGACTTTATCGAAGGCCTTACTGAAATCCATGTATACCACATCCACTGCGTTACCCTCATCCACACGCCGAGTCACCCCCTCAAAAAATTCAATCAAATTAGTCAGACATGATCTTCCCTTGACAAAGCCATGTTGACTATCCCTGATTAATCCTTGCTTCTCCAAGTGGAGACTAATTTTGTCCTTCAGAATTTTTTCCAATAATTTTCCTACCACTGATGTTAGGCTCACTGGCCTGTAGTTCCCCGGTTTTTCCCTACTCCCCTTCTTGAATAATGGTATTACATTAGCGGTTCTCCAGTCCTCTGGCACATCCCCTGTGGCCAGAGAGGTTCTGAATATATGTGTTAGAGCCCCCGCAATCTCCTCCTTTGCCTCACACAGTAGCCTGGGATACATTTCGTCCGGGCCTGGGGATTTATCCATTTTTAGGCCTGCTAAAACCGCCAATACCTCCTCCCGCTCGATGTTAATATGTTCGAGTATATCACAGTCCCCCTGCCGTATTTCTATGTCTACATCGTCCTTCTCCATAGTGAAAACAGATGCAAAACATTCATTTAGAACCCCTCCTACATCTGCCGGCTCCACACACAGATTGCCATTTTTGTCCCTAATGGGCCCTATTTTTTCCCTAGTCATCCTCTTACCCTTAATATACTTATAAAACATCTTAGGATTTTCCTTTATTTTGCTCGCCAGTGTTATTTCATGGCCCCTCCTTGATCTCCTAATTTCTTTTTTAAGTATCCCCCTGCACTTTTTGTACTCCTCTAGGGCTTCCTCCGTCTTTAGCCTTTTGTATCTGCCAAAAGCCCTCCTTTTTTTCCTAATCCATTCTCGTATATCCCCTGACATCCAAGGTTCCCTGGAGTTCTTGGAACCACCCTTGACCTTTACGGGAACATGTTGCCATTGTATGGTCTCAATCTCCCTTCTGAAAGACTCCCATTGCTCCGATGCGGATTTTCCTACAAGCAGCTGATCCCAGTCCATTTTGGCCAGATCCTGCCTTATCCTATTAAAATCGGCCTTCCCCCAATTTAGAACCTTTATTTCCGGCCCCTCCCTGTCCTTTTCCATGACCACCTTAAATCTCACCGAATTATGGTCACTCTCACCAAAGTGCTCACCTACTAGCACTTCTTCCACTTGGCTGGCCACATTCCCTAGAATTAGGTCCAGTACCGCCCCCTGGTCTTAATTGGAATAAAGTGAGCTGGATTGGGATATATTAGGTTCGATTGGATTATACTGGGCTGGATTGCGATATACTCTGCTGGATTAGGATATACTGAGTTGGATTGGAATATACCGGGCTAGATTGAGATATACTGGGTTGCATTGGGATATATTAGGTTGGCTTGGACTATATTAGGTTGGATTGGCATATATTGGTCTTAATTGGAATATACTGGGCTGGATTGAAATATACTGGTCTTAATTAGAATATACTGGGCTTGATTCCAATATACTGGGCTTGATTGGAATATACTGGTCTTAATTGGAATATACTGGGCTGGATTGGAATATACTGGTCTTAATTGGAATATACTGGGCTGGATTGGAATATACTGCTCTTAATTGGTATGTGCAGGGCTGGATTGGAATATACCGGGCTGGATTGTAGTATACTGGGCTTGATTGTAATATACTGGGTGGATTAGAAATATACTGAACCGGATTGGAATATGCTGGGCTGGATTAGAATATACTGGGCTGGATTAGAATATACTGGGCTGGATTAGAATATACTGGGCCGGATTGGAATATACTGGGCCGGATTGGAATATACTGGGCTGGATTAGAATATACTGGGCTGGATTGGAATATACTGGGCTGGATTAGAATATACTGGGCTGGATTAGAATATACTGGGCTGGATTGGAATATACTGGGCTGGATTAGAATATACTGGGCTGGATTAGAATATACTGGGCTGGATTGGAATATACTGGGCTGGATTAGAATATACTGGGCTGGATTGGAATATACTGGGCTGGATTAGAATATACTGGGCTGGATTAGAATATACTGGGCTGGATTGGAATATACTGGGCTGGATTAGAATATACTGGGCTGGATTGGAATATACTGGGCTGGATTAGAATATACTGGGCTGGATTAGAATATACTGGGCTGGATTGGAATATACTGGGCTGGATTGGAATATACTGGGCTGGATTAGAATATACTGGGCTGGATTAGAATATACTGGGCTGGATTGGAATATACTGGGCTGGATTGGAATATACTGGGCTGGATTAGAATATACTGGGCTGGATTGGAATATACTGGGCTGGATTGGAATATACTGGGCTGGATTGGAATATACTGGGCTGGATTGGAATATACTGGGCCGGATTGGAATATACTGGGCTGGATTGGAATATACTGGGCCGGATTGGAATATACTGGGCTGGATTGGAATATACTGGGCTGGATTGGAATATACTGGGCTGGATTGGAATATACTGGGCCGGATTGGAATATACTGGGCTGGATTGGAATATACTGGGCTGGATTGGAATATACTGGGCTGGATTAGAATATACTGGGCTGGATTGGAATATACTGGGCTGGATTGGAATATACTGGGCTGGATTAGAATATACTGGGCTGGATTAGAATATACTGGGCTGGATTGGAATATACTGGGCTGGATTGGAATATACTGGGCTGGATTGGAATATACTGGGCTGGATTGGAATATACTGGGCCGGATTGGAATATACTGGGCTGGATTGGAATATACTGGGCTGGATTGGAATATACTGGGCCGGATTGGAATATACTGGGCTGGATTGGAATATACTGGGCCGGATTGGAATATACTGGGCTGGATTGGAATATACTGGGCTGGATTGGAATATACTGGGCTGGATTGGAATATACTGGGCCGGATTGGAATATACTGGGCTGGATTAGAATATACTGGGCTGGATTGGAATATACTGGGCTGGATTGGAATATACTGGGCTGGATTGGAATATACTGGGCTGGATTGGAATATACTGGGCTGGATTGGAATATACTGGGTTGGATTGGAATATACTGGGCCGGATTGGAATATACTGGGCTGGATTGGAATATACTGGGCTGGATTGGAATATACTGGGCTGGATTGGAATATACTGGGCTGGATTGGAATATACTGGGCTGGATTGGAATATACTGGGCCGGATTGGAATATACTGGGCTGGATTGGAATATACTGGGCTGGATTGGAATATACTGGGCTGGATTGGAATATACTGGGCCGGATTGGAATATACTGGGCTGGATTGGAATATACTGGGCTGGATTGGAATATACTGGGCCGGATTGGAATATACTGGGCTGGATTGGAATATACTGGGCTGGATTGGAATATACTGGGCTGGATTGGAATATACTGGGCCGGATTGGAATATACTGGGCTGGATTGGAATATACTGGGCTGGATTGGAATATACTGGGCTGGATTAGAATATACTGGGCTGGATTGGAATATACTGGGCTGGATTGGAATATACTGGGCTGGATTGGAATATACTGGGCTGGATTGGAATATACTGGGCCGGATTGGAATATACTGGGCTGGATTGGAATATACTGGGCCGGATTGGAATATACTGGGCTGGATTGGAATATACTGGGCTGGATTGGAATATACTGGGCTGGATTAGAATATACTGGGCTGGATTAGAATATACTGGGCTGGATTGGAATATACTGAACCGGATTGGAATATACTGGGCCGGATTGGAATATACTGGGCCGGATTGGAATATACTGGGCCGGATTGGAATATGCTGGGCTGGATTGGAATATACTGGGCCGGATTGGAATATACTGGGCTGGATTGGAATATACTGGGCTGGATTAGAATATACTGGGCCGGATTGGAATATACTGGGCCGGATTGGAATATACTGGGCCGGATTGGAATATACTGGGCTGGATTGGAATATACTGGGCTGGATTAGAATATACTGGGCTGGATTAGAATATACTGGGCCGGATTGGAATATACTGGGCCGGATTGGAATATACTGGGCCGGATTGGAATATACTGGGCTGGATTAGAATATACTGGGCCGGATTGGAATATACTGGGCCGGATTGGAATATACTGGGCCGGATTGGAATATACTGGGCTGGATTAGAATATACTGGGCCGGATTGGAATATACTGGGCCGGATTGGAATATACTGGGCCGGATTGGAATATACTGGGCCGGATTGGAATATACTGGGCTGGATTAGAATATACTGGGCCGGATTGGAATATACTGGGCCGGATTGGAATATACTGGGCCGGATTGGAATATACTGGGCTGGATTGGAATATACTGGGCTGGATTGGAATATACTGGGCCGGATTGGAATATACTGGGCCGGATTGGAATATACTGGGCCGGATTGGAATATGCTGGGCTGGATTGGAATATACTGGGCCGGATTGGAATATACTGGGCTGGATTGGAATATACTGGGCCGGATTAGAATATACTGGGCCGGATTGGAATATACTGGGCCGGATTGGAATATACTGGGCCGGATTGGAATATACTGGGCTGGATTGGAATATACTGGGCTGGATTGGAATATACTGGGCCGGATTGGAATATACTGGGCCGGATTGGAATATACTGGGCCGGATTGGAATATGCTGGGCTGGATTGGAATATACTGGGCTGGATTGGAATATACTGGGCCGGATTAGAATATACTGGGCTGGATTGGAATATACTGGGCCGGATTGGAATATACTGGGCTGGATTGGAATATACTGAACCGGATTGGAATATACTGGGCCGGATTGGAATATACTGGGTTGGATTGGAATATACTGGGCTGGATTGGAATATACTGGGCCGGATTGGAATATACTGGGTTGGATTGGAATATACTGGGCTGGATTGGAATATATTGGGCTGGATTGGAATATACTGGGTTGGATTGGAATATACTGGGCTGGATTGGAATATACTGGGCCGGATTGGAATATACTGGGTTGGATTGGAATATACTGGGCTGGATTGGAATATACTGGGCCGGATTGGAATATACTGGGCTGGATTGGAATATACTGGGCCGGATTGGAATATACTGGGCTGGATTGGAATATACTGAACCGGATTGGAATATACTGGGCCGGATTGTAATATACTGGGTTGGATTGGAATATACTGGGCCGGATTGTAATATACTGGGTTGGATTGGAATATACTGGGCTGGATTGGAATATACTGAACCGGATTGGAATATACTGAACCGGATTGGAATATACTGGGCCGGATTGGAATATACTGGGTTGGATTGGAATATACTGGGCTGGATTGGAATATACTGGGCCGGATTGGAATATACTGGGCTGGATTGGAATATACTGGGCCGGATTGGAATATACTGGGCTGGATTGGAATATACTGAACCGGATTGGAATATACTGGGCCGGATTGGAATATACTGGGCCGGATTGGAATATACTGGGCTGGATTGGAATATACTGGGCCGGATTGGAATATACTGGGCTGGATTGGAATATACTGAACCGGATTGGAATATACTGGGCTGGATTGGAATATACTGGGCTGGATTGGAATATATTGGGCTGGATTGGAATATACTGGGTTGGATTGGAATATACTGGGCCGGATTGGAATATATTGGGCTGGATTGGAATATACTGGGTTGGATTGGAATATACTGGGCCGGATTGGAATATATTGGGCTGGATTGGAATATACTGGGTTGGATTGGAATATACTGGGCCGGATTGGAATATGCTGGGCTGGATTGGAATATACTGGGCCGGATTGGAATATACTGGGCTGGATTGGAATATACTGGGCCGGATTAGAATATACTGGGCCGGATTGGAATATACTGGGCTGGATTGGAATATACTGGGCCGGATTAGAATATATTGGGCTGGATTGGAATATACTGGGCTGGATTGGAATATACTGGGCCGGATTGGAATATATTGGGCTGGATTGGAATATACTGGGTTGGATTGGAATATACTGGGCCGGATTGGAATATATTGGGCTGGATTGGAATATACTGGGTTGGATTGGAATATACTGGGCCGGATTGGAATATGCTGGGCTGGATTGGAATATACTGGGCCGGATTGGAATATACTGGGCTGGATTGGAATATACTGGGCCGGATTAGAATATACTGGGCCGGATTGGAATATACTGGGCTGGATTGGAATATACTGGGCCGGATTGGAATATACTGGGCCGGATTGGAATATACTGGGCCGGATTGGAATATGCTGGGCTGGATTGGAATATACTGGGCCGGATTGGAATATACTGGGCTGGATTGGAATATACTGGGCCGGATTGGAATATACTGGGCTGGATTGGAATATACTGAACCGGATTGGAATATACTGGGCCGGATTGGAATATACTGGGCCGGATTGGAATATACTGGGCTGGATTGGAATATACTGGGCCGGATTGGAATATACTGGGCTGGATTGGAATATACTGAACCGGATTGGAATATACTGGGCTGGATTGGAATATGCTGGGCCGGATTGGAATATACTGGGCTGGATTGGAATATACTGGGCCGGATTGGAATATACTGGGCCGGATTGGAATATACTGAACCGGATTGGAATATATTGGGCCGGATTGGAATATACTGGGCTGGATTGGAATATACTGGGCTGGATTAGAATATACTGGGCTGGATTGGAATATACTGGGCCGGATTGGAATATACTGAACCGGATTGGAATATATTGGGCCGGATTGGAATATACTGGGCTGGATTGGAATATACTGGGCTGGATTAGAATATACTGGGCTGGATTGGGATATACTGGGCTGGATTGGAATATACTGGGCTGGATTGGAATATACTGGGCTGGATTGGAATATACTGGGCTGGATTGGAATATACTGGGCTGGATTGGAATATACTGGGCTGGATTGGAATATACTGGGCCGGATTGGAATATACTGGGCCGGATTGGAATATACTGGGCTGGATTGGAATATACTGGGCTGGATTAGAATATACTGGGCTGGATTGGAATATGCTGGGCCGGATTGGAATATACTGGGCTGGATTGGAATATACTGGGCTGGATTGGAATATGCTGGGCTGGATTGGAATATACTGGGCTGGATTGGAATATACTGGGCTGGATTGGAATATACTGGGCTGGATTGGAATATACTGGGCTGGATTGGAATATACTGGGCTGGATTGGAATATGCTGGGCCGGATTGGAATATACTGGGCTGGATTGGAATATACTGGGCTGGATTGGAATATACTGGGCTGGATTGGAATATACTGGGCTGGATTGGAATATACTGGGCTGGATTGGAATATGCTGGGCCGGATTGGAATATACTGGGCTGGATTGGAATATACTGGGCTGGATTGGAATATACTGGGCTGGATTGGAATATGCTGGGCCGGATTGGAATATACTGGGCCGGATTGGAATATACTGGGCTGGATTGGAATATATTGGGCTGGATTGGAATATACTGAACCGGATTGGAATATACTGGGCCGGATTGGAATATGCTGGGCTGGATTGGAATATACTGGGCCGGATTGGAATATACTGGGCTGGATTGGAATATACTGGGCCGGATTAGAATATACTGGGCCGGATTGGAATATACTGGGCTGGATTGGAATATACTGGGCCGGATTGGAATATACTGGGCCGGATTGGAATATACTGGGCCGGATTGGAATATGCTGGGCTGGATTGGAATATACTGGGCCGGATTGGAATATACTGGGCTGGATTGGAATATACTGGGCCGGATTGGAATATACTGGGCTGGATTGGAATATACTGAACCGGATTGGAATATACTGGGCCGGATTGGAATATACTGGGCCGGATTGGAATATACTGGGCTGGATTGGAATATACTGGGCCGGATTGGAATATACTGGGCTGGATTGGAATATACTGAACCGGATTGGAATATACTGGGCTGGATTGGAATATGCTGGGCCGGATTGGAATATACTGGGCTGGATTGGAATATACTGGGCCGGATTGGAATATACTGGGCCGGATTGGAATATACTGAACCGGATTGGAATATATTGGGCCGGATTGGAATATACTGGGCTGGATTGGAATATACTGGGCTGGATTGGAATATACTGGGCTGGATTGGAATATGCTGGGCTGGATTAGAATATACTGGGCTGGATTAGAATATACTGGGCTGGATTGGAATATACTGGGCTGGATTGGAATATACTGGGCTGGATTGGAATATACTGGGCTGGATTGGAATATACTGGGCCGGATTGGAATATACTGGGCCGGATTGGAATATACTGGGCTGGATTGGAATATACTGGGCTGGATTAGAATATACTGGGCTGGATTGGAATATGCTGGGCCGGATTGGAATATACTGGGCTGGATTGGAATATACTGGGCTGGATTGGAATATGCTGGGCTGGATTGGAATATACTGGGCTGGATTGGAATATACTGGGCTGGATTGGAATATACTGGGCTGGATTGGAATATACTGGGCTGGATTGGAATATACTGGGCTGGATTGGAATATACTGGGCTGGATTGGAATATACTGGGCTGGATTGGAATATACTGGGCTGGATTGGAATATACTGGGCTGGATTGGAATATGCTGGGCCGGATTGGAATATACTGGGCTGGATTGGAATATACTGGGCTGGATTGGAATATACTGGGCTGGATTGGAATATACTGGGCTGGATTGGAATATACTGGGCTGGATTGGAATATGCTGGGCCGGATTGGAATATACTGGGCTGGATTGGAATATACTGGGCTGGATTGGAATATACTGGGCTGGATTGGAATATGCTGGGCCGGATTGGAATATACTGGGCTGGATTGGAATATACTGGGCCGGATTGGAATATACTGGGCTGGATTGGAATATACTGGGCTGGATTGGAATATACTGGGCTGGATTGGAATATGCTGGGCCGGATTGGAATATACTGGGCCGGATTGGAATATACTGGGCCGGATTGGAATATACTGGGCTGGATTGGAATATATTGGGCTGGATTGGAATATACTGAACCGGATTGGAATATACTGGGCCGGATTGGAATATATTGGGCTGGATTGGAATATACTGAACCGGATTGGAATATACTGGGCCGGATTGGAATATGCTGGGCTGGATTGGAATATACTGGGCTGGATTGGAATATACTGGGCTGGATTGGAATATACTGAACCGGATTGGAATATGCTGGGCTGGATTGGAATATACTGGGCCGGATTGGAATATACTGGGCTGGATTGGAATATACTGGGCTGGATTGGAATATACTGGGCTGGATTGGAATATACTGAACCGGATTGGAATATACTGGGCTGGATTGGAATATACTGGGCCGGATTGGAATATGCTGGGCCGGATTGGAATATACTGGGCTGGATTGGAATATACTGAACCGGATTGGAATATGCTGGGCTGGATTGGAATATACTGGGCCGGATTGGAATATACTGGGCTGGATTGGAATATACTGGGCTGGATTAGAATATACTGGGCCGGATTGGAATATACTGGGCTGGATTGGAATATACTGGGCTGGATTGGAATATACTGGGCCGGATTGGAATATACTGGGCTGGATTAGAATATACTGGGCCGGATTGGAATATACTGGGCTGGATTGGAATATACTGGGCCGGATTGGAATATACTGGGCTGGATTGGAATATACTGGGCTGGATTGGAATATACTGAACCGGATTGGAATATGCTGGGCTGGATTGGAATATACTGGGCTGGATTGGGATATACTGAACCGGATTGGAATATACTGGGCTGGATTAGAATATACTCGGCTGGATTGGAATGTACTGGGTTAGATTGGAATATACTGGGGTAGATTGGAATATACTGGGCCGGATTGGAATATACAGTGCTAGTTTGGAGTGTATTGCACTGGTTTGCAATATATTGATCTGGATTGGAATATATTGGGCTGGATTTGAACATATTGGTTGTATTGGAATGTACTGGGTTAGATTGGAATATACTGGTTCGATTTGAAAATCCTGGGCTGTATTGGAATATACTGGCCTGAATTGGTATGTACTGAGATGGATTGGAATATACTGGGCTGGATTGGTGTAAACTGGGTTGGACTGGAATATACTGGGCTCGATTGGAATATATTGGGCTGGATTGGGATATACTGAGTTGTATTGGTACTGGTCTGTATTGAAAATTACTGGGCTGGTTTGGAATATTCTGGGATGGATTGGAATATACTGGGTGGAACTGGAATATACAGCTCTTAATTGGAATATACTCAGCTGGATTGGAATATACCAGGGTGGATTGGAATATATTGGTCTTCATTGTATATACTGTGCTGGATTGGAATATACTGGTCTTTATTGGAATATACCGAGCTGGATTCTAAAAAACTGGGCTGCATTGGAATATATTGTGCTAGTTTGGAATATAGAGGGCTGAACTGGGATATACTGGATTGGATTGGATTATACGGGGCTGGATTGGAAAATACTGGTCTTAATAGGCTGTGATGTGGAGATGCCGGTGATGGACTGGGGTGGACAAATGTAAGGAGTCTTACAACACCAGGTTATAGTCCAACAGCTTTATTGGAATCACAAGCTTTCGGAGCTTTGCTCCTTCGTCAGGTAAGTGACGAAGGAGGAAAGCTCCGAAAGCTTGTGATTTCAAATAAAACTGTTGGACTATAACCTGGTGTTGTAAGACTCCTTACATTAATAGGCTGTGCGATACTAGGCGTATCAGTGTTACACTCCTGTATATAATAAAACAACGTGTGATACTGGGTGTATCTGCGTTACACTCCTGTATATAATAATATGCTGTGTGATACTGTGTGTATCCGTGTTACACTCCTGTATATAATAAAACAACGTGTGATACTGGGTGTATCTGCGTTACACTCCTGTATATAATAATATGCTGTGTGATACTGTGTGTATCCGTGTTACACTCCTATATATAATAACACAATATGCGATACTGGGTGTATCAGGGTTATACTCCTCTGTATAGTAATATGCTGTGTGATACTGGGTGTATCAGTGTTACACTCCTGTATATAATAATACAAAGTGTGATACTGGGTGCATCAGTGTTACACTCCAATATATAATAATAAAATGTGTGATACTGGGTGTATCAGTGTTACACTCCTGTATATAATAATACAATGTGTGATACTGGGTATATCAGTGTTACACTCCTGTATATAATAATACAATGTGTGATACTGGGTATATCAGTGTTACACTCCTGTATATAATAATACAATGTGTGATACTGGGTATATCAGTGTTACATTCCTGTACATAATAATACTCTGTGTGATACTGGGTGTATCAGTGTTACCCTCCTTTATATAATAAAACGCAATGTGATACTGGGTGTATCAGTGGTACATTCCTGTACATAATAATGTGCTGTGTGATATTGGGTTCATCAGTGTTACACTCCTGTATATAATAAAACAATGTGTGATACTGGGTGTATCAGTGTTACACTCCTGTATATAATAATACTCTGGGTGATACTGGGTGTATCAGAGTTACACTTCAGTATATAATAACACCCTTTGTGATACTGGCTGTATCAGTTTTACACCCCTGTATATAATAATACTCTGTGTGATACTGGGTGTGTCAGTGTTAAACTCGTATATATAATAATACTCTGTGTGATACTGGGTGTATCAGTGTTACACTCCTGTATATAATAATACTCTGTGTGATACTGGGTGTGTCAGTGTTAAACTCGTATATATAATAATACACTGTGTGATACTGGGTGTATCAGTGTTACACTCCTGTATATAATAATACACTGTGTGATACTGGGTGTATAAGTGTTAAACTCATATATATAATAATACATAGTGTGATACTGGGTGTAATGCTCAGTTAGCTGATTTTGCACAGATCTCAGTCTCTGGTTTGTGTGATGTGCTGTTACCCACACGTCCTGATGTAGAGGTGGTACCTGAGCAGTGACACTCTCATTACTTCCCATGCGCTGATAGTATAGATGGTCAGCATGTAGGTGCAGTAAGCAGGTAGTCCGTGAATGATCAACACTCCTCTGGGATCTTGAAAGCACGAGTTCCTGAAAGAGGTAAAAGGAAGAATTAGGGGTTTCCGGAGTGTTCTTTGTACATTGAACTGCTATCTCATCAGAAGCAATCAGTGTACACAATCCAAACGTTAGACCACACCATCAACTTTGAAAAGCCGATGAAAAAGCAACAGGGAATTTATAGAGGGGTTTCATCGGGTTGCTGTATTAGAGTGCAGATAGAGAGAGGTTTCATAGGGTTATAAGAAAATAAGATCATAAGAAATAGGAGCAGGAGTAGGCCATACGGCCCCTCGAGCTCCACCATTCAATCAGATCATGGCTGATCTTCGACCTCAACTCCACTTTCCCGCCCAATCCCCATATCCCTTGTTTCCAGTCGTGTCCAAAAATCTATCGATCTCAGCCTTGAATATACTCGATGACTGAGCATCCACAGCCCTCTGGGGTAGAGAATTCCAAAGATTCACAACCCTCTGAGTGAAGAAATTCCTCCTCATCTCAGTCCTAAATGTCCAACCCCTTATCCTGAGACTCTGCCCCCTAGTTCTAGACTCTCCAGGCAGGGGAAACAGCCTCTCAGCCCTGTTGAGCCCTCTAAGACTATTATATGTTTCAATGAAATCACCTCTCATTCTTCTAAACTCGATTGCATAGGCCCATTCTACTCAATCTCTCCTCATAGGACAACCCTCTCATCCCAGGAATCAATCTAGTGAACCTTTGTTGCACCGCCTCCAAGACAAGTATATCCTTCCTTAGACAAGGAGACCAAAACTGTACACAGTACTCCATGTGTGGTCTCACAAGAGCCCTATATAATTGCAGCAAGACTTCCTTACTCTTGTACTCCAGCTCCCTTGCAATAAAGGTTAACATACTATTTGCCTTGCTAATTGCGTGCTGTACCTGCATGTTAACTTTCTGTGATTCGTGTACAAGAACACCCAAATCCCTCTGAATACCAACATTTCTTAGTCTCTCACCTTTTAAAAAATATTCTGCTTTTCTATTCTTCCTACCAAAATGGATAATTTCACATTTCTCCGCATTATACTCCATCTGCCACCTTCTTGCCCCTTCACCTAACCTGCCTATATCCCTTTGCAGTCACTTTGGGCCCAATATTAGGAGGGAGGTGGGTTGGCAGCGGGGAGTCGACTGGGCACGTGGGTAACACGCCCAGTGAAATCGGTGGGATCCCCATGCGATCGTAAGTAAATTACAGCCACTTACCTTGGCTTCCGGGTTTCGAGCTGGAAAGCTGCGCAGCAGGCGGACTGCGCACCCGCATCATAGGCTGTCAGCTGGAGGAGCCCTATTTAAAGGGGCAGTCCTCCACTGACTGATGCTGCAGAAAATAGGCAAAGTTACAGCATGGAGCAGCCCAGGGGGAAGGCTACTCCCAGGTTTAATGGTGCCTCACTCCAGGTCTCACTAGATGGGGTGAGAAGGAGGAGGCGGGAGATCTTCCACCCGGCGGGCGGGAGGAAGTGGCCTGCTTCTGCCACCAAGAAGGCCTGGCTCAAGGTGGCGGAGGAGGTCACCCGCACCACCAACATATCGCCCACCTGCATACAGTGCAGGAGGCGCTGCAATGACCTAAGTAGGTCAGTAGAAGTGAGCACACTTACTCTTTCCCCTCCCCTCCGTCTGCCATATCACCGCCCCCACCCCACATCTCCTTCTGCACTGCCAACACTACTCTGTCACATCACCCCTCACACCCATTCAAACCTCATCCTCATCTTACCTGCAATTCCTCACCTCGCCAGTACTCATCCCACCACTACCACTCAACCCAATCCTCATACAATCTCATGGCTCTATCTCATACTCACCCTCTCATGCATCTCTTTCACAGTCAGCCTCACCCCACCTGTCACTACCTGTGCTGCAGCCACAGGGCATGCATCACATATGTGCAGTAGGCAGCGTAAGGCAAACGTGTCGTGAGCATGAAGGGGATGCACAAGGATGTTTGAGGGTTTGTCATGGTTTTTACTTATATTTGATTTCTGATCAACTCACATTACATATTATATTGTCACCACTACTGCCACGTCTTGGCCATTCTTGACTGGCTTGTGCAATAAGGCCCTTTCATGAGGTTCTCCATGAACGCCCTTGATGCCACCCATTGGCTCACCCTACAGTGGGTGTATATGTAATTGCACGACTACTTTGTGCAGGTGCCTGTTGCGCAGCACTGTGTTGTGGAGCTCCACGTGGCGGAGGTGGATGGCATGCCTGGCGAGGCTGGTGATGTTGCTCGTCCTCCAATGGAGTGATGAATGTAGCAATGGAAACCCCCCCACCAATCCTGATGGTGTGAGTGTGAGGGGGTCCACACAGTAGGTAAATGTGTTTGGACAGCAGAGTTTAGGGTATGATTTAATAATTTGGAGTGTGGAGACAACAGCAAAACTTTGTCTGAGGTGATAAAGTGCCCTGCTACAATGAATGAGGGTTTACCCCGCACCTGTTAAATAGACCTTTGCAGCTGCCACTGGCTGCTGGCTGCAACACGTCCGTTTAAACAGGGAGTGTTTCCCCCAGCATGGGAAACACGCTCTGGATAGTCCAAAATCTGAATCCTCCTAAAATCTCCAACTAATGAGGTCTGTAAACGACCTCAAGTACCCAGATAATGATCTTAAGTGGGATCCCGCTGGCTTTGATTTCCGGTGGGAGTCCCGCATGCGGGGGCTGCGCGCGCACCGATTCGGGTCATTGGGGAACCCGGAAGTGGGCGGGTCCGAGCCTCTCAAACATTTCCCAAATCTGGTGACTCCAAATTTCTTATACAACAGCAAATGTGAGGACATCTCGTTTGTACCCAAGAAAGACAAATCCGGATATTTTCCTCATGGGGAGAAACTAGGAAGTGTGGAGGAGCAAAGGGATTTGGGAATCCATGTACACAAATCACTAAAAGCTAGTACACAGGTACAAGAAGTAAATGAAAAGGTTAATGGAATGTTGGCCTTTATCACAGGGGGGGCTGGAATACAAAGGGGAGGAAGTGATGGTTCAGTTGGTCAGACCCCATCTGGAGACTGCGTTCAGTTCTGGGCACCGCACCTCAGGAAGGAGATATTGGCCTTGGAGGGGGTGCAGCCCAGATTCACCAGAATGATACCGGGACTAAAAGGGTTAAATTATGAGCACAGGTTGAATAAACTTGGTTTGTATTCCCTTGAGTTTCGATGGTTGAGGGGTGATCTGATCGAGGTCTTTAAAATGACCAAAAGATTCAATATGGAGCTTGGCTGTTCAGGAATGAAATCAGGAAGCGCACCTTCACACAAAGGGAACTCTCTCCTCCAAAAGGCTGTGGTTGCTGGGGGTGCAATGAAATTTTCAAGACTGAGCTCGATAGATTTTTGTTAGGTAAGGGTATTAAGGGATGTGGAATTAAGATACAGATCATTCATGATCTGATTGAATTGCGGAACAGGCTCGAGGGGCTGAATGGCCTCCTCCTGTTCCTATATTCCTTTGAGCAAGAGATGTTGGCTGAAGGCTTTCAGTGAACTCAGCAGCATGGTGTTGGATAAAGTCCGTCAATGGTCAGTACTTCAGAGGGGCTGAATGGCCTCCTTCTATTCTCATGTTCCAAAGGGCCAGAGTGAAGATGGATGAATGGTATAACAGGACTGAACATAATACCGCAGTGAGTGAGAGATCCAGTGTGAGGAAAAAAAATACAGAGACAATGATAATATAATACAGCACCACAATATAACACAGAGTGAAACATACAGTAAACACACCAGATACTGAGATAATTACAGGGTCAGGGTAATCACAGAGACTAAATAATTTAACATAGCAGTCAGTGCATGGAATATAATAGCAACTGTGATCACACTGTGATATAAATGCAGAGTGTGACATGAAACAGTGTATGATAATAACACGGTGACATATAGTGATGAGAGTAATATAACCCTCCAATATTTCTGGAGCAGCTTGTAATCTCTTTTGAAGTCTGCAATCTATAAAGCGATATTTATTTTTCAAGTGTGGGAACAGAGAGAAACGGGCACAAGTACAAGATCTCCCTGCGATGGGGACCATAACTCCCTGACGCTGCCCTTTACTCTATTGTCTTACGATCTAATGGGGGTTGAAAGTTTATTATGGGCTGTCTGCCTATTCTCCCCCTTTCTGCCACTCCTCCCAATCTCTCTCACCACATGACTTCTGCCTTCACTGGCAGGAACGCACACCCTCCCCTCCCTCCTCAACCTCGGGAAGGCAGACAGTTTTAGTGCTCAGGATTCTCTCGAGGCTCAGAGTCTGTCCACCTCTGCTCCCCCTTTGGGTTAAGGGCCAATAGTCCGTGTCCCTCGGCCAATGAGCAGGGGTCGCTAATGGTTTCTTACTTCCTGAGACTGAGAGTTGGCTCAGCTCTGACCTGTGAGCTCTGACCTGTGAGCTCTGACCCATGAGCTCTGACCCGTGGACTCAGTCCATGGGCTCTGACCCATGAGCTCTAACCCATGAGCTCTGACCCATGGGCTCTGACCTGTGGGCTCGGTCAGTGAGCTCTGACCCGTGGGCTCTGACCCGTGAGCTCTGACCCATGGGCTCTGACCCTTGGGCTCTGACCCGTGAGCTCTGACCCGTGGGCTCTGACCCGTGAGGTCTGACCCGTGGGCTCTGACCCGTGAGCTCTGACCCGTGAGCTCTGACCCGTGAGCTCTGACCCGTGGGCTCTGACCCGTGGGCTCTGACCCGTGAGCTCTGACCCGTGGGCTCTGACCCCTGGGCTCGGTCAGTGAGCTCTGACCCGTGGGCTCTGACCCGTGAGTCTGACCCGTGGGCTCTGACCCCTGGGCTCGGTCAGTGAGCTCTGACCCGTGGGCTCTGACCCGTGAGTCTGACCCGTGGGCTCTGACTCCTGGGCTCGGTCAGTGAGCTCTGACCCGTGGGCTCGGTCAGTGGGCTGTGACCCGTGGGCTCTGACCCGTGGGCTCTGACCCGTGGGCTCTGACCCGTGAGCTTAATCAGTGGGCTGTGACCCGTGGGCTCTGACCCGTGGGCTCGGTCAGTGGGCTCGGTCAGTGGGCTCTGACCCGTGGGCTCGGTCAGTGGGCTCGGTCAGTGGGCTCTGACCCGTGGGCTCGGTCAGTGGGCTCGGTCAGTGGGCTCTGACCCGTGGGCCCTGACCCGTGAGCTCGGTCAGTGGGCTCTGACCCGTGGGCTCGGTCAGTGGGCTCGGTCAGTGGGCTCTGACCCGTGGGCCCTGACCCGTGAGCTTGGTCAGTGGGCTCGGTCAGTGGGCCCTGACCCGTGAGCTCGGTCAGTGGGCTCGGTCAGTGGGCCCTGACCCGTGAACTCGGTCAGTGGGCTCGGTCAGTGGGCCCTGACCCGTGAGCTCGGTCAGTGGGCTCGGTCAGTGGGCTCGGTCAGTGGGCTCTGACCCGTGGGCCCTGACCCGTGAGCTCGGTCAGTGGGCTCGGTCAGTGGGCTCGGTCAGTGGGCCCTGACCCGTGAGCTCGGTCAGTGGGCTCGGTCAGTGGGCTCGGTCAGTGGGCCCTGACCCGTGAGCTCGGTCAGTGGGCTCTGACCCGTGGGCTGTGACCCGTGGGCCCTGACCCATGGGCTCGGTCAGTGGTCTGGTGAGATGTCGAGCTCCTCAAACGTTTACATTAAAGGCTCAGTGAACATGTTTTGCTGTCAAGCTTTGCTCGTACATCCTGTGGGGAACCCAAAATTACAGTGTGTCCAACAGTGAATGGTGTACAACTCCTGTGTGCAGAGCCCTACGTGGAGCTGTGTCAGGGTATATGTAACGACCTACTCTCCGAACCGGAGACGTTTTCTGGCACAGCTCACCATGTGCACCAGAGCTGGCCGTCAGCAGCTGGCACTGTGCCGGCTGTTTTACTACCCAAAGTGGGGGTAGAGATGTACACATTTGGGCACCTACCTACACCATGCCCAGGAGTCCTTGATCTGTGACTGTACTGGGAACTTTAATCACTGTCCAGCCCTACAACCCTCCGAGAACTCTGCGCTCCTCCAACTCTGGCCCCTGGTACATCCGTCACTCTGGAATTCCCTCTCTAACCCTCTCCGTCTCTCTACCTCTCCGTCTCTCTAACCCTCTCCGTCTCTCTACCTCTCCGTCTCTCTAACCCTCTCCGTCTCTCTACCTCTCCGTCTCTCTAACCCTCTCCGTCTCTCTAACCCTCTCCGTCTCTCTACCTCTCCGTCTCTCTAACCCTCTCCGTCTCTCTACCTCTCTCTCCTCCTTTAAGACACACATTAAAACCTACCTCGTCACCTGTCCTAATATCTCCTTCTGTGGCTCGATTACCCTCCTGTGAAATGTCCTGGGACATTTCCCCATGTTCAAGGTGTGATGATAAATGTAAGTCGTTGTTGATGACACTGATAGTCTTTTGGACGCCGAATCACATGCACCAGGCCCCTCGCCCCTCAGTCCGACTCCGACCCGACTCTGGCCCCTGATGGACTGACTCAGGCCGTTCTCCCCTTACCTACACTACTGGAAGTGTCCGAGCTGCTGTGCATTGTGGATGGCAATTCTTATATGATAAGAAATCAGCAGCAGGAAATCATCACTGCCATTAGATCAGGAGTGACTCTGAGGGGGAAGGGGAGAGGGAATGGAGGGGAAGGAAGGGGAGAGGGAATGGAGGGGAAGGAAGGGGAGAGGGAATGGAGGGGAAGGAAGGGGAGGGGGAATGGAGAGGAAGGAAGGGGAGAGGGAATGGAAGTGAAGTGGGAATGGAGGGGAAAGAAGGGGAGAGGGAATGGAGGGGAAGGAAGGGGAGAGGGAATGGAGGGGAAGGAAGGGGAGAGGGAATGGAGGGGAAGGAAGGGGAGAGGGAATGGAGGGGAAGGAAGGGGAGAGGGAATGGAGAGGAAGGAAGGGGAGAGGGAATGGAGGGGAAGGAAGGGGAGAGGGAATGGAGGGGAAGGAAGGGGAGAGGGAATGGAGGGGAAGGAAGGGGAGAGGGAATGGAGGGGAAGGAAGGGGAGAGGGAATGGAGGGGAAGGAAGGGGAGAGGGAATGGAGGGGAAGGAAGGGGAGAGGGAATGGAGGGGAAGGAAGGGGAGAGGGAATGGAGGGGAAGGAAGGGGAGAGGGAATGGAGGGGAAGGAAGGGGAGAGGGAATGGAGGGGAAGGAAGGGGAGAGGGAATGGAGGGGAAGGAAGGGGAGAGGGAATGGAGAGGAAGGAAGGGGAGAGGGAATGGAGGGGAAGGAAGGGGAGAGGGAATGGAGGGGAAGGAAGGGGAGAGGGAATGGAGGGGAAGGAAGGGGAGAGGGAATGGAGGGGAAGGAAGGGGAGAGGGAATGGAGGGGAAGGAAGGGGAGAGGGAATGGAGGGGAAGGAAGGGGAGAGGGAATGGAGAGGAAGGAAGGGGAGAGGGAATGGAGGGGAAGGAAGGGGAGAGGGAATGGAGGGATGGAGAGAGGAAGAAGAGGAAATGGATAGCAATGGAGGGGAGAGTAAATGGAGAGAAATGAAAGGGCGAAGGAGGCAGAAGACAGGAGTGGTGCTTTTGGACAAAATAAGAGAAAAACTGGAAGTGCCACTTTGAGGAGGGGAAAGAGAGTCAGTGTTAACTGGGGAGGGGAGCAGTAGAAGAGTGTCTGTGTGAGAGGGTGGGGAGTTGGATGGGGTACAGTGTGTGTGTGAGGGTGGGGAGTGGGATGGGGTACAGTGTGTGTGAGAGGGTGGGGAGTGGGATGGGGTACAGTGTGTGTGTGTGAGAGGGTGGGGAGTTGGATGGGGTACAGTGTGTGTGTGAGAGGGTGGGGAGTTGGATGGGGTACAGTGTGTGTGTGAGAGGGTGGGGAGTTGGATGGGGTACAGTGTGTGTGAGAGGGTGGGGAGTTGGATGGGGTACAGTGTCTCTGTGTGAGAGGGTGGGGAGTTGGATGGGGTACAGTGTGTGTGTGAGAGGGTGGGGAGTTGGATGGGGTACAGTGTGTGTGTGAGAGGGTGGGGAGTTGGATGGGGTACAGTGTCTGTGTGTGAGAGGGTGGGGAGTTGGATGGGGTACAGTGTGTGTGTGTGAGAGGGTGGGGAGTTGGATGGGGTACAGTGTGTGTGTGAGAGGGTGGGGAGTTGGATGGGGTACAGTGTGTGTGTGTGAGAGGGTGGGGAGTGGGATGGGGTTCAGTGTGTGTGTGAGAGGGTGGGGAGTGGGATGGGGTACAGTGTGTGTGTGTGAGAGGGTGGGGAGTGGGATGGGGTACAGTGTCTCTCTGTGAAAGGGTGGGGAGTTGGATGGGGTACAGTGTGTGTGTGTGAGAGGGTGGGGAGTTGGATGGGGTACAGTGTGTGTGAGAGGGTGGGGAGTTGGATGGGGTACAGTGTGTGTGTGAGAGGGTGGGGAGTTGGATGGGGTACAGTGTCTCTGTGTGAGAGGGTGGGGAGTGGGATGGGGTACAGTGTCTCTGTGTGAGAGGGTGGGGAGTGGGATGGGGTACAGTGTGTGTGTGAGAGGGTGGGGAGTTGAATGGGGTACAGTGTGTGTGTGAGAGGGTGGGGAGTTGGATGGGGTACAGTGTGTGTGTGAAAGGGTGGGGAGTTGGATGGGGTACAGTGTGTGTGAGAGGGTGGGGAGTTGGATGGGGTACAGTGTGTGTGTGTGTGAGAGGGTGGGGAGTTGGATGGGGTACAGTGTGTGTGTGTGTGAGAGGGTGGGGAGTTGGATGGGGTACAGTGTGTGTGTGTGTGAGAGGGTGGGGAGTTGGATGGGGTACAGTGTGTGTGTGAGAGGGTGGGGAGTTGGATGGGGTACAGTGTGTGTGTGTGAGAGGGTGGGGAGTGGGATGGGGTACAGTGTGTGTGTGTGAGAGGGTGGGGAGTTGGATGGGGTACAGTGTCTCTGTGTGAGAGGGTGGGGAGTGGGATGGGGTACAGTGTGTGTGTGTGAGAGGGTGGGGAGTTGAGTGAAATGTAGGGCTTGATTTTCGAGTGAAGTAGTTGGTGCATCAGAGGCGGGGGGAGGGCTCCGAAAATCGGGGAAATCCTGAGCGGGTTCGGAACCCGGCTCCAACCTGCAGATTTCCGGGTTCCCCATTGTCGTGTCTGGGTGCACGCACACCTCCCAAATGCAGGAGTCCCATCGACAATTAAAACCGGCAGGATGATAATTTACACAGTTGTTGAGATAGTTGAAGTGCTCGAACTACTTAATTGTCTCCTCATTTTGGCAGGGGTGCAATTTTGAAGGATTCTCAGCGTGTTTCCCGTGCTGTGGGAAACACTCCCTGTTGGAGCAGACGTGTTTCAGCCAGCAGCCAGTGGGAGATACAAAGGATTATTTTACAGGTGGGGAAACCTCATTTATTGCAGCAGGGCACTCTGTCACTTCAGACAAAGTTTTGGCTGCAACACCTTTATGTTTCCACTCAAAATTCTTACTTTCCACCCAAATCTCTGCTGTGTAAACATATTTACCTACTTTGCGGACCCCCTCAAACTCACACCGTCAGGATGGGGGGGCACCATGGCTGCATTCACCACTACATCCGAGAAGGAGCAACATCACCAGCCTCGCCAGGCATGGCGTCCACCTCCGCCACGTGGAGCTCCACAACGCAGTGCTGCACCACAGGGACCTGCACAAGAGCACGGAGGGCAACAACAGAGAGAGTGACGTCACAGGAGGCACTACCCTCGCAACAGGGTCTACAGACCGAGGCTCAGCTTCCTGGACCTCTCTGAGGAGCAGTGCATACGGAGGCTCAGAGTCAGTCGCCAGGTAATCGCAGACATCTGCAGCCTCCTTCATGCCAAGCTGCTCCCGGCTGGGCTGAGCAGCATCTCATTACCCGTCGCTGTCAAAGTCACCACTGCCCTCAACTTCTTCACCTCCGGATCATTCCAGGATGCCACCAGGGACATCGCCGGGATCTCACAGTCGTCTGCACACAAGTGCATAAGGCAGGTCACTGACGGCTTGTTTCGCAGGGCCTCGCACTACGTCAACTTCCCCATGGACGACCTCAGCCAGACAGCTATTGATTGCACCCATTGAGCATGTTATAGGGCTGCTCAAGATGCGCTTCAGGTGCCTTGATCGTTCTGGGGGAGCGCTTCAATACGCACCAAACAGAGTGGGACACATTGTAGTCGTGTGTTGTGTCCTGCACAACATGGCACAACGGAGAGGGGTGTCGCTTGAGGAGGCCCCATCCACATCTGCCACCCACATTGAGGAGGAGGAGAAGGAGGAAGAGCAGGAGCAACACATGGGCAGAGCAGCGACTCACCTGGCTGATATGTGAACAGTTCTCCTAACATCAGACAGTGTGAAGAGTCCAGTCCTCACCACCTTGACAGAGGAGTGGCCACACCAGCCCCCTCTCCCACCCCCGCCCTGCACAGAACAGTCCTGCAACTACACATACACCCACTGTAGAATGACCCAATGGGTGGCATCAAATGTGGGCGTTCATGGTGAGCCTCATGAAAGGGACTTATTACAGAAGCCAGTCAAGAATGGCCAAGACGTGGCAGTAGTGGTGACAATAATAATATTTCATGTGAATTTAACAAAAAGCAAATATAAATAAAAAACCTGCCCAACCGTCAAACACCCTTGTGCATCCCCTTCGTGCTCACAAAACCTTCACCTTTCGCTTCCGACTACTCCTACGTGGTGCATCCCCTGTGGCTGCAGCAGAGGTAGTGGCAGGTTGCTCATGTTCATCCCCTGACTGCTTAGGTGCTTTGGGCCTACGCCCTCTGGGTTTTGGAGCCCATGAGGGCCCCTCCAAAGACTGTTCCACCTGTACCTGTGCAGGGGTAGACTCGGCCACCTGGAGAGGAGGCAGCATTGCGGGTACTGGTTGAGAGGGGGGCAATGGGTGAGACGTGGGGGCCCTTTGAGTGGCGTCCCCACTTCCATGTCCCTTTCGCCATCATCCCTCTCCTGGGCCAGGCCCATACCACTCCTACCACTCTGCTGGACGACAGTTTGGAGAACATGTATGAAGCCTTGTAAGGCCAGTGCCAGAGTATCTGTCTGCCTGTTTAAGGTGGCAGAATGTTGTTCACTCTGAGTCCGAACGGCCATTGTCAGGGTCTGAATGGACTCATTTGTGAGCCGTGCTTGAAGCTCGATGGAGGCTAGCCTTCCCTCCGTCGCAGACATTCCCGCACTTACCTGTGACACTATCTCAGAGATGCCCTCACTTCCCTGTGACAGTATCTCAGAGATTCCCTCTTGTACCTGTGCCACCATTCCACTCATGCAGGAGTTGGACTCCTCCATCCTCTGCGTGATTGTGGAGAGTGTGCGTGGCACCTGTTCCAGCAACTCGCAAATGTTCTGCTGCCCCTCGATCATTCTCCTTTTAAAGGATGGCCCCCAGGGTTCAGCATCTGTGTCCAGCTGAGCAGAGCCTGGAGAGGAGTGCTCCCACCGACACGGACTCTCCACAGCTGCCCCAGCCACCAGTGTCTGCTCGTGCTCACACGTCTGGGGTAACTCAGCAGGTGCCAACCCAACTAACTGAGGACTAGGACCCACCGAGTTGTGTGTATCTGCGCTGGTGGATGGCTCGCTCAGGTGTGACTGTGCCCCCTCAGAGGCCGGCAGGTCCTCTGAGGAATCGCCCTCTGCTGTCACTGCGGTGGCTGAAGGCCCTGTACAAGAACAGAAGGCAATATTAAGCATGATGACAGATGTGTCATGTTGTGATGAGCATACTGAGGTGCTGAAGATGGCGAGGCATGTTAACATCAATTCATATTGTGTGTGCTGAATGTTAAAGTTCTGTCACCAGACGTTTGTGGGGTGCCAGTCTCGGCGTCCCCGATGGACAGGCACTCGAGGGTTCGGCTCAGCTCCAGCGCCTCCTGCTCGGCGTCTGTGAGGACGATGATCTGTTGCAGCCCCCCCTCCGCTCTTCGCCCTCTCCCGAGCATTCTAGGCTCTCTTCTCCTATAAGGGGAGAAAGTACAGACGTGTGAGTGAGTGATGGTGACGTGGCCAACCGATGAATGCATTGGTTTGGGTGAGGCTGACCGTGAAAGAGATGCATCAGAGGGTGAGTATGAGACGGAGCCATGACATTGGATGAGGATTGGGTTGAGTGGTCGTGGTGGGGTGAGTAATGGGGAGGTGAGGAGGTGCAGGTAAGTTGAGGATGAGCTTTGAGTGGGTGTGAGGAGTGATGTGATGGAGTAGTGTTGGCAGTGCAGAATGAGTTGGGGGATGGGGGCGGTGATGTGGAAGGCAGAATGTAGGAGAATGAGTCAGTGTACTCACTTTGACTGACCTAGTTAGGTCATTGAAGCGCTTCCTGCACTGGATCCAGGTGCGGGAGATGTTGCTGCTGCTGGTGACCTCCTCTGCCACCTCGAGCCAGGCCTTCTTGGTGGCAGAGGCAGGCCACTTCCTCCCGTCCGCTGAGTAGAAAATATCCCTCCTCCTCCTCACCCCATCCAGTAGCACCTGGAGTGAGGCATCACTGAATCTGGGAGCAGCCTTTCCCCTGGGCTGCTCCAATGTGCTGTGTGGGTTTTTGCTCCAGGAGCAGCCATTGGAGGACTGCCCCTTTAAATAGATCTCCTCCAGCTGACAGCCTGTGATGTGATTGCTCAGTCCGCCCGCTGCGCAGCTTTCCGACGGCAAACTGGGAAACCGCGTTAAGTGGCTCCAATCGCGTGGGGAACGGTCAGATTTTATTGGGTGGGTTACCCACGTGCCCAATCCCCCCCCCCCCCACTGCTATCCCGCCTCCCGCGGGTGAGGGTGGGTGTAGGAGAGTAACTGTTGTGGTAATGTTTGGGAAGTTTGGGCTGGTTGGTGTGGTGAAATACCCAAATGTTACCGTGGTTTTTCATATTTTAGATTAAAAATGATTAGATTAAACTGTAAAGCATAAAAGTGCTTCTAATTAACCAGAATGCAGGCATTTTAATATAAAAACTCCTGCTGTCTGTAGAAGCCCCCGCCTCCAGCACCGGTCTGTGCCCTCAATATTTCTTCTCAGCCTTTCGAGCAGTGTTTTCCTCCAACACGAGTGCAGGAATGTTGAGTGAAGGTGCAGAGGCTGTGGAAGAATTTGTCTCCACAAAGCATGGGCTTATAATCAAGGCCGCTCCTGAATTGTCAGATGCCAGCCTCTCCAACCACAGAAAATCAGCTGACAGACGCCCTCTTCCCCTCCCCACAGGGTCAGAGGCTGGTCTAACTCCCGCGAGGGCCTGCCCCTGTGGTAGAGGCCGCTTTGCTCACCTGGATCGCTGGTTCTCGGAGGCCTTGCTGATGACGTCGCAACACACCAAACATGGACTCGTTCATGCAGTGAGGACCCTGGCCTTGCAAGAGAGAGGAATCTGGAGTGCAAAAATTACATTATCAGAACCTTTCTGATTAAAGCTTCAGGAGGTTATGATACCAAAACAATATAATCAGAGCCCAGCCACGCAGACTAAACACATCGTCCAGCTTTAGTAGTTTGAGCAGCGAGGGGGAAGGGGAGGGCACCATGTGAATGCAAAACACCTCCTCATTGATATCTTCTTGACGTGTTTTCACTCAATTGCCTTTCAACTTCCTATGGATGAAACCAACAGCTAAATGAAAGCTGCCCTCTCCTGGTAACGTGTTACAGTTTAGCTCAGCAGGAAACATTCTCACCTCTGGTTCTGGGTCCGACCCACACACCAGGACTTGAGTCCTGATCGAGGCTGATCCTGCCCTGCGGTAGTAAACTCATTGTCGGAGGAGCCATCTTTGGGTTGGTGGTAAACCAGGGTCCTGGAGATCAGGTGAGTATTAAAGGTCCCAGGACACCATTTGAAGAAGGGCGAGGAGCTCTTGAGGGGCATCCAACCTCGGCCCACTTGACTTCGCTGAGCTCTGACAATCTAGGCCTCCAAGCCCAGGCATCTCAGTCCTTTTTGCGTTTCTTGCTCATTGGTTTGTCCTGTTTGAATTCGGTCGGCTTGGAGGTTTGGGAAAGAAGAACTTGCATTTATATAGCGCCTTTCACAACCTTCAGCAAAGAACTTTACAGCCAATGAAGCTCTTTTGAAGTGTAATCAATGTTGTAATGTAGGAAACACGGCAACCTATTTGCGCACAGCAAGATCCCACAAACAGCAATGAAAAAATGACCAGATCATCTGTTTTAGTGATGTTGGTTGAGGAATAAATTTTGACCGGGACACTGGAGAGAACTCCCCTGTTCCTCTTCCAATAGAAGCCATGGGATTATTTACAATCATCTGAGAGGGCAGGCGGGGCCTCAGTTTAACGCCTCATCTGAAAAACGGCACCTCCAACAGTGCAGCACTCCCTCAGTACTGCACTGGAGTGTGAGCCTGGATTTGTGTTCAAGTCTCTGGAGTGGGGTCTTGAACCCATGACCTTCTGACCCAGAGGTGAGAGTGACACCCACTGAGTCACAGCCGACACTCTGTGGTCTCATTGGCGAGTCACCGCACCGGTCAATCGGTACTGAGGGAGCACGGCACCATTGGAGGTGCTGCTCTTTGGCTGAGTCCTTGCCTGCTTACCCCAGCCTTCAGGTGGATGTTAAAGATCGCAGGGCTTTATTCGACGAGGAGGGAGCTCTTGCCTTGTTGCCTTGAGCAACAATCCTCCCTCAACCAATCCAGACGATCTGATATTCAGCTCAGGACTGTTTGTGGCAACGTGCTGTGTCCAAAATGTCTGCTGTGTTTAATTACATAACAACAGTCCCTGCACTTCGAGTTAATTTTTGCACATGAAGATATCTGAGGTTTCCTGAGAGTCATTGAACGGTATATAAATATAAGTAACAAGTCTTTTCTCCCAGTAATTTTGCGTCATTCATTCAAAATGACCCAGGTGAAAGGTGAACAAAATGGGAAACATGATGCATAAAAATGAGCTGGACGGTGTTGGTTTGAATCAACAGGCCGGGTTTGGGACATTTCGGGGAGCTGCTCGATGCAGTGGTAATTTATTACTTTGGAGGTCCAGAAACACCAGGGGAGGGGGTTGATTCCCCGGAAGGCGAGTTGCACAGTCCTGAAATGCAAACTTGTTAACGATTGAATGAAACACAGAGCACAGAGGAAATAAATCCCAGGGAGACTTCCTGGAACAGAGACAGTGAGTGGGGGAGGGGTATTTACTGGGATAGAGACAGTGAGTGGGGGAGGGGGTATTTACTGGGATAGAGACAGTGAGTGGGGGAGTGGTATTTACTGGGATAGAGAGAGTGAGTGGGGGAGGGGGTATTTACTGGGATGGAGACAGTGAGTGGGGGGTGGGGGTATTTACTGGTATAGAGACAGTGAGCGATGGAGGGGTATTTACTGGGATAGAGACAGTGAGTGGGGGAGGGGTATTTACTGGGATAGAGACAGTGAGTGGCGGAGGGGGTATTTACTGGGATAGAGACAGCGAGTGGGGGAGGGGGTATTTACTGGGATAGAGACAGCGAGTGGGGGAGGGGGTATTTACGGTGATAGAGACAGTGAGTGGGGGAGGGGTATTTACTGGGATAGAGACAGTGAGTGGGGGAGTGGTATTTACTGGGATAGAGAGAGTGAGTGGGGGAGGGGGTATTTACTGGGATGGAGACAGTGAGTGGGGGGAGGGGTATTTAATGCGATAGAGACAGTGAGTGGGGGAGGGGTATTTACTGGGATAGAGACAGTGAGTGGGGGAGGGGTATTTACTGGGATAGAGACAGTGAGTGGGGGAGGGGTATTTACTGGGATAGAGACAGTGAGTGGGGGGTGGGGGTATTTACTGGGATAGAGACAGTGAGTGGGGGGAGGGGTATTTAATGCGATAGAGACAGTGAGTGGGGGAGGGGTATTTACTGGGATAGAGACAGTGAGTGGGGGAGGGGTATTTACTGGGATAGAGACAGTGAGTGGGGGAGGGGTATTTACTGGGATAGAGACAGTGAGTGGCGGAGGGGTATTTACTGGGATAGAGACAGTGAGTGGGGGAGGGGGTATTTACGGTGATAGAGACAGTGAGTGGGGGAGGGGGTATTTACTGGGATAGAGACAGTGAGTGGGGGAGGGGTATTTACTGGGATAGAGACAGTGAGTGGGGGAGGGGTATTTACTGGGATAGAGACAGTGAGTGGGCGAGGGGGTATTTACTGGGATAGAGACAGTGAGTGGGGGAGGGGTATTTACTGGGATAGAGACAGTGAGTGGGGGAGGGGTATTTACTGGGATAGAGACAGTGAGTGGGGGAGGGGTATTTACTGGGATAGAGACAGTGAGTGGGGGAGGGGTATTTACTGGGATAGAGACAGTGAGTGGGGGAGGGGGTATTTACGGTGATAGAGACAGTGAGTGGGGGGAGGGGTATTTACTGGGATAGAGACAGTGAGTGGGGGGTGGGGGTATTTACTGGGATAGAGACAGTGAGTGGGGGAGGGGTATTTACTGGGATAGAGACAGTGAGTGGGGGAGGGGTATTTACTGGGATAGAGACAGTGAGTGGGGGAGGGGTATTTACTGGGATAGAGACAGTGAGTGGGGGAGGGGTATTTACTGGGATAGAGACAGTGAGTGGGGGAGGGGGTATTTACTGGGATGGAGAAAGTGAGTGGGGGGAGGGGGTATTTACTGGGATAGAGACAGTGAGTGGGGGAGGGGGTATTTACTGGGATAGAGACAGTGAGTGGGGGCGGGGGTATTTACTGGGATGGAGACAGTGAGTGGGGGGAGGGGGTATTTACTGGGATAGAGACAGTGAGTGGGGGAGGGGGTATTTACTGGGATAGAGACAGTGAGTGGGGGGAGGGGGTATTTACTGGGATAGAGACAGTGAGTGGGGGAGGGGGTATTTACTGGGATGGAGACAGTGAGTGGGGGGAGGGGGTATTTACTGGGATAGAGACAGTGAGTGGGGGAGGGGGTATTTACTGGGATAGAGACAGTGAGTGGGGGAGGGGTATTTACTGGGATAGAGACAGTGAGTGGGGGAGGGGTATTTACTGGGGTAGAGACAGTGAGTGGGGGGAGGGGTATTTACTGGGATAGAGACAGTGAGTGGGGGAGGGGTATTTACTGGGATGGAGACAGTGAGTGGGGGAGGGGGTATTTACTGGGATAGAGACAGTGAGTGGGGGAGGGGTATTGACTGGGATAGAGACAGTGAGTGGGGGAGGGGTATTTACTGGGATAGAGGCAGTGAGTGGGGGAGGGGTATTTACTGGGATAGAGACAGTGAGTGGGGGAGGGGTATTTACTGGGATAGAGGCAGTGAGTGGGGGAGGGGTATTTACTGGGATAGAGGCAGTGAGTGGGGGGAGGGGTATTTACTGGGATAGAGGCAGTGAGTGGGGGAGGGGTATTTACTGGGATAGAGACAGTGAGTGGGGGAGGGGTATTTATTGGGATCGAGACAGTGAGTGGGGGAGGGGTTTTTACTGGGGTAGAGACAGTTAGTGGGGGAGGGGGTATTTACTGGGATAGAGACAGTGAGTGGGGGAGGGGTATTTACTGGGATAGAGACAGTGAGTGGGGGAGGGGTATTTATTGGGATAGAGACAGTGAGTGGGGGATGGGGTATTTATTGGGATAGAGACAGTGAGTGGGGGGAGGGGGTATTTACTGGGATAGATACAGTGAGTGGGGGAGGGGTATTTATTGGGATAGAGACAGTGAGTGGGGGAGGGGTATTTATTGGGATAGAGACAGTGAGTGGGGGGAGGGGGTATTTATTGGGATAGAGACAGTGAGTGGGGGGAGGGGGTATTTACTGCGATAGAGACAGTTAGTGGGGGAGGGGTATTTATTGGGATAGAGACAGTGAGTGGGGGAGGAGTTTTTACTGGGATAGAGACAGTGAGTGGGGGAGGGGTATTTACTGGGATAGAGACAGTTAGTGGGGGAGGGGGTATTTACTGGGATAGAGACAGTGAGTGGGGGAGGGGTTTTTACTGGGAGAGAGACAGTGAGTGGGGGAGGGGGTATTTACTGGGATAGAGACAGTGAGTGGGGGGAGGGGTATTTACTGGGATAGAGACAGTTAGTGGGGGAGGAGTTTTTACTGGGATAGAGACAGTGAGTGGGGGAGGGGGTATTTACTGGGATAGAGACAGTGAGTGGGGGAGGGGGTATTTATTGGGATAGAGACAGTGAGTGGGGGAGGGGTATTTATTGGGATAGAGACAGTGAGTGGGGGAGGGGTATTTACTGGGATGGAGACAGTGAGTGGGGGGAGGGGTATTTACTGGGATAGAGACAGTTAGTGGGGGGAGGGGTATTTACTGGGATAGAGACAGTGAGTGGGGGAGGGGTATTTACTGGGATAGAGACAGTGAGTGGGGGAGGGGTATTTACTGGGATAGAGACAGTGAGTGGGGGAGGGGTATTTACTGGGATAGAGACAGTGAGTGGGGGAGGGGTATTTATTGGGATAGAGACAGTGAGTGGGGGAGGGGTATTTACTGGGATAGAGACAGTGAGTGGGGGAGGGGTATTTACTGGGATAGAGACAGTGAGTGGGGGGAGGGGGTATTTACTGGGATAGAGACAGTGAGTGGGGAGGGGTATTTACTGGGATAGAGACAGTGAGTGGGGGAGGGGTATTTATTGGGATAGAGACAGTGAGTGGGGGAGGGGGTATTTACTGGGATAGAGACAGTGAGTGGGGGAGGGGGTATTTACTGGGATAGAGACAGTGAGTGGGGGAGGGGTATTTACTGGGATAGAGACAGTGAGTGGGGGAGGGGTATTTATTGGGATAGAGACAGTGAGTGGGGGAGGGGGTATTTACTGGGATAGAGACAGTGAGTGGGGGGAGGGAGTATTTACTGGGATAGAGACAGTGAGTGGGGAGGGGTATTTACTGGGAAAGGGACAGTGAGTGGGGGAGGGGGTTTTTACTGGGATAGAGACAGTGAATGGGGGAGGGATATTTACTGGGATAGAGACAGTGAGTGGGGGAGGGGGTTTTTACTGGGATAGAGACAGTGAATGGGGGAGGGGTATTTACTGGGAAAGGGACAGTGAGTGGGGGAGGGGTTTTTTACTGGGATAGAGACAGTGAGTGGGGGAGGGGTATTTACTGGGATAGAGACAGTGAGTGGGGGAGGGGGTATTTACGGTGATAGAGACAGTGAGTGGGGGAGGGGGTATTTACTGGGATAGAGACAGTTAGTGGGGGAGGGGGTATTTACTGGGATAGAGACAGTGAGTGGGGGAGGGGTATTTACTGGGATAGAGACAGTGAGTGGGGGGAGGGTGTATTTACTGGGATAGAGACAGTTAGTGGGGGAGGGGGTATTTACTGGGATAGAGACAGTGAGTGGGGGGAGGGGTATTTACTGGGATAGAGACAGTGAGTGGGGGGAGGGGGTATTTACTGGGATAGAGACAGTTAGTGGGGGAGGGGGTATTTACTGGGATAGAGACAGTGAGTGGGGGAGGGGGTATTTACTGGGATAGAGACAGTGAGTGGGGGAGGGGTATTTACTGGGATAGAGACAGTGAGTGGGGGAGGGGGTATTTACTGGGATAGAGACAGTGAGTGGGGGAGGGGTATTTACTGGGATAGAGACAGTGAGTGGGGGAGGGGTATTTACTAGGATAGAGACAGTGAGTGGGGGAGGGGTATTTACTGGGATAGAGACAGTGAGTGGGGGAGGGGTATTTACTGGGATAGAGACAGTGAGTGGGGGAGGGGTATTTACTAGGATAGAGACAGTGAGTGGGGGAGGGGGTATTTACTGGGATAGAGACAGAGTGGGGGAGGGGGTATTTACTGGGATAGAGACAGTGAGTGGGGGAGGGGGTATTTACTGGGATAGAGACAGTAAGTGGGGGAGGGGGTATTCACTGGGATAGAGACAGTAAGTGGGGGAGGGGGTATTTACTGGGATAGAGACAGTGAGTGGGGGAGGGGGTATTTACTGGGATAGAGACAGTGAGTGGGGGAGGGGGTTTTTACTGGGATAGAGACAGTGAATGGGGGAGGGGTATTTACTGGGAAAGGGACAGTGAGTGGGGGAGGGGTTTTTTACTGGGATAGAGACAGTGAGTGGGGGAGGGGTATTTACTGGGATAGAGACAGTGAGTGGGGGAGGGGGTATTTACGGTGATAGAGACAGTGAGTGGGGGAGGGGGTATTTACTGGGATAGAGACAGTTAGTGGGGGAGGGGGTATTTACTGGGATAGAGACAGTGAGTGGGGGAGGGGTATTTACTGGGATAGAGACAGTGAGTGGGGGGAGGGTGTATTTACTGGGATAGAGACAGTTAGTGGGGGAGGGGGTATTTACTGGGATAGAGACAGTGAGTGGGGGGAGGGGTATTTACTGGGATAGAGACAGTGAGTGGGGGGAGGGGGTATTTACTGGGATAGAGACAGTTAGTGGGGGAGGGGGTATTTACTGGGATAGAGACAGTGAGTGGGGGAGGGGTTTTTACTGGGATAGAGACAGTTAATGGGGGAGGGGGTATTTACTGTGATAGAGACAGTTAGTGGGGGGAGGGGGTATTTACTGGGATAGAGACAGTGAGTGGGGGAGGGGTATTTACTGGGATAGAGACAGTGAGTGGGGGAGGGGTATTTACTGGGATAGAGACAGTGAGTGGGGGAGGGGTATTTACTAGGATAGAGACAGTGAGTGGGGGAGGGGTATTTACTGGGATAGAGACAGTGAGTGGGGGAGGGGTATTTACTGGGATAGAGACAGTGAGTGGGGGAGGGGTATTTACTAGGATAGAGACAGTGAGTGGGGGAGGGGGTATTTACTGGGATAGAGACAGAGTGGGGGAGGGGGTATTTACTGGGATAGAGACAGTGAGTGGGGGAGGGGGTATTTACTGGGATAGAGACAGTAAGTGGGGGAGGGGGTATTCACTGGGATAGAGACAGTAAGTGGGGGAGGGGGTATTTACTGGGATAGAGACAGTGAGTGGGGGAGGGGGTATTTACTGGGATAGAGACAGTGAGTGGGGGAGGGGGTATTTACTGGGATAGAGACAGTGAGTGGGGAAAGGGTTATTCACTGGGATAGAGACAGTAAGTGGGGGAGGGGGTATTTACTGGGATAGAGACAGTGAGTGGGGGAGGGGGTATTTACTGGGATAGAGACAGTGAGTGGGGGAGGGGGTATTTACTGGGATAGAGACAGCGAGTGGGGGAGGGGGTATTTACTGGGATAGAGACAGCGAGTGGGGGAGGGGTATTTACTGGGATAGAGACAGTGAGTGGGGGAGGGGTATTTACTGGGATACAGACAGTGAGTGGGGGAGGGGTATTTACTGGGATAGAGACAGTGAGTGGGGGAGGGGGTATTTACTGGGATAGAGACAGTGAGTGGGGGAGGGGGTATTTACTGGGATAGAGACAGTGAGTGGGGGAGGGGGTATTTACTGGGATAGAGACAGTGAGTGGGGGAGGGGGTATTTACTGGGATAGAGACAGAGAGTGGGGGAGGGGGTATTTACTGGGATAGAGACAGTGAGTGGGGGAGGGGTATTTACTGGGATAGAGACAGTGAGTGGGGGAGGGGTATTTACTGGGATGGAGACAGTGAGTGGGGGAGGGGTATTTACTGGGATAGAGACAGAGAGTGGGGGAGGGGGTATTTACTGGGATAGAGACAGTGAGTGGGGGAGGGGTATTTACTGGGATAGAGACAGTGACTGGGGGAGGGGTATTTACTGGGATGGAGACAGTGAGTGGGGGAGGGGTATTTACTGGGATAGAGACAGAGAGTGGGGGAGGGGGTATTTACGGGGATAGAGACAGTGAGTGGGGGAGGGGTATTTACTGGGATAGAGACAGTGAGTGGGGGGAGGGGTATTTACTGGGATAGAGACAGTGAGTGGGGGAGGGGTATTTACTGGAACAGAGACAGTGAGTGGGGGGAGGGGTATTTACTGGGATAGAGACAGTGAATGGGGGAGGGGCATTTACTGGGATAGAGACAGTTAGTGGGGGAAGGGGTATTTATTGGGATAGAGACAGTGAGTGGGGGAGGGGTTTTTACTGGGATAGAGACAGTTAGTGGGGGAGGGGGTATTTACTGGGATAGAGACAGTGAGTGGGGGAGGGGTATTTACTGGGATAGAGACAGTGAGTGGGGGAGGGGTATTTACTGGGATGGAGACAGTGAGTGGGGGAGGGGTATTTACTGGGATAGAGACAGTAAATGGGGGAGGGGTATTTACTGGGATAGAGACAGTGAGTGGGGGAGGGGTATTTACTGGGATAGAAACAGTGAGTGGGGGAGGGGTATTTACTGGGATAGAAACAGTGAGTGGGGGAGGGGTATTTACTGGGATAGAGACAGTGAGTGGGGGAGGGGTATTTACTGGGATAGAGACAGAGAGTGGGGGAGGGGGTATTTACTGGGATAGAGACAGTGAGTGGGGGGAGGGGTATTTACTGGGATAGAGACAGAGAGTGGGGGAGGGGGTATTTACTGGGATAGAGACAGTGAGTGGGGGAGGGGTATTTACTGGGATAGAGACATTGAGTGGGGGATGGGGTATTTACTGGGATAGAGACAGTGAGTGGTGGAGGGGTATTTACTGGGATGGAGACAGTGAGTGGGGGAGGGGTATTTACTGGGATAGAGACAGAGAGTGGGGGAGCGGGTATTTACGGGGATAGAGACAGTGAGTGGGGGAGGGGTATTTACTGGGATAGAGACAGTGAGTGGGGGGAGGGGGTATTTACTGGAACAGAGACAGTGAGTGGGGGGAGGGGTATTTACTGGGATAGAGACAGTGAATGGGGGAGGGGCATTTACTGGGATAGAGACAGTTAGTGGGGGAAGGGGTATTTATTGGGATAGAGACAGTGAGTGGGGGAGGGGTTTTTACTGGGATAGAGACAGTTAGTGGGGGAGGGGGTATTTACTGGGATAGAGACAGTGAGTGGGGGAGGGGGTATTTACTGGGATAGAGACAGTAAATGGGGGAGGGGTATTTACTGGGATAGAGACAGTGAGTGGGGGAGCGGGTATTTACTGGGATAGAGACAGTGAGTGGGGGAGGGGGTATTTACTGGGATAGAGACAGTGAATGGGGGAGGGGGTATTTACTGGGATAGAGACAGTTAGTGGGGGAGGGGTATTTACTGGGATAGAGACAGTGAATGGGGGAGGGGGTATTTACTGGGATAGAGACAGTGAGTGGGGGAGGGGTATTTACTGGGATAGAGACAGTGAGTGGGGGAGGGGTATTTACTGGGATGGAGACAGTGAGTGGGGGAGGGGTATTTACTGGGATAGAGACAGAGAGTGGGGGAGGGGGTATTTTCGGGGATAGAGACAGTGAGTGGGGGAGGGGTATTTACTGGGATAGAGACAGTGAGTGGGGGGAGGGGGTATTTACTGGAACAGAGACAGTGAGTGGGGGGAGGGGTATTTACTGGGATAGAGACAGTGAGTGGGGGAGGGGTATTTACTGGGATAGAGACAGTGAGTGGGGTAGGGGTATTTACTGGGATGGAGACAGTGAGTGGGGGAGGGGTATTTACTGGGATAGAGACAGTAAATGGGGGAGGGGTATTTACTGGGATAGAGACAGTGAGTGGGGGAGGGGTATTTACTGGGATAGAAACAGTGAGTGGGGGAGGGGTATTTACTGGGATAGAAACAGTGAGTGGGGGAGGGGTATTTACTGGGATGGAGACAGTGAGTGGGGGAGGGGTATTTACTGGGATAGAGACAGAGAGTGGGGGAGGGGGTATTTACGGGGATAGAGACAGTGAGTGGGGGAGGGGTATTTACTGGGATAGAGACAGTGAGTGGGGGGAGGGGTATTTACTGGAGCAGAGACAGTGAGTGGGGGGAGGGGTATTTATTGGGATAGAGACAGTGAGTGGGGGAGGGGCATTTACTGGGATAGAGACAGTTAGTGGGGGAAGGGGTATTTATTGGGATAGAGACAGTGAGTGGGGGAGGGGTTTTTACTGGGATAGAGACAGTTAGTGGGGGAGGGGGTATTTACTGGGATAGAGACAGTAAATGGGGGAGGGGTATTTACTGGGATAGAGACAGTGAGTGGGGGAGCGGGTATTTACTGGGATAGAGACAGTGAGTGGGGGAGGGGGTATTTACTGGGATAGAGACAGTAAATGGGGGAGGGGTATTTACTGGGATAGAGACAGTGAGTGGGGGAGCGGGTATTTACTGGGATAGAGACAGTGAGTGGGGGAGGGGGTATTTACTGGGATAGAGACAGTAAATGAGGGAGGGGTATTTACTGTGATAGAGACAGTGAGTGGGGGAGCGGGTATTTACTGGGATAGAGACAGTGAGTGGGGGAGCGGGTATTTACTGGGATAGAGACAGTGAGTGGGGGAGGGGGTATTTACTGGGATAGAGACAGTAAATGGGGGAGGGGTATTTACTGGGATAGAGACAGTGAGTGGGGGAGCGGGTATTTACTGGGATTGAGACAGTGAGTGGGGGAGGGGGTATTTACTGGGATAGAGACAGTAAATGGGGGAGGGGTATTTATTGGGATAGAGACATTGAGTGGGGGAGGGGTATTTACTGGGATAGAGACAGTGAGTGGGGGAGGGGGTATTTACTGGGATAGAGACAGTAAATGGGGGAGGGGTATTTACTGGGATAGAGACAGTGAGTGGGGGAGCGGGTATTTACTGGGATAGAGACAGTGAGTGGAGGAGGGGGTATTTAATGGGATAGAGACAGTGAATGGGGGAGGGGGTATTTACTGGGATAGAGACAGTTAGTGGGGGAGGGGTATTTACTGGGATAGAGACAGTGAATGGGGGAGGGGGTATTTACTGGGATAGAGACAGTGAGTGGGGGAGGGGGTATTTATTGGGATAGAGACAGTGAGTGGGGGAGGGGTTTTTACTGGGATAGAGACAGTGAGTGGGGGAGGCGGTATTTACTGGGATAGAGACAGTTAGTGGGGGAGGGGGTATTTACTGGGATAGAGACAGAGTGGGGGAGGGGGTATTTACTGGGATAGAGACAGTGAGTGGGGGAGGGGTACTTACTGGGATAGAGACAGAGTGGGGGAGGGGGTATTTACTGGGAAAGAGACAGTGAGTGGGGGGAGGGGTATTTACTGGGATAGATGCAGTGAGTTGGGGGAGGGGTATTAACTGGGATAGAGACAGTGAGTGGGGGAGGGGTATTTACTGGGATAGAGACAGTGAGTGGGGGAGGGGTATTTACTGGGATAGAGGCAGTGAGTTGGGGGAGGGTTATTTACTTGGATAGAGACAGTGAGTGGGGGAGGGGTACTTACTGGGATAGAGACAGAGTGGGGGAGGGTGTATTTACTGGGAAAGAGACAGTGAGTGGGGGAGGGGTATTTACTGGGATAGAGGTAGTGAGTGGGGGAGGGGGTATTTACTGGGATAGAGACAGTGAGTGGGGGAGGGGTATTTACTGGGATAGAGACAGTGAGTGGGGGAGGGGGTATTTACTGGGATAGAGACAGTGAGTGGGGGAGGGGGTATTTACTGGGATAGAGACAGTGAGTGCGGGAGGGGTATTTACTGGGATAGAGACAGTGAGTGGGGGAGGGGTATTTACTGGGATAGAGACAGTAAGTGGGGGAGGGGGTATTTACTGGGATAGAGACAGTGAGTGGGGGAGGGGGTATTTACTGGGATAGAGACAGTGAGTGGGGGAGGGGGTATTTACTGGGATAGAGACAGTGAGTGGGGGAGGGGTATTTACTGGGATAGAGACAGTGAGTGGGGGAGGGGGTATTTACTGGGATAGAGACAGTGAGTGGGGGAGGGGGTATTTACTGGGATAGAGACAGTGAGTGGGGGAGGGGTATTTACTGGGATAGAGACAGTGAGTGGGGGAGGGGTATTTACTGGGATAGAGACAGTGAGTGGGGGGAGGGGTATTTACTGGGATAGAGACAGTGAGTGGGGGAGGGGTATTTACTGGGATAGAGACAGTGAGTGGGGGTGGGGGTATTTACTGGGATAGAGACAGTGAGTGGGGTAGGGGGTATTTACTGGGATAGAGACAGTGAGTGGTGGAGGGGTATTTACTGGGATAGAGACAGTGAGTGGGGGAGGGGTATTTACTGGGATAGAGACAGTGAGTGGGGGAGGGGTATTTACTGGGATAGAGACAGTGAGTGGGGGTGGGGGTATTTACTGGGATAGAGACAGTGAGTGGGGGGAGGGGTATTTACTGGGATAGAGACAGTGAGTGGGGGAGGGGGTATTTACTGGGATAGAGACAGTGAGTGGGGGAGGGGTATTTACTGGGATAGAGACAGTGAGTGGGGGGAGGGGTATTTACTGGGATAGAGACAGTGAGTGGGGGAGGGGGTATTTACTGGGATAGAGACAGTAAGTGGGGGAGGGGGTATTCACTGGAATAGAGACAGTAAGTGGGGGAGGGGGTATTTACTGGGATAGAGACAGTGAGTGGGGGAGGTGTATTTACTGGGATAGAGACAGTGAGTGGGGGAGGGGTATTTACTGGGACAGAGACAGTGAGTGGGGGAGGGGGTATTCACTGGAATAGAGACAGTAAGTGGGGGAGGGGGTATTTACTGGGATAGAGACAGTGAGTGGGGGAGGGGGTATTTACTGGAATAGAGACAGTAAGTGGGGGAGGGGGTATTTACTGTGATAGAGACAGTAAGTGGGGGAGGGGGTATTTACTGGGATAGAGACAGTGAGTGGGGGAGGGGGTATTCACTGGAATAGAGACAGTAAGTGGGGGAGGGGGTATTTACTGGGATAGAGACAGTGAGTGGGGGAGGGGGTATTTACTGGGATAGAGACAGTGAGTGGGGGGAGGGGTATTTACTGGGATGGAGACAGTGAGTGGGGGAGGGGGTATTTACTGGGATAGAGACAGTGAGTGGGGGAGGGGGTATTTACTGGGATAGAGACAGTGAGTGGGGGAGGGGGTATTTACTGGGATAGAGACAGTGAGTGGGGGAGGGGGTATTTACTGGGATAGAGACAGTGAGTGGGGGAGGGGGTATTTACTGGGATAGAGACAGTGAGTGGGGGGGGTATTTACTGGGATAGAGACAATGAGTGGGGGAGGGGCATTTACTGGCATAGAGACAGTGAGTGGGGGAGGGGCATTCACTGGAATAGAGACAGTGAGTGGGGGAGGGGCATTCACTGGAATAGAGACAGTGAGTGGGGGAGGGGTATTTACTGGCATAGAGACAGTGAGTGGGGGAGGGGGTATTTACTGGCATAGAGACAGTGAGTGGGGGAGGGGCATTCACTGGAATAGAGACAGTGAGTGGGGGAGGGGCATTCACTGGAATAGAGACAGTGAGTGGGGGAGGGGCATTCACTGGAATAGAGACAGTGAGTGGGGGAGGGGTATTTACTGGCATAGAGACAGTGAGTGGGGGAGGGGGTATTTACTGGGATAGAGACAGTGAGTGGGGGAGGGGCATTCACTGGAATAGAGACAGTGAGTGGGGGAGGGGCATTCACTGGAATAGAGACAGTGAGTGGGGGAGGGGCATTTACTGGCATAGAGACAGTGAGTGGGGGAGGGGCATTCACTGGAATAGAGACAGTGAGTGGGGGAGGGGCATTCACTGGAATAGAGACAGTGAGTGGGGGAGGGGTATTTACTGGGAGAGAGACAGTGAGTGGGGGAGGGGCATTTACTGGAATAGAGACAGTGAGTGGGGGAGGGGCATTCACTGGAATAGAGACAGTGAGTGGGGGAGGGGTATTTACTGGGATAGAGACAGTGAGTGGGGGAGGGGTATTTAGTGGGATATAGACAGTAAATGGGGGAGGGGTATTTACTGGGATAGAGACAGTGAGTGGGGGAGGGGGTATTTACTGGGATAGAGAAAGTGAGTGGGGGAGGGGGTATTTACTGGGATAGAGACAGTGAGTGGGGGAGGGGTATTTACTGGGATAGAGACAGTGAGTGGGGGAGGGGTATTTATTGGGATAGAGGCAGTGAGTTGGGGGAGGGGGTATTTACTGGGATAGAGACAGTGAGTGGGGGTGGGGTATTTACTGGGATAGAGACAGAGAGTGGGGGAGGGGTGTTTACTGGGATAGAGGCAGTGAGTGGGGGTGGGGTATTTACTGGGAGAGAGACAGTGAGTGGGGGAGGGGTATTTACTGGGATAGAGACAGTGAGTGGGGGAGGGGCATTTACTGGGATGGAGGCAGTGAGTGGGGGAGGGGCATTTACTGGGATGGAGGCAGTGAGTGGAGGAGGGGGTATTTACTGGGATGGAGACAGTGAGTGGGGGAGGGGGTATTTACTGGGATAGAGACAGTGAGTGGGGGAGGGGGTATTTACTGGAACAGAGACAGTGAGTGGGGGGAGGGGGTATTTACTGGAACAGAGACAGTGAGTGGGGGGAGGGGTATTTACTGGGATAGAGACAGTGAGTGGGGGAGGGGGTATTTACTGGGATAGAGACAGTGAGTGGGGGAGGGGCATTTACTGGGATAGAGACAGTGAGTGGGGGAGGGGGTACTCAGTGGGATAGAGACAGTAAGTGGGGTAGGGGGTATTTACTGGGATAGAGACAGTGAGTGGGGGAGGGGCATTTACTGGGATAGAGACAGAGAGTGGGGAAGGGGGTATTTACTGGGATAGAGGCAGTGAGTTGGGGGAGGGGTATTTACTGGGATAGAGACAGTGAGTGGGGGAGGGGCATTTACTGGAATAGAGACAGTGAGTGGGGGAGGGGCATTCACTGGAATAGAGACAGTGAGTGGGGGAGGGGCATTCACTGGAATAGAGACATTGAGTGGGGGAGGGGTATTTACTGGGATAGAGACAGTGAGTGGGGGAGGGGGTATTTACTGGGATAGAGACAGTAAATGGGGGAGGGGTATTTACTGGGATAGAGACAGTGAGTGGGGGAGCGGGTATTTACTGGGATAGAGACAGTGAGTGGAGGAGGGGGTATTTAATGGGATAGAGACAGTGAATGGGGGAGGGGGTATTTACTGGGATAGAGACAGTTAGTGGGGGAGTGGTATTTACTGGGATAGAGACAGTGAATGGGGGAGGGGGTATTTACTGGGATAGAGACAGTGAGTGGGGGAGGGGGTATTTATTGGGATAGAGACAGTGAGTGGGGGAGGGGTTTTTACTGGGATAGAGACAGTGAGTGGGGGAGGCGGTATTTACTGGGATAGAGACAGTTCGTGGGGGAGGGGGTATTTACTGGGATAGAGACAGAGTGGGGGAGGGGGTATTTACTGGGATAGAGACAGTGAGTGGGGGAGGGGTACTTACTGGGATAGAGACAGAGTGGGGGAGGGAGTATTTACTGGGAAAGAGACAGTGAGTGGGGGCAGGGGTATTTACTGGGATAGATGCAGTGAGTTGGGGGAGGGGTATTAACTGGGATGGAGACAGTGAGTGGGGGAGGGGTATTTACTGGGATAGAGACAGTGAGTGGGGGAGGGGTATTTACTGGGATAGAGGCAGTGAGTTGGGGGAGGGTTATTTACTTGGATAGAGACAGTGAGTGGGGGAGGGGTACTTACTGGGATAGAGACAGAGTGGGGGAGGGTGTATTTACTGGGAAAGAGACAGTGAGTGGGGGGAGGGGTATTTACTGGGATAGAGGCAGTGAGTGGGGGAGGGGGTATTTACTGGGATAGAGACAGTGAGTGGGGGAGGGGTATTTACTGGGATAGAGACAGTGAGTGGGGGAGGGGGTATTTACTGGGATAGAGACAGTGAGTGGGGGAGGGGGTATTTACTGGGATAGAGACAGTGAGTGCGGGAGGGGTATTTACTGGGATAGAGACAGTGAGTGGGGGAGGGGTATTTACTGGGATAGAGACAGTAAGTGGGGGAGGGGGTATTTACTGGGATAGAGACAGTGAGTGGGGGAGGGGGTATTTACTGGGATAGAGACAGTGAGTGGGGGAGGGGGTATTTACTGGGATAGAGACAGTGAGTGGGGGAGGGGTATTTACTGGGATAGAGACAGTGAGTGGGGGAGGGGGTATTTACTGGGATAGAGACAGTGAGTGGGGGAGGGGGTATTTACTGGGATAGAGACAGTGAGTGGGGGAGGGGTATTTACTGGGATAGAGACAGTGAGTGGGGGAGGGGTATTTACTGGAATAGAGACAGTGAGTGGGGGGAGGGGTATTTACTGGGATAGAGACAGTGAGTGGGGGAGGGGTATTTACTGGGATAGAGACAGTGAGTGGGGGTGGGGGTATTTACTGGGATAGAGACAGTGAGTGGGGTAGGGGGTATTTACTGGGATAGAGACAGTGAGTGGTGGAGGGGTATTTACTGGGATAGAGACAGTGAGTGGGGGGAGGGGTATTTACTGGGATAGAGACAGTGAGTGGGGGAGGGGTATTTACTGGGATAGAGACAGTGAGTGGGGGTGGGGGTATTTACTGGGATAGAGACAGTGAGTGGGGGGAGGGGTATTTACGGGGATAGAGACAGTGAGTGGGGGAGGGGGTATTTACTGGGATAGAGACAGTGAGTGGGGGAGGGGTATTTACTGGGATAGAGACAGTGAGTGGGGGGAGGGGTATTTACTGGGATAGAGACAGTGAGTGGGGGAGGGGGTATTTACTGGGATAGAGACAGTAAGTGGGGGAGGGGGTATTCACTGGAATAGAGACAGTAAGTGGGGGAGGGGGTATTTACTGGGATAGAGACAGTGAGTGGGGGAGGGGTATTTACTGGGATAGAGACAGTGAGTGGGGGAGGGGGTATTCACTGGAATAGAGACAGTAAGTGGGGGAGGGGGTATTTACTGGGATAGAGACAGTGAGTGGGGGAGGGGTATTTACTGGGATAGAGACAGTGAGTGGGGGAGGGGGTATTCACTGGAATAGAGACAGTAAGTGGGGGAGGGGTATTTACTGGGATAGAGACAGTGAGTGGGGGGAGGGGTATTTACTGGGATAGAGACAGTGAGTGGGGGAGGGGGTATTCACTGGAATAGAGACAGTAAGTGGGGGAGGGGGTATTTACGGGGATAGAGACAGTAAGTGGGGGAGGGGGTATTCACTGGAATAGAGACAGTAAGTGGGGGAGGGGGTATTTACTGGGATAGAGACAGTGAGTGGGGGGAGGGGTATTTACTGGGATAGAGACAGTGAGTGGGGGAGGGGGTATTCACTGGAATAGAGACAGTAAGTGGGGGAGGGGGTATTTACTGGGATAGAGACAGTGAGTGGGGGAGGGGGTATTTACTGGAATAGAGACAGTAAGTGGGGGAGGGGGTATTTACTGTGATAGAGACAGTAAGTGGGGGAGGGGGTATTTACTGGGATAGAGACAGTGAGTGGGGGAGGGGGTATTCACTGGAATAGAGACAGTAAGTGGGGGAGGGGGTATTTACTGGGATAGAGACAGTGAGTGGGGGAGGGGGTATTTACTGGGATAGAGACAGTGAGTGGGGGGAGGGGTATTTACTGGGATGGAGACAGTGAGTGGGGGAGGGGGTATTTACTGGGATAGAGACAGTGAGTGGGGGAGGGGGTATTTACTGGGATAGAGACAGTGAGTGGGGGAGGGGGTATTTACTGGGATAGAGACAGTGAGTGGGGGAGGGGGTATTTACTGGGATAGAGACAGTGAGTGGGGGAGGGGGTATTTACTGGGATAGAGACAGTGAGTGGGGGGGGGGTATTTACTGGGATAGAGACAATGAGTGGGGGAGGGGCATTTACTGGCATAGAGACAGTGAGTGGGGGAGGGGCATTCACTGGAATAGAGACAGTGAGTGGGGGAGGGGCATTCACTGGAATAGAGACAGTGAGTGGGGGAGGGGTATTTACTGGCATAGAGACAGTGAGTGGGGGAGGGGGTATTTACTGGCATAGAGACAGTGAGTGGGGGAGGGGCATTCACTGGAATAGAGACAGTGAGTGGGGGAGGGGCATTCACTGGAATAGAGACAGTGAGTGGGGGAGGGGCATTCACTGGAATAGAGACAGTGAGTGGGGGAGGGGTATTTACTGGCATAGAGACAGTGAGTGGGGGAGGGGGTATTTACTGGGATAGAGACAGTGAGTGGGGGAGGGGCATTCACTGGAATAGAGACAGTGAGTGGGGGAGGGGCATTCACTGGAATAGAGACAGTGAGTGGGGGAGGGGCATTTACTGGCATAGAGACAGTGAGTGGGGGAGGGGCATTCACTGGAATAGAGACAGTGAGTGGGGGAGGGGCATTCACTGGAATAGAGACAGTGAGTGGGGGAGGGGTATTTACTGGGAGAGAGACAGTGAGTGGGGGAGGGGCATTTACTGGAATAGAGACAGTGAGTGGGGGAGGGGCATTCACTGGAATAGAGACAGTGAGTGGGGGAGGGGTATTTACTGGGATAGAGACAGTGAGTGGGGGAGGGGTATTTAGTGGGATATAGACAGTAAATGGGGGAGGGGTATTTACTGGGATAGAGACAGTGAGTGGGGGAGGGGGTATTTACTGGGATAGAGAAAGTGAGTGGGGGAGGGGGTATTTACTGGGATAGAGACAGTGAGTGGGGGAGGGGTATTTACTGGGATAGAGACAGTGAGTGGGGGAGGGGTATTTACTGGGATAGAGGCAGTGAGTTGGGGGAGGGGGTATTTACTGGGATAGAGACAGTGAGTGGGGGTGGGGTATTTACTGGGATAGAGACAGAGAGTGGGGGAGGGGTATTTACTGGGATAGAGGCAGTGAGTGGGGGTGGGGTATTTACTGGGAGAGAGACAGTGAGTGGGGGAGGGGTATTTACTGGGATAGAGACAGTGAGTGGGGGAGGGGCATTTACTGGGATGGAGGCAGTGAGTGGGGGAGGGGCATTTACTGGGATGGAGGCAGTGAGTGGAGGAGGGGGTATTTACTGGGATGGAGACAGTGAGTGGGGGAGGGGGTATTTACTGGGATAGAGACAGTGAGTGGGGGAGGGGGTATTTACTGGAACAGAGACAGTGAGTGGGGGGAGGGGGTATTTACTGGAACAGAGACAGTGAGTGGGGGGAGGGGTATTTACTGGGATAGAGACAGTGAGTGGGGGAGGGGGTATTTACTGGGATAGAGACAGTGAGTGGGGGAGGGGCATTTACTGGGATAGAGACAGTGAGTGGGGGAGGGGGGTACTCAGTGGGATAGAGACAGTAAGTGGGGGAGGGGGTATTTACTGGGATAGAGACAGTGAGTGGGGGAGGGGCATTTACTGGGATAGAGACAGAGAGTGGGGAAGGGGGTATTTACTGGGATAGAGGCAGTGAGTTGGGGGAGGGGTATTTACTGGGATAGAGACAGTGAGTGGGGGAGGGGCATTTACTGGAATAGAGACAGTGAGTGGGGGAGGGGCATTCACTGGAATAGAGACAGTGAGTGGGGGAGGGGCATTCACTGGAATAGAGACAGTGAGTGGGGGAGGGGTATTTACTGGGACAGAGACAGTGAGTGGGGGAGGGGCATTTACTGGAATAGAGACAGTGAGTGGGGGAGGGGCATTCACTGGAATAGAGACAGTGAGTGGGGGAGGGGGTATTTACTGGGATAGAGACAGTGAGTGGGGGAGGGGCATTCACTGGAATAGAGACAGTGAGTGGGGGAGGGGCATTCACTGGAATAGAGACAGTGAGTGGGGGAGGGGTATTTACTGGGATAGAGACAGTGAGTGGGGGAGGGGCATTTACTGGAATAGAGACAGTGAGTGGGGGAGGGGCATTCACTGGAATAGAGACAGTGAGTGGGGGAGGGGGTATTTACTGGGATAGAGACAGTGAGTGGGGGAGGGGCATTTACTGGAATAGAGACAGTGAGTGGGGGAGGGGCATTCACTGGAATAGAGACAGTGAGTGGGGGAGGGGTATTTACTGGGATAGAGACAGTGAGTGGGGGGAGGGGCTATTTACTGGGACAGAGACAGTGAGTGGGGGAGGGGTATTTAGTGGGATATAGACAGTAAATGGGGGAGGGGTATTTACTGGGATAGAGACAGTGAGTGGGGGAGGGGTATTTACTGGGATAGAGACAGTGAGTGGGGGAGGGGGTATTTACTGGGATAGAGACAGTGAGTGGGGGAGAGGTATTTACTGGGATAGAGACAGTGAGTGGGGGAGGGGTATTTACTGGGATAGAGACAGTGAGTGGGGGAGGGTATTTACTGGGATAGAGACAGTGAGTGGGGGAGGGGTATTTACTGGGATAGAGACAGTGAGTGGGGGAGGGGATATTTACTGGGATAGAGACAGTGAGTGGGGGAGGGGTATTTCCTGGGATAGAGACAGTGAGTGGGGGAGGGGTATTTACTGGGATGGAGACAGTGAGTGGGGGAGGGGGTATTTACTGGGATAGAGACAGTGAGTGGGGGAATGGTATTTACTGGGATAGCGACAGTGAGTGGGGGAGGGGTATTTACTGGGATAGAGACAGTGAGTGGGGGAGGGGCATTTACTGGGATGGAGGCAGTGAGTGGAGGAGGGGTATTTACTGGGATAGAGACAGTGAGTGGGGGAGGGGGTATTTACTGGGATAGAGACAGTGAGTGGGGGAGGGGTATTTTCTGGGACAGAGACAGTGAGTGGGGGAGGGGTATTTACTGGAACAGAGACAGTGAGTGGGGGGAGGGGTATTTACTGGGATGGAGACAGTGAGTGGGGGAGGGGGTATTTACTGGGATAGAGACAGTGAGTGGGGGAGGGGTATTTACTGGGACAGAGACAGTGAGTGGGGGAGGGGTATTTACTGGAACAGAGACAGTGAGTGGGGGGAGGGGTATTTACTGGGATAGAGACAGTGAGTGGGGGAGGGGGTATTTACTGGGATAGAGACAGTGAGTTGGGGGAGGGGTATTTACTGGAACAGAGACAGTGAGTGGGGGGAGGGGTATTTACTGGGATAGAGACAGTGAGTGGGGGAGGGGGTATTTACTGGGATAGAGACAGTGAGTGGGGGAGGGGCATTTACTGGGATAGAGACAGTGAGTGGGGGAGGGGGTACTCAGTGGGATATAGACAGTGAGTTGGGGAGGGGTATTTACTGGGATAGAGGCAGTGAGTTGGGGGAGGGGTATTTACTGGGATAGAGACAGTGAGAGGGGGAGGGGCATTTACTGGGATAGAGACAGTGAGTGGGGGAGGGGGGTACTCAGTGGGATAGAGACAGTGAGTTGGGGAGGGGTATTTACTGGGATAGAGGCAGTGAGTTGGGGGAGGGGCATTTACTGGGATAGAGACAGTGAGTGGGGGAGGGGGTACTCAGTGGGATAGAGACAGTGAGTTGGGGAGGGGTATTTACTGGGATAGAGACAGTTAGTGGGGGAGGGGGTATTTACTGGGATAGAGACAGTGAGTGGGGGAGGGGGTATTTACTGGGATAGAGACAGTGAGTGGGGGAGTGGTATTTACTGGGATAGAGACAGTGAGTGGGGGAGGGGTATTTACTGGGATAGAGACAGTGAGTGGGGGAGGGGCATTTACTGGGATAGAGACAGTGAGTGGGGGAGGGGCATTTACTGGGATAGAGACAGTGAGTGGGGGAGGGGAATTTACTGGGATAGAGACAGTGAATGGGGGGAGGGGTATTTACTGGGATAGAGACAGTGAGTGGGGGAGGGGGTATTTATTGGGATAGAGACAGTGAGTGGGGGAGGGGATATTTCCTGGGATAGAGACAGTGAGTGGGGGAGGGGGTATTTACTGGGATAGAGACAGTGAGTGGGGGAGGGGCATTTACTGGAATAGAGACAGTGAGTGGGGGAGGGGTATTTACTGGGATAGAGACAGTGAGTGGGGGGAGGGGCTATTTACTGGGACAGAGACAGTGAGTGGGGGAGGGGTATTTAGTGGGATATAGACAGTAAATGGGGGAGGGGTATTTACTGGGATAGAGACAGTGAGTGGGGGAGGGGTATTTACTGGGATAGAGACAGTGAGTGGGGGGAGGGGCATTCACTGGAATAGAGACAGTGAGTGGGGGAGGGGTATTTACTGGGATAGAGACAGTGAGTGGGGGAGTGGTATTTACTGGGATAGAGACAGTGAGTGGGGGAGGGGTATTTACTGGGATAGAGACAGTGAGTGGGGGAGGGGCATTTACTGGGATAGGGACAGTGAGTGGGGGAGGGGTATTTACTGGGATAGAGACAGTGAGTGGGGGAGGGGCATTTACTGGGATAGAGACAGTGAGTGGGGGAGGGGCATTTACTGGGATAGGGACAGTGAGTGGGGGAGGGGTATTTACTGGGATAGAGACAGTGAGTGGGGGAGTGGTATTTACTGGGATAGAGACAGTGAGTGGGGGAGGGGTATTTACTGGGATAGAGACAGTGAGTGGGGGAGGGGCATTTACTGGGATAGAGACAGTGAGTGGGGGAGGGGCATTTACTGGGATAGAGACAGTGAGTGGGGGAGGGGAATTTACTGGGATAGAGACAGTGAATGGGGGAGGGGTATTTACTGGGATAGAGACAGTGAGTGGGGGAGGGGGTATTTATTGGGATAGAGACAGTGAGTGGGGGAGGGGATATTTCCTGGGATAGAGACAGTGAGTGGGGGAGGGGGTATTTACTGGGATAGAGACAGTGAGTGGGGGAGGGGCATTTACTGGAATAGAGACAGTGAGTGGGGGAGGGGTATTTACTGGGATAGAGACAGTGAGTGGGGGGAGGGGCTATTTACTGGGACAGAGACAGTGAGTGGGGGAGGGGTATTTAGTGGGATATAGACAGTAAATGGGGGAGGGGTATTTACTGGGATAGAGACAGTGAGTGGGGGAGGGGTATTTACTGGGATAGAGACAGTGAGTGGGGGGAGGGGCATTCACTGGAATAGAGACAGTGAGTGGGGGAGGGGTATTTACTGGGATAGAGACAGTGAGTGGGGGGAGGGGCTATTTACTGGGACAGAGACAGTGAGTGGGGGAGGGGTATTTAGTGGGATATAGACAGTAAATGGGGGAGGGGTATTTACTGGGATAGAGACAGTGAGTGGGGGAGGGGTATTTACTGGGATAGAGACAGTGAGTGGGGGAGGGGGTATTTACTGGGATAGAGACAGTGAGTGGGGGAGGGGTATTTACTGGGATAGAGACAGTGAGTGGGGGAGGGGTATTTACTGGGATAGAGACAGTGAGTGGGGGAGGGGTATTTACTGGGATAGAGACAGTGAGTGGGGGAGGTGTATTTACTGGGATAGAGACAGTGAGTGGGGGAGGGTATTTACTGGGATAGAGACAGTGAGTGGGGGAGGGGTATTTACTGGGATAGAGACAGTGAGTGGGGGAGGGGGTATTTACTGGCATAGAGACAGTGAGTGGGGGAGGGGTATTTCCTGGGATAGAGACAGTGAGTGGGGGAGGGGTATTTACTGGGATGGAGACAGTGAGTGGGGGAGGGGGGTATTTACTGGGATAGAGACAGTGAGTGGGGGAATGGTATTTACTGGGATAGAGACAGTGAGTGGGGGAGGGGTATTTACTGGAACAGAGACAGTGAGTGGGGGCAGGGGTATTTACTGGGATAGAGACAGTGAGTGGGGGAGGGGCATTTACTGGGATGGAGGCAGTGAGTGGAGGAGGGGTATTTACTGGGATAGAGACAGTGAGTGGGGGAGGGGGTATTTACTGGGATAGAGACAGTGAGTGGGGGAGGGGTATTTTCTGGGACAGAGACAGTGAGTGGGGGAGGGGTATTTACTGGAACAGAGACAGTGAGTGGGGGGAGGGGTATTTACTGGGATAGAGACAGTGAGTGGGGGAGGGGGTATTTACTGGGATAGAGACAGTGAGTGGGGGAGGGGCATTTACTGGGATAGAGACAGTGAGTGGGGGAGGGGGTACTCAGTGGGATATAGACAGTGAGTTGGGGAGGGGTATTTACTGGGATAGAGGCAGTGAGTTGGGGGAGGGGCATTTACTGGGATAGAGACAGTGAGTTGGGGAGGGGTATTTACTGGGATAGAGACAGTTAGTGGGGGAGGGGGTATTTACTGGGATAGAGACAGTGAGTGGGGGAGGGGGTATTTACTGGGATAGAGACAGTGAGTGGGGGAGTGGTATTTACTGGGATAGAGACAGTGAGTGGGGGAGGGGCATTTACTGGGATAGAGACAGTGAGTGGGGGAGGGGTATTTACTGGGATAGAGACAGTGAGTGGGGGAGGGGAATTTACTGGGACAGAGACAGTGAATGGGGGGAGGGGTATTTACTGGGATATAGACAGTGAGTGGGGGAGGGGTATTAACTGGGATAGAGACAGTGAGTTGGGGGAGGGGTATTTACTGGGATATAGACAGTGAGTGGGGGAGGGGTATTTACTGGGATATAGACAGTGAGTGGGGGAGGGGTATTTACTGGGATAGAGACAGTGAGTGGGGGAGGGGTATTTACTGGGATATAGACAGTGAGTGGGGGAGGGGTATTTACTGGGATAGAGACAGTGAGTGGGGGAGGGGGTATTTACTGGGATAAAGACAGTGAGTGGGGGAGGGGGTATTTACTGGGATAGAGACAGTGAGTGGGGGAGGGGGTATTTACTGGGATAGAGACAGTGAGTGGGGGAGGGGTATTTACTGGGATAGAGACAGTGAGTGGGGGAGGGGGTATTTACTGGGATAGAGACAGTGAGTGGGGGAGGGGTATTTACTGGGAAGGGGACAGTGAGTGGGGGGAGGGGTATTTACTGGGATAGAGACAGTGAGTGGGGGAGGGGTATTTACTGGGATAGAGACAGTGAGTGGGGGAGGGGGTATTTACTGTGATAGAGACAGTGAGTGGGGGAGGGGGTATTTACTGGGATAGAGACAGTGAGTGGGGGAAGGGTATTTACTGGGATAGAGACAGTGAGTGGGGGAGGGGGTCTTTACTGGGATAGAGACAGTGAGTGGGGGAGGGGCATTTACTGGAATAGAGACAGTGAGTGGGGGAGGGGGCATTTACTGGGATAGAGACAGTGAGTGGGGGAGGGGTATTCACTGGAATAGAGACAGTGATTGGGGGAGGGGTATTTCCTGGGATAGAGACAGTGAGTGGGGGGAGGGGGTATTTACTGGGACAGAGACAGTGAGTGGGGGAGGGGTATTTACTGGGATAGAGACAGTGAGTGGGGGAGGGGTATTTACTGGGATAGAGACAGTGAGTGGGGGAGGGGGTATTTACTGGGATAGAGACAGTGAGTGGGGGAGGGGTATTTACTGGGATAGAGACAGTGAGTGGGGGGAGGGGGTATTTACTGGGATAGAGACAGTGAGTTGGGGGAGGGGGTATTTACTGGGATAGAAACAGTGAGTGGGGGGAGGGGGTATTTACTGGGATAGAGACAGTGAGTGGGGGAGGGGTATTTACTGGGATAGAGACAGTGAGTGGGGGAGGGGTATTTACTGGGATAGAGACAGTGAGTGGGGGAGGGGTATTTACTGGGATAGAGACTGTGAGTGGGGGAGGGGGTATTTACTGGGATAGAGACAGTGAGTGGGGGAGGGGGTATTTACTGGGATAGAAACAGTGAGTGGGGGGAGGGGGTATTTACTGGGATAGAGACAGTGAGTGGGGGAGGGGTATTTACTGGGATAGAGACAGTGAGTGGGGGAGGGGTATTTACTGGGATAGAGACAGTGAGTGGGGGAGGGGTATTTACTGGGATAGAGACAGTGAGTGGGGGAGGGGTATTTACTGGGATAGAAACAGTGAGTGGGGGGAGGGGGTATTTACTGGGATAGAGACAGTGAGTGGGGGAGGGGGTATTTACTGGGATAGAAACAGTGAGTGGGGGGAGGGGGTATTTACTGGGATAGAGACAGTGAGTGGGGGAGGGGTATTTACTGGGATAGAGACAGTGAGTGGGGGAGGGGTATTTACTGGGATAGAGACAGTGAGTGGGGGAGGGGTATTTACTGGGATAGAGACTGTGAGTGGGGGAGGGGGTATTTACTGGGATAGAGACAGTGAGTGGGGGGGGGTATTTTCTGGGAAAGGGACAGTGAGTGGGGGAGGGGGTATTTACTGGGATAGAGACAGTGAGTGGGGGAAGGGTATTTACTGGGATAGAGACAGTGAGTGGGGGAGGGGTATTTTCTGGGACAGAGACAGTGAGTGGGGGAGGGGTATTTACTGGAACAGAGACAGTGAGTGGGGGGAGGGGTATTTACTGGGATGGAGACAGTGAGTGGGGGAGGGGGTATTTACTGGGATAGAGACAGTGAGTGGGGGAGGGGTATTTACTGGGACAGAGACAGTGAGTGGGGGAGGGGTATTTACTGGAACAGAGACAGTGAGTGGGGGGAGGGGTATTTACTGGGATAGAGACAGTGAGTGGGGGAGGGGGTATTTACTGGGATAGAGACAGTGAGTTGGGGGAGGGGTATTTACTGGAACAGAGACAGTGAGTGGGGGGAGGGGTATTTACTGGGATAGAGACAGTGAGTGGGGGAGGTGTTATTTACTGGGATAGAGACAGTGAGTGGGGGAGGGGCATTTACTGGGAAAGAGACAGTGAGTGGGGGAGGGGGTACTCAGTGGGATATAGACAGTGAGTTGGGGAGGGGTATTTACTGGGATAGAGGCAGTGAGTTGGGGGAGGGGTATTTACTGGGATAGAGACAGTGAGTGGGGGAGGGGCATTTACTGGGATAGAGACAGTGAGTGGGGGAGGGGGTACTCAGTGGGATAGAGACAGTGAGTTGGGGAGGGGTATTTACTGGGATAGAGGCAGTGAGTTGGGGGAGGGGCATTTACTGGGATAGAGACAGTGAGTGGGGGAGGGGGTACTCAGTGGGATAGAGACAGTGAGTTGGGGAGGGGTATTTACTGGGATAGAGACAGTTAGTGGGGGAGGGGGTATTTACTGGGATAGAGACAGTGAGTGGGGGAGGGGGTATTTACTGGGATAGAGACAGTGAGTGGGGGAGTGGTATTTACTGGGATAGAGACAGTGAGTGGGGGAGGGGCATTTACTGGGATAGAGACAGTGAGTGGGGGAGGGGTATTTACTGGGATAGAGACAGTGAGTGGGGGAGGGGAATTTACTGGGATAGAGACAGTGAATGGGGGGAGGGGTATTTACTGGGATATAGACAGTGAGTGGGGGAGGGGTATTAACTGGGATAGAGACAGTGAGTTGGGGGAGGGGGTATTTACTGGGATAGAGACAGTGAGTGGGGGAGGGGGTATTTACTGGGATAAAGACAGTGAGTGGGGGAGGGGGTCTTTACTGGGATAGAGACAGTGAGTGGGGGAGGGGCATTTACTGGAATAGAGACAGTGAGTGGGGGAGGGGGCATTTACTGGGATAGAGACAGTGAGTGGGGGAGGGGTATTCACTGGAATAGAGACAGTGATTGGGGGAGGGGTATTTCCTGGGATAGAGACAGTGAGTGGGGGGAGGGGGGAGGGGGTATTTACTGGGACAGAGACAGTGAGTGGGGGAGGGGGTATTTACTGGGATAGAGACAGTGAGTGGGGGAAGGGTATTTACTGGGATAGAGACAGTGAGTGGGGGAGGGGGTCTTTACTGGGATAGAGACAGTGAGTGGGGGAGGGGCATTTACTGGAATAGAGACAGTGAGTGGGGGAGGGGGCATTTACTGGGATAGAGACAGTGAGTGGGGGAGGGGTATTCACTGGAATAGAGACAGTGATTGGGGGAGGGGTATTTACTGGGATAGAGACAGTGAGTGGGGGAGGGGGTATTTACTGGGACAGAGACAGTGAGTGGGGGAGGGGTATTTACTGGGATAGAGACAGTGAGTGGGGGAGGGGTATTTACTGGGATAGAGACAGTGAGTGGGGGAGGGGGTATTTACTGGGATAGAGACAGTGAGTGGGGGAGGGGTATTTACTGGGATAGAGACAGTGAGTGGGGGGAGGGGGTATTTACTGGGATAGAGACAGTGAATGGGGGGTGGGGGTATTAACTGGGATAGAGACAGTGAGTTGGGGGAGGGGGTATTTACTGGGATAGAAACAGTGAGTGGGGGAGGGGGTATTTACTGGGATAGAGACAGTGAGTGGGGGAGGGGTATTTACTGGGATAGAGACAGTGAGTGGGGGAGGGGTATTTACTGGGATAGAGACAGTGAGTGGGGGAGGGGTATTTACTGGGATAGAGACTGTGAGTGGGGGAGGGGGTATTTACTGGGATAGAGACAGTGAGTGGGGGGGGGTATTTTCTGGGAAAGGGACAGTGAGTGGGGGGAGGGGTATTTACTGGGATAGAGACAGTGAGTGGGGGAGGCGGTATTTACTGGGATAGAGACAGTGAGTGGGGGAGGGGTATTTACTGGGATAGAGACAGTGAGTGGGGGAGGGGGTATTTACTGGGATAGAGACAGTGAGTGGGGGAGGCGGTATTTACTGGGATAGAGACAGTGAGTGGGGGAGGGGTATTTTCTGGGACAGAGACAGTGAGTGGGGGAGGGGTATTTACTGGAACAGAGACAGTGAGTGGGGGGAGGGGTATTTACTGGGATGGAGACAGTGAGTGGGGGAGGGGGTATTTACTGGGATAGAGACAGTGAGTGGGGGAGGGGTATTTACTGGGACAGAGACAGTGAGTGGGGGAGGGGTATTTACTGGAACAGAGACAGTGAGTGGGGGGAGGGGTATTTACTGGGATAGAGACAGTGAGTGGGGGAGGGGGTATTTACTGGGATAGAGACAGTGAGTTGGGGGAGGGGTATTTACTGGAACAGAGACAGTGAGTGGGGGGAGGGGTATTTACTGGGATAGAGACAGTGAGTGGGGGAGGGGCATTTACTGGGAAAGAGACAGTGAGTGTGGGAGGGGGTACTCAGTGGGATATAGACAGTGAGTTGGGGAGGGGTATTTACTGGGATAGAGGAAGTGAGTTGGGGGAGGGGTATTTACTGGGATAGAGACAGTGAGTGGGGGAGGGGCATTTACTGGGATAGAGACAGTGAGTGGGGGAGGGGGTACTCAGTGGGATAGAGACAGTGAGTTGGGGAGGGGTATTTACTGGGATAGAGACAGTGAGTGGGGGAGGGGTATTTACTGGGATAGAGACAGTTAGTGGGGGAGGGGTATTTACTGGGATAGAGACAGTTAGTGGGGGAGGGGGTATTTACTGGGATAGAGACAGTGAGTGGGGGAGGGGTATTTACTGGGATAGAGACAGTGAGTGGGGGAGGGGTATTTACTGGGATAGAGACAGTTAGTGGGGGAGGGGGTATTTACTGGGAGAGAGACAGTGAGTGGGGGAGGGGGTATTTACTGGGATAGAGACAGTGAGTGGGGGAGGGGGTATTTACTGGGATAGAGACAGTGAGTGGGGGAGGGGTATTTACTGGGATAGAGACAGTGAGTGGGGGAGGTGTATTTACTGGGATAGAGACAGTGAGTGGGGGGTGGGTATTTACTGGGATAGAGACAGTGAGTGGGGGAGGGGCATTTACTGGGATAGAGACAGTGAGTGGGGGAGGGGTATTTACTGGGATAGAGACAGTGAGTGGGGGAGGGGAATTTACTGGGATAGAGACAGTGAATGGGGGGAGGGGTATTTACTGGGATATAGACAGTGAGTGGGGGAGGGGTATTAACTGGGATAGAGACAGTGAGTTGGGGGAGGGGGTATTTACTGGGATAGAGACAGTGAGTGGGGGAGGGGGTATTTACTGGGATAAAGACAGTGAGTGGGGGAGGGGGTATTTACTGGGATAGAGACAGTGAGTGGGGGAGGGGGTATTTACTGGGATAGAGACAGTGAGTGGGGGAGGGGTATTTACTGGGATAGAGACAGTGAGTGGGGGAGGGGGTATTTACTGGGATAGAGACAGTGAGTGGGGAGGGGGTATTTACTGGGATAGAGACAGTGAGTGGGGGAGGGGGTATTTACTGTGATAGAGACAGTGAGTGGGGGAGGGGGTATTTACTGGGATAGAGACAGTGAGTGGGGGAAGGGTATTTACTGGGATAGAGACAGTGAGTTGGGGAGGGGGTCTTTACTGGGATAGAGACAGTGAGTGGGGGAGGGGCATTTACTGGAATAGAGACAGTGAGTGGGGGAGGGGGCATTTACTGGGATAGAGACAGTGAGTGGGGGAGGGGGTATTTACTGGGATAGAGACAGTGAGTGGGGGGAGGGGTATTTACTGGAACAGAGACAGTGAGTGGGGGGAGGGGTATTCACTGGAATAGAGACAGTGATTGGGGGAGGGGTATTTCCTGGGATAGAGACAGTGAGTGGGGGAGGGGTATTTACTGGGATAGAGACAGTGAGTGGGGGAGGGGTATTTACTGGGATAGAGACAGTGAGTGGGGGAGGGGGTATTTACTGGGATAGAGACAGTGAGTGGGGGAGGGGTATTTACTGGGATAGAGACAGTGAATGGGGGGTGGGGGTATTAACTGGGATAGAGACAGTGAGTTGGGGGAGGGGGTATTTACTGGGATAGAGACAGTGAGTGGGGGGAGGGGGTATTTACTGGGATAGAGACAGTGAGTGGGGGAGGGGGTATTTACTGGGATAGAGACAGTGAGTGGGGGGGGGTATTTTCTGGGAAAGGGACAGTGAGTGGGGGGAGGGGGTATTTACTGGGATAGAGACAGTGAGTGGGGGAGGGGGTATTTACTGGGATAGAGACAGTGAGTGGGGGAGGGGTATTTACTGGGATAGAGACAGTGAGCGGGGGCGGGGGTATTTACTGGGATAGAGACAGTGAGTGGGGGAGGGGGTATTTACTGGGATAGAGACAGTGAGTTGGGGGAGGGGGTATTTACTGGGATAGAGACAGTGAGTGGGGGGAGGGGTATTTACTGGGATAGAGACAGTGAATGGGGGGAGGGGTATTTACTGTGATAGAGACAGTGAGTGGGGGAGGGGTATTTACTGGGATAGAGACAGTGAGTGGGGGGAGGGGTATTTACTGTGATAGAGACAGTGAGTGGGGGAGGGGTATTTACTGGGATAGAGACAGTGAATGGGGGGAGGGGGTATTTACTGGGATAGAGACAGTGAGTGGGGGAGGGGTATTTACTGGGACAGAGACAGTGAGTGGGGGAGGGGTATTTACTGGGATAGAGACAGTGAGTGGGGGAAGGGGTATTTACTGGGATAGAGACAGTGAGTGGGGGGGGTATTTACTGGGATAGAGGCAGTGAGTTGGGGGAGGGGGTATTTACTGGGATGGAGACAGTGAGTGGGGGGAGGGGTATTTACTGGGATAGAGACAGTGAGTGGGGGAGGGGGTATTTACTGGGATGGAGACAGAGTGGGGGGAGGGGTATTTACTGGGATAGAGACAGTGAGTGGGGGAGGGGTATTTACTGGGATAGAGACAGTGAGTGGGGGAGGGATATTTACTGGGACAGAGACAGTGAGTGGGGGGAGGGGTATTTATTGGGATGGAGACAGTGAGTGGGGGAGGGGGTATTTACTTGGATAGAGGCAGTGAGTGGGGGAGGTGTATTTACTGGGATAGAGACAGTGCGTGGGGGAGGGGTATTTACTGGGATAGAGACAGTGAGTGGGGGAGGGTTATTTACTGGGATAGAGACAGTGAGTGGGGGAGGGGGTATTTACTGGGATGGAGACAGTGAGTGGGGGGAGGGGTATTTACTGGGATAGAGACAGTTAGTGGGGGAGGGGGTATTTACTGGGATAGAGGCAGTGAGTTGGGGGTGGGGGTATTTACTGGGATAGAGACAGTGAGTGGGGGAGGGGATATTTACTGGGATAGAGACAGTGAGTGGGGGAGGGGGTATTTACTGGGATAGAGGCAGTGAGTTGGGGGTGGGGGTATTTACTTGGATAGAGACGGTTAGTGGGGGAGTGGTTATTTACTGGGATAGAGAAAGTGAGTGGGGGAGGGGGTATTTACTGGAATAGAGACAGTGAGTGGGGGAGGGGTATTTACTGGGATAGAGTCAGTGAGTGGGGGAGGGGGTATTTACTGGGATAGAGACAGTGAGTGGGGGAGGGGTATTTACTGGGATCGAGACAGTAAGTGGGGGAGGGGTATTTACTGGGATAGAGGCAGTGAGTGGGGGAGGGGTATTTACTGGGATAGAGACAGTGAGTGGGGGGAGGGGGTATTTACTGGGATAGAGACAGTGAGTGGGGGGAGGGGGTATTTACTGGGATAGAGACAGTGAGTGGGGGAGGGGGTATTTACTGGGATAGAGACAGTGAGTGGGGGGAGGGGGTATTTACTGGGATAGAGACAGTGAGTGGGGGGAGGGGTATTTACTGGGATGGAGACAGTGAGTGGGGGAGGGGTATTTACTGGGATAGAGACAGTGAATGGGGGGAGGGGGTATTTACTGGGATAGAGACAGTGAGTGGGGGAGGGGTATTTACTGGGATAGAGACAGTGAGTTGGAGGTGGGGGTATTTACTGGGATAGAGACAGTGAGTGGGGGAGGGGGTATTTACTGGGACAGAGACAGTGAGTGGGGAGGGGTATTTACTGGGATAGAGACAGTGAGTGGGGGGAGGGGTATTTACTGGGACAGAGACAGTGAGTGGGGGAGGGGGTATTTACTGGGATAGAGGCAGTGAGTTGGGGGTGGGGTATTTACTGGGATAGAGACAGTGAGTGGGGGAGGGGGTATTTACTGGGATGGAGACAGTGAGTGGGGGAGGGGTATTTACTGGGATAGAGACAGTGAGTGGGGGAGGGGTATTTACTGGGACAGAGACAGTGAGTGGGGGGAGGGGTATTTATTGGGATGGAGACAGTGAGTGGGGGAGGGGGTATTTACTTGGATAGAGGCAGTGAGTGGGGGGAGGGGGTATTTACTGGGATGGAGACAGTGAGTGGGGGGAGGGGTATTTACTGGGATAGAGACAGTTAGTGGGGGAGGGGGTATTTACTGGGATAGAGGCAGTGAGTTGGGGGTGGGGGTATTTACTGGGATAGAGACAGTGAGTGGGGGAGGGGTATTTACTGGGATAGAGACAGTAAGTGGGGGAGGGGTATTTACTGGGATAGAGACAGTGAGTGGGGGGAGGGGGTATTTACTGGGATAGAGACAGTGAGTGGGGGGAGGGGTATTTACTGGGATGGAGACAGTGAGTGGGGGAGGGGTATTTACTGGGATAGAGACAGTGAGTGGGGGAACGGTATTTACTGGAACAGAGACAGTGAGTGGGGGAGGGGGCATTTACTGGGATAGAGACAGTGAGTGGGGGAGGGGTATTTACTGGGATAGAGGCAGTGAGTGGGGGAGGGCTTATTTACTGGGATAGAGACAGTGAGTGGGGGAGGGGTATTTACTGGGATAGAGACAGTGAATGGGGGGAGGGGGTATTTACTGGGATAGAGACAGTGAGTGGGGGAGGGGTATTTACTGGGATAGAGACAGTGAGTGGGGGAGGGCTTATTTACTGGGATAGAGACAGTGAGTGGGGGAGGGGTATTTACTGGGATAGAGACAGTGAATGGGGGGAGGGGGTATTTACTGGGATAGAGACAGTGAGTGGGGGAGGGGTATTTACTGGGATAGAGACAGTGAGTGGGGGAGGGGGTATTTACTGGGACAGAGACAGTGAGTGGGGGAGGGGTATTTACTGGGATAGAGACAGTGAGTGGGGGGAGGGGTATTTACTGGGACAGAGACAGTGAGTGGGGGAGGGGGTATTTACTGGGATAGAGGCAGTGAGTTGGGGGTGGGGTATTTACTGGGATAGAGACAGTGAGTGGGGGAGGGGGTATTTACTGGGATGGAGACAGTGAGTGGGGGGAGGGGTATTTACTGGGATAGAGACAGTGAGTGGGGGAGGGGGTATTTACTGGGATGGAGACAGTGAGTGGGGGGAGGGGTATTTACTGGGATAGAGACAATGAGTGGGGGAGGGGGTATTGACTGGGATCGAGACAGTGAGTGGGGGAGGGGTATTTACTGGGATAGAGACAGTGAGTGGGGGAGGTGGTATTTACTGGGATAGAGACAGTGAGTGGGGGAGGGGGTATTTACTGGGATAGAGACAGTGAGTGGGGGGAGGGGTATTCAATGGGAAAGAGACAGTGAGTGGGGGAGGGGGTATTTACTGGGATAGAGACAGTGAGTGGGGGAGGGGTATTTACTGGGAAAGGGACAGTGAGTGGGGGGAGGGGTATTTACTGGGATAGAGACAGTGAGTGGGGGAGGGGTATTTACTGGGAAAGGGACAGTGAGTGGGGGGAGGGGTATTTACTGGGATAGAGACAGTGAGTGGGGGGAGGGGTATTTACTGGGATAGAGACAGTGAGTGGGGGGAGGGGTATTTACTGGGATAGAGCCAGTGAGTGGGGGAGGGGGTATTTACTGGGATGGAGACAGTGAGTGGGGGAGGGGTATTTACTGGGACAGAGACAGTGAGTGGGGGAGGCGTATTTACTGGGATAGATACAGTGAGTGTGGGACGGGGTATTTACTGGGAAAGAGAAAGTGAGTGGGGGAGGGGGGATTTACTGGGAAAGGGACAGTGAGTGGGGGCAGGGGTATTAACTGGGATAGAGACAATGAGTGTGGGAGGGTTTTTACTGGGATAGAGACAGTGAGTGGGGGAGGGGGTATTTTCTGGGATAGAGACAGTGAGTGGGGGAGGGGTATTTCCTGGGATAGAGAAATTGAGTGGGGGATGGGGTATTTACTGGGATAGAGACAGTGAGTGGGGGAGGGGTATTTTCTGGGAAAGGGACAGTGAGTTGGGGGAGGGGTATTTACTGGGATAGTGACAGTGAGTGGGGGGAGGGGTATTTACTGGGATAGAGACAGTGAGTGGGGGAGGGGGTATTTACTGGGATAGAGACAGTGAGTGGGGGAGGTGTATTTACTGGGATAGAGACAGTGAGTGGGGGAGGGGTATTTACTGGGATAGAGACAGTGAGTGGGGGAGGGGTATTTACTGGGATAGAGACAGTGAATGGGGGGAGGGGGTATTTACTGGGATAGAGACAGTGAGTGGGGGAGGGGTATTTACTGGGATAGAGACAGTGAGTTGGAGGTGGGGGTATTTACTGGGATAGAGACAGTGAGTGGGGGAGGGGGTATTTACTGGGACAGAGACAGTGAGTGGGGAGGGGTATTTACTGGGATAGAGACAGTGAGTGGGGGGAGGGGTATTTACTGGGACAGAGACAGTGAGTGGGGGAGGGGGTATTTACTGGGATAGAGGCAGTGAGTTGGGGGTGGGGTATTTACTGGGATAGAGACAGTGAGTGGGGGAGGGGGTATTTACTGGGATGGAGACAGTGAGTGGGGGAGGGGTATTTACTGGGATAGAGACAGTGAGTGGGGGAGGGGTATTTACTGGGACAGAGACAGTGAGTGGGGGGAGGGGTATTTATTGGGATGGAGACAGTGAGTGGGGGAGGGGGTATTTACTTGGATAGAGGCAGTGAGTGGGGGGAGGGGGTATTTACTGGGATGGAGACAGTGAGTGGGGGGAGGGGTATTTACTGGGATAGAGACAGTTAGTGGGGGAGGGGGTATTTACTGGGATAGAGGCAGTGAGTTGGGGGTGGGGGTATTTACTGGGATAGAGACAGTGAGTGGGGGAGGGGTATTTACTGGGATAGAGACAGTAAGTGGGGGAGGGGTATTTACTGGGATAGAGACAGTGAGTGGGGGGAGGGGGTATTTACTGGGATAGAGACAGTGAGTGGGGGGAGGGGTATTTACTGGGATGGAGACAGTGAGTGGGGGAGGGGTATTTACTGGGATAGAGACAGTGAGTGGGGGAACGGTATTTACTGGAACAGAGACAGTGAGTGGGGGAGGGGGCATTTACTGGGATAGAGACAGTGAGTGGGGGAGGGGTATTTACTGGGATAGAGGCAGTGAGTGGGGGAGGGCTTATTTACTGGGATAGAGACAGTGAGTGGGGGAGGGGTATTTACTGGGATAGAGACAGTGAATGGGGGGAGGGGGTATTTACTGGGATAGAGACAGTGAGTGGGGGAGGGGTATTTACTGGGATAGAGACAGTGAGTGGGGGAGGGCTTATTTACTGGGATAGAGACAGTGAGTGGGGGAGGGGTATTTACTGGGATAGAGACAGTGAATGGGGGGAGGGGGTATTTACTGGGATAGAGACAGTGAGTGGGGGAGGGGTATTTACTGGGATAGAGACAGTGAGTGGGGGAGGGGGTATTTACTGGGACAGAGACAGTGAGTGGGGGAGGGGTATTTACTGGGATAGAGACAGTGAGTGGGGGGAGGGGTATTTACTGGGACAGAGACAGTGAGTGGGGGAGGGGGTATTTACTGGGATAGAGGCAGTGAGTTGGGGGTGGGGTATTTACTGGGATAGAGACAGTGAGTGGGGGAGGGGGTATTTACTGGGATGGAGACAGTGAGTGGGGGGAGGGGTATTTACTGGGATAGAGACAGTGAGTGGGGGAGGGGGTATTTACTGGGATGGAGACAGTGAGTGGGGGGAGGGGTATTTACTGGGATAGAGACAATGAGTGGGGGAGGGGGTATTGACTGGGATCGAGACAGTGAGTGGGGGAGGGGTATTTACTGGGATAGAGACAGTGAGTGGGGGAGGTGGTATTTACTGGGATAGAGACAGTGAGTGGGGGAGGGGGTATTTACTGGGATAGAGACAGTGAGTGGGGGGAGGGGTATTCAATGGGAAAGAGACAGTGAGTGGGGGAGGGGGTATTTACTGGGATAGAGACAGTGAGTGGGGGAGGGGTATTTACTGGGAAAGGGACAGTGAGTGGGGGGAGGGGTATTTACTGGGATAGAGACAGTGAGTGGGGGAGGGGTATTTACTGGGAAAGGGACAGTGAGTGGGGGGAGGGGTATTTACTGGGATAGAGACAGTGAGTGGGGGGAGGGGTATTTACTGGGATAGAGACAGTGAGTGGGGGGAGGGGTATTTACTGGGATAGAGCCAGTGAGTGGGGGAGGGGGTATTTACTGGGATGGAGACAGTGAGTGGGGGAGGGGTATTTACTGGGACAGAGACAGTGAGTGGGGGAGGCGTATTTACTGGGATAGATACAGTGAGTGTGGGACGGGGTATTTACTGGGAAAGAGAAAGTGAGTGGGGGAGGGGGGATTTACTGGGATAGATACAGTGAGTGTGGGACGGGGTATTTACTGGGAAAGAGAAAGTGAGTGGGGGAGGGGGGATTTACTGGGATAGAGACAATGAGTGTGGGAGGGTTTTTACTGGGATAGAGACAGTGAGTGGGGGAGGGGGTATTTTCTGGGATAGAGACAGTGAGTGGGGGAGGGGTATTTCCTGGGATAGAGAAATTGAGTGGGGGATGGGGTATTTACTGGGATAGAGACAGTGAGTGGGGGAGGGGTATTTTCTGGGAAAGGGACAGTGAGTTGGGGGAGGGGTATTTACTGGGATAGTGACAGTGAGTGGGGGGAGGGGTATTTACTGGGATAGAGACAGTGAGTGGGGGAGGGGGTATTTACTGGGATAGAGACAGTGAGTGGGGGAGGTGTATTTACTGGGATAGAGACAGTGAGTGGGGGAGGGGTATTTACTGGGATAGAGACAGTGAGTGGGGGAGGGGTATTTACAGGGAAAGTGACAGTGAGTGGAGGAGGGGTATTTACTGGGATAGAGACAGTGAGTGGGGGGAGGGGTATTCAATGGGAAAGAGACAGTGAGTGGGGGAGGGGTATTAACTGGGATAGAGACAGTGAGTGGGGGGAGGGGTATTCAATGGGAAAGAGACAGTGAGTGGGGGAGGGGTATTTACTGGGATAGAGACAGTGAGTGGGGGAGGGGGTATTTACTGGGATAGAGACAGTGAGTGGGGGAGGGGGTATTTACTGGGATAGAGACAGTGAGTGGGGGAGTGGTATTTACTGGGATAGAGAAAGTGAGTGGGGGGAGGGGGGATTTACTGGGATAGAGACAGTGAGTGGGGGAGGGGTATTTACTGGGAAAGGGACAGTGAGTGGGGGCAGGGGTATTAACTGGGATAGAGACAATGAGTGTGGGAGGGTTTTTTACTGGGATAGAGACAGTGAGTGGGGGAGGGGGTATTTTCTGGGATGGAGACAGTTAGTGGGGGAGGGGGTATTTAATGGGATAGAGACAGTGAGTGGGGGAGGGGTATTTCCTGGGATAGAGAAATTGAGTGGGGGATGGGGTATTTACTGGGATAGAGACAGTGAGTGGGGGAGGGGGTATTTACTGGGATAGAGACAGTGAGTTGGGGGAGGGGTATTTACTGGGATAGTGACAGTGAGTGGGGGGAGGGGTATTTAATGGGATAGAGACAGTGAGTGGGGGAGGGGGTATTTACTGGGATAGAGACAGTGAGTGGGGGAGGGGGGTTTTCCTGGGATAGAGACAGTGAGTGGGGGAGGTGTATTTACTGGGATAGAGACAGTGAGTGGGGGAGGGGTATTTACTGGGATAGAGACAGTGAGTGGGGGAGGGGTATTTACTGGGATAGAGACAGTGAGTGGGGGAGGGGTATTTACTGGGATAGAGACAGTGAGTGGGGGAGGGGGTATTTTCTGGGATGGAGACAGTGAGTGGGGGAGGGGTATTTACTGGAACAGAGAAAGTGAGTGGGGGAGGGGTATTTACTGGGATGGAGAAAGAGAATGGGGAGCGGGTATTTACTGAGATAGAGACAGTGAGTGGGGGAGGGGTATTTACTGGGATGGAGAAAGTGAGTGGGGGAGGGGTATTTACTGGGATGGAGAAAGTGAATGGGGAGCGGGTATTTACTGAGATAGAGACAGTTAGTGGGGGAGGGTATTTACAGGGAAAGTGACAGTGAGTGGGGGCAGGGGTATTAACTGGGATAGAGACAATGAGTGTGGGAGGGTTTTTTACTGGGATAGAGACAGTGAGTGGGGGAGGGGGTATTTTCTGGGATGGAGACAGTTAGTGGGGGAGGGGGTATTTAATGGGATAGAGACAGTGAGTGGGGGAGGGGTATTTCCTGGGATAGAGAAATTGAGTGGGGGATGGGGTATTTACTGGGATAGAGACAGTGAGTGGGGGAGGGGGTATTTACTGGGATAGAGACAGTGAGTTGGGGGAGGGGTATTTACTGGGATAGTGACAGTGAGTGGGGGGAGGGGTATTTAATGGGATAGAGACAGTGAGTGGGGGGAGGGGTATTTACTGGGATAGAGACAGTGAGTGGGGGAGGGGGTACTTACTGGGATAGAGACAGTGAGTGGGGGAGGGGGGTTTTCCTGGGATAGAGACAGTGAGTGGGGGAGGTGTATTTACTGGGATAGAGACAGTGAGTGGGGGAGGGGTATTTACTGGGATAGAGACAGTGAGTGGGGGAGGGGTATTTACTGGGATAGAGACAGTGAGTGGGGGAGGGGTATTTACTGGGATAGAGACAGTGAGTGGGGGAGGGGGTATTTTCTGGGATGGAGACAGTGAGTGGGGGAGGGGTATTTACTGGAACAGAGAAAGTGAGTGGGGGAGGGGTATTTACTGGGATGGAGAAAGTGAATGGGGAGCGGGTATTTACTGAGATAGAGACAGTGAGTGGGGGAGGGGTATTTACTGGGATGGAGAAAGTGAGTGGGGGAGGGGTATTTACTGGGATGGAGAAAGTGAATGGGGAGCGGGTATTTACTGAGATAGAGACAGTTAGTGGGGGAGGGTATTTACAGGGAAAGTGACAGTGATTGGGGGGAGGGGTATTAACTGGGATAGAGACAGTGAGTGGAGGAGGGGTATTTCCTGGGATAGAGACAGTGAGTGGGGGAGGGGTATTTACTGGGATAGAGACAGTGAGTGGGGGAGGGGTATTTACTGGGATAGAGACAGTGAGTGGGGGAGGGGTATTTACTGGGATAGAGACAGTGAGTGGGGGAGGGGGTATTTTCTGGGAAAGAGAAAGTGAGTGGGGGAGGGGGGATTTACTGGGAAAGGGACAGTGAGTGGGGGCAGGGGTATTAACTGGGATAGAGACAGTGAGTGGGGGAGGGGTATTTACTGGGATAGAGACAATGAGTGTGGGAGGGTTTTTACTGGGATAGAGACAGTGAGTGGGGGAGGGGGTATTTACTGGGATAGAGACAGTGAGTGGGGGAGGGGTATTTACTGGGATAGAGACAATGAGTGTGGGAGGGTTTTTACTGGGATAGAGACAGTGAGTGGGGGAGGGGGTATTTTCTGGGATAGAGACAGTGAGTGGGGGAGGGGTATTTCCTGGGATAGAGAAATTGAGTGGGGGATGGGGTATTTACTGGGATAGAGACAGTGAGTGGGGGAGGGGTATTTTCTGGGAAAGGGACAGTGAGTTGGGGGAGGGGTATTTACTGGGATAGAGACAGTGAGTGGGGGAGGGGTATTTACTGGGATAGAGACAGTGAGTGGGGGAGGGGTATTTACTGGGATAGAGACAGTGAGTGGGGGAGGGGGTATTTTCTGGGATGGAGACAGTGAGTAGGGGAGGGGTATTTACTGGGATAGAGACAGTGAGTGGGGGAGGGGTATTTACTGGGATAGAGAAAGTGAGTGGGGGGAGGGGGGATTTACAGGATAGAGACAGTGAGTGGGGGAGGGGTATTTACTGGGAAAGGGACAGTGAGTGGGGGCAGGGGTATTAACTGGGATAGAGACAGTGAGTGGGGGAGGGGTATTTACTGGGATAGAGAAAGTGAGTGGGGGGAGGGGGGATTTACAGGATAGAGACAGTGAGTGGGGGAGGGGTATTTACTGGGAAAGGGACAGTGAGTGGGGGCAGGGGTATTAACTGGGATAGAGACAATGAGTGTGGGAGGGTTTTTTACTGGGATAGAGACAGTGAGTGGGGGAGGGGGTATTTTCTGGGATGGAGACAGTTAGTGGGGGAGGGGTATTTCCTGGGAAAGAGAAATTGAGTGGGGGATGGGGTATTTACTGGGATAGAGACAGTGAGTGGGGGAGGGGGTATTTACTGGGATAGAGACAGTGAGTTGGGGGAGGGGTATTTACTGGGATAGTGACAGTGAGTGGGGGGAGGGGTATTTAATGGGATAGAGACAGTGAGTGGGGGAGGGGGTATTTACTGGGATAGAGACAGTGAGTGGGGGAGGGGGTTTTTCCTGGGATAGAGACAGTGAGTGGGGGAGGTGTATTTACTGGGATAGAGACAGTGAGTGGGGGAGGGGTATTTACTGGGATAGAGACAGTGAGTGGGGGAGGGGTATTTACTGGGATAGAGACAGTGAGTGGGGGAGGGGGTATTTTCTGGGATGGAGACAGTGAGTGGGGGAGGGGTATTTACTGGGATGGAGAAAGTGAGTGGGGGAGGGGTATTTACTGGGATGGAGAAAGTGAATGGGGAGCGGGTATTTACTGAGATAGAGACAGTTAGTGGGGGAGGGTATTTACAGGGAAAGTGACAGTGATTGGGGGGAGGGTTATTAACTGGGATAGAGACAGTGAGTGGAGGAGGGGTATTTCCTGGGATAGAGACAGTGAGTGGGGGAGGGGTATTTACTGGGATAGAGACAGTGAGTGGGGGAGGGGTATTTACTGGGATAGAGACAGTGAGTGGGGGAGGGGTATTTACTGGGATAGAGACAGTGAGTGGGGGAGGGGTATTTACTGGGATAGAGACAGTGAGTGGGGGAGGGGGTATTTTCTGGGATGGAGACAGTGAGTGGGGGAGGGGTATTTACTGGAACAGAGAAAGTGAGTGGGGGAGCGGTATTTACTGGGATGGAGAAAGTGAGTGGGGGAGGGGTATTTACTGGGATGGAGAAAGTGAATGGGGAGCGGGTATTTACTGAGACAGAGACAGTGAGTGGGGGAGGGGTATTTACTGGGATGGAGAAAGTGAGTGGGGGAGGGGTATTTACTGGGATGGAGAAAGTGAATGGGGAGCGGGTATTTACTGAGATAGAGACAGTTAGTGGGGGAGGGTATTTACAGGGAAAGTGACAGTGATTGGGGGGAGGGGTATTAACTGGGATAGAGACAGTGAGTGGAGGAGGGGTATTTACTGGGATAGAGACAGTGAGTGGGGGAGGGGTATTTACTGGGATAGAGACAGTGAGTGGGGGAGGGGGTATTTCCTGGGATAGAGACAGTGAGTGGGGGAGGGGTATTTACTGGGATAGAGACAGTGAGTGGGGGAGGGGTATTTACTGGGATAGAGACAGTGAGTGGGGGAGGGGTATTTACTGGGATAGAGACAGTGAGTGGGGGAGGGGGTATTTTCTGGGAAAGAGAAAGTGAGTGGGGGAGGGGGGATTTACTGGGAAAGGGACAGTGAGTGGGGGCAGGGGTATTAACTGGGATAGAGACAATGAGTGTGGGAGGGTTTTTACTGGGATAGAGACAGTGAGTGGGGGAGGGGGTATTTTCTGGGATAGAGACAGTGAGTGGGGGAGGGGTATTTCCTGGGATAGAGAAATTGAGTGGGGGATGGGGTATTTACTGGGATAGAGACAGTGAGTGGGGGAGGGGTATTTTCTGGGAAAGGGACAGTGAGTTGGGGGAGGGGTATTTACTGGGATAGAGACAGTGAGTGGGGGAGGGGTATTTACTGGGATAGAGACAGTGAGTGGGGGAGGGGTATTTACTGGGATAGAGACAGTGAGTGGGTTAGGGGGTATTTTCTGGGATGGAGACAGTGAGTGGGGGAGGGGTATTTACTGGGATAGAGACAGTGAGTGGGGGAGGGGTATTTACTGGGATAGAGACAGTGAGTGGGGGAGGGGGTATTTTCTGGGATGGAGACAGTGAGTGGGGGAGGGGTATTTACTGGGATAGAGACAGTGAGTGGGGGAGGGGTATTTACTGGGATAGAGACAGTGAGTGGGGGAGGGGGTATTTTCTGGGATGGAGACAGTGAGTGGGGGAGGGGTATTTACTGGGATAGAGACAGTGAGTGGGGGAGTGGTATTTACTGGGATAGAGACAGTGAGTGGGGGAGGGGGTATTTTCTGGGATGGAGACAGTGAGTGGGGGAGGGGTATTTACTGGGATAGAGACAGTGAGTGGGGGAGGGGTATTTACTGGGATAGAGACAGTGAGTGGGGGAGGGGGTATTTTCTGGGATGGAGACAGTGAGTGGGGGAGGGGTATTTACTGGGATGGAGAAAGTGAGTGGGGGAGGGGTATTTACTGGGATGGAGAAAGTGAATGGGGAGCGGGTATTTACTGAGATAGAGACAGTTAGTGGGGGAGGGTATTTACAGGGAAAGTGACAGTGATTGGGGGGAGGGGTATTAACTGGGATAGAGACAGTGAGTGGAGGAGGGGTATTTCCTGGGATAGAGACAGTGAGTGGGGGAGGGGTATTTACTGGGATAGAGACAGTGAGTGGGGGAGGGGTATTTACTGGGATAGAGACAGTGAGTGGGGGAGGGGTATTTACTGGGATAGAGACAGTGAGTGGGGGAGGGGGTATTTTCTGGGAAAGAGAAAGTGAGTGGGGGAGGGGGTATTTACTGGGATAGAGACAGTGAGTGGGGGAGGGGGTATTTACTGGGATAGAGACAGTGAGTGGGGGAGTGGTATTTACTGGGATAGAGACAGTGAGTGGGGGGAGGGGTATTCAATGGGACAGAGACAGTGAGTGGGGGAGGGGTATTTCCTGGGATAGAGAAATTGAGTGGGGGATGGGGTATTTACTGGGATAGAGACAGTGAGTGGGGGAGGGGTATTTTCTGGGAAAGGGACAGTGAGTTGGGGGAGGGGTATTTACTGGGATAGTGACAGTGAGTGGGGGGAGGGGTATTTACTGGGATAGAGACAGTGAGTGGGGGAGGGGGTATTTACTGGGATAGAGACAGTGAGTGGGGGAGGTGTATTTACTGGGATAGAGACAGTGAGTGGGGGAGGGGTATTTACTGGGATAGAGACAGTGAGTGGGGGAGGGGGTATTTACTGGGATAGAGACAGTGAGTGGGGGAGGGGGTATTTACGGGGATAGAGAGAGTGAGTGGGGGAGGGGTATTTACAGGGAAAGTGACAGTGATTGGGGGGAGGGGTATTAACTGGGATAGAGACAGTGAGTGGGGGGAGGGGTATTCAATGGGAAAGAGACAGTGAGTGGGGGAGGGGTATTTACTGGGATAGAGACAGTGAGTGGGGGAGGGGGTATTTACTGGGATAGAGACAGTGAGTGGGGGAGGGGGTATTTACTGGGATAGAGACAGTGAGTGGGGGAGTGGTATTTACTGGGATAGAGAAAGTGAGTGGGGGGAGGGGGGATTTACTGGGATAGAGACAGTGAGTGGGGGAGGGGTATTTACTGGGATAGAGACAGTGAGTGGGGGAGGTGTATTTACTGGGAAAGAGACAGTGAGTGGGGGAGGGGGTACTCAGTGGGATATAGACAGTGAGTTGGGGAGGGGTATTTACTGGGATAGAGGCAGTGAGTTGGGGGAGGGGTATTTACTGGGATAGAGACAGTGAGTGGGGGAGGGGCATTTACTGGGATAGAGACAGTGAGTGGGGGAAGGGGTACTCAGTGGGATAGAGACAGTGAGTGGGGGAAGGGTATTTACTGGGATAGAGACAGTGAGTGGGGGAGGGGCATTTACTGGGAAAGAGACAGTGAGTGGGGGAGGGGGTACTCAGTGGGATATAGACAGTGAGTTGGGGAGGGGTATTTACTGGGATAGAGGCAGTGAGTTGGGGGAGGGGTATTTACTGGGATAGAGACAGTGAGTGGGGGAGGGGCATTTACTGGGATAGAGACAGTGAGTGGGGGAAGGGGTACTCAGTGGGATAGAGACAGTGAGTTGGGGAGGGGTATTTACTGGGATAGAGACAGTTAGTGGGGGAGGGGTATTTACTGGGATAGAGACAGTGAGTGGGGGAGGGGTATTTACTGGGATAGAGGCAGTGAGTTGGGGGAGGGGCATTTACTGGGATAGAGACAGTGAGTGGGGGAGGGGGTACTCAGTGGGATAGAGACAGTGAGTTGGGGAGGGGTATTTACTGGGATAGAGACAGTTAGTGGGGGAGGGGGTATTTCCTGGGATAGAGACAGTGAGTGGGGGAGGGGGTATTTACTGGGATAGAGACAGTGAGTGGGGGAGTGGTATTTACTGGGATAGAGACAGTGAGTGGGGGAGGGGCATTTACTGGGATAGAGACAGTGAGTGGGGGAGGGGTATTTACTGGGATAGAGACAGTGAGTGGGGGAGGGGAATTTACTGGGATAGAGACAGTGAATGGGGGGAGGGGTATTTACTGGGATAGAGACAGTGAGTGGGGGAGGGGGTATTTACTGGGATGGAGACAGTGAGTGGGGGAGGGGTATTAACTGGGACAGAGACAGTGAGTTGGGGGAGGGGGTATTTACTGGGATAGAGACAGTGAGTGGGGGAGGGGGTATTTACTGGGATAAAGACAGTGAGTGGGGGAGGGGGTCTTTACTGGGATAGAGACAGTGAGTGGGGGAGGGGCATTTACTGGAATAGAGACAGTGAGTGGGGGAGGGGGCATTTACTGGGATAGAGACAGTGAGTGGGGGAGGGGTATTCACTGGAATAGAGACAGTGATTGGGGGAGGGGTATTTCCTGGGATAGAGACAGTGAGTGGGGGGAGGGGGGAGGGGGTATTTACTGGGACAGAGACAGTGAGTGGGGGAAGGGTATTTACTGGGATAGAGACAGTGAGTGGGGGAGGGGCATTTACTGGAATAGAGACAGTGAGTGGGGGAGGGGGCATTTACTGGGATAGAGACAGTGAGTGGGGGAGGGGTATTCACTGGAATAGAGACAGTGATTGGGGGAGGGGTATTTACTGGGATAGAGACAGTGAGTGGGGGGAGGGGGAGGGGGTATTTACTGGGACAGAGACAGTGAGTGGGGGAGGGGTATTTACTGGGATAGAGACAGTGAGTGGGGGAGGGGTATTGACTGGGATAGAGACAGTGAGTGGGGGAGGGGGTATTTACTGGGATAGAGACAGTGAGTGGGGGAGGGGGTATTTACTGGGATAGAGACAGTGAGTGGGGGGAGGGGGTATTTACTGGGATAGAGACAGTGAATGGGGGGTGGGGGTATTAACTGGGATAGAGACAGTGAGTTGGGGGAGGGGGTATTTACTGGGATAGAAACAGTGAGTGGGGGGAGGGGGTATTTACTGGGATAGAGACAGTGAGTGGGGGAGGTGTATTTACTGGGATAGAGACAGTGAGTGGGGGAGGGGTATTTACTGGGATAGAGACAGTGAATGGGGGGAGGGGTATTAACTGGGATAGAGACAGTGAGTTGGGGGAGGGGGTATTTACTGGGATAGAGACAGTGAGTGGGGGAGGGGGTATTTACTGGGATAGAGACAGTGAGTGGGGGAGGGGCATTTACTGGGATAGAGACAGTGAGTGGGGGAGGGGTATTTACTGGGATAGAGACAGTGAGTGGGGGAGGGGAATTTACTGGGATGGAGACAGTGAATGGGGGGAGGGGTATTTACTGGGATATAGACAGTGAGTGGGGGAGGGGTATTAACTGGGATAGAGACAGTGAGTTGGGGGAGGGGGTATTTACTGGGATAGAGACAGTGAGTGGGGGAGGGGGTATTTACTGGGATAAAGACAGTGAGTGGGGGAGGGGGTCTTTACTGGGATAGAGACAGTGAGTGGGGGAGGGGCATTTACTGGAATAGAGACAGTGAGTGGGGGAGGGGGCATTTACTGGGATAGAGACAGTGAGTGGGGGAGGGGTATTCACTGGAATAGAGACAGTGAGTGGGGGAGGGGGGAGGGGGTATTTACTGGGACAGAGACAGTGAGTGGGGGAGGGGGTATTTACTGGGATAGAGACAGTGAGTGGGGGAAGGGTATTTACTGGGATAGAGACAGTGAGTGGGGGAGGGGGTCTTTACTGGGATAGAGACAGTGAGTGGGGGAGGGGCATTTACTGGAATAGAGACAGTGAGTGGGGGAGGGGGCATTTACTGGGATAGAGACAGTGAGTGGGGGAGGGGTATTCACTGGAATAGAGACAGTGATTGGGGGAGGGGTATTTACTGGGAGAGAGACAGTGAGTGGGGGGAGGGGGTATTTACTGGGATAGAGACAGTGAGTGGGGGAGGGGGTATTTACTGGGACAGAGACAGTGAGTGGGGGAGGGGTATTTACTGGGATAGAGACAGTGAGTGGGGGAGGGGGTATTTACTGGGATAGAGACAGTGAGTGGGGGAGGGGGTATTTACTGGGACAGAGACAGTGAGTGGGGGAGGGGTATTTACTGGGATAGAGACAGTGAGTGGGGGAGGGGTATTTACTGGGATAGAGACAGTGAGTGGGGGAGGGGGTATTTACTGGGATAGAGACAGTGAGTGGGGGAGGGGTATTTACTGGGATAGAGACAGTGAGTGGGGGGAGGGGGTATTTACTGGGATAGAGACAGTGAATGGGGGGTGGGGGTATTAACTGGGATAGAGACAGTGAGTTGGGGGAGGGGGTATTTACTGGGATAGAAACAGTGAGTGGGGGGAGGGGGTATTTACTGGGATAGAGACAGTGAGTGGGGGAGGGGTATTTACTGGGATAGAGACAGTGAGTGGGGGAGGGGTATTTACTGGGATAGAGACAGTGAGTGCGGGAGGGGTATTTACTGGGATAGAGACAGTGAGTGGGGGAGGGGGTATTTACTGGGATAGAGACAGTGAGTGGGGGGGGGTATTTTCTGGGAAAGGGACAGTGAGTGGGGGGAGGGGGTATTTACTGGGATAGAGACAGTGAGTGGGGGAGGGGTATTTACTGGGATAGAGACAGTGAGTGGGGGAGGGGTATTTACTGGGATAGAGACAGTGAGTGGGGGAGGGGTATTTACTGGGATAGAGACTGTGAGTGGGGGAGGGGGTATTTACTGGGATAGAGACAGTGAGTGGGGGAGGGGTATTTACTGGGATAGAGACAGTGAGTGGGGGAGGGGTATTTACTGGGATAGAGACAGTGAGTGGGGGAGGGGTATTTACTGGGATAGAGACAGTGAGTGGGGGAGGGGTATTTTCTGGGACAGAGACAGTGAGTGGGGGAGGGGTATTTACTGGAACAGAGACAGTGAGTGGGGGGAGGGGTATTTACTGGGATGGAGACAGTGAGTGGGGGAGGGGGTATTTACTGGGATAGAGACAGTGAGTGGGGGAGGGGTATTTACTGGGACAGAGACAGTGAGTGGGGGAGGGGTATTTACTGGAACAGAGACAGTGAGTGGGGGGAGGGGTATTTACTGGGATAGAGACAGTGAGTGGGGGAGGGGGTATTTACTGGGATAGAGACAGTGAGTTGGGGGAGGGGTATTTACTGGAACAGAGACAGTGAGTGGGGGGAGGGGTATTTACTGGGATAGAGACAGTGAGTGGGGGAGGGGCATTTACTGGGAAAGAGACAGTGAGTGTGGGAGGGGGTACTCAGTGGGATATAGACAGTGAGTTGGGGAGGGGTATTTACTGGGATAGAGGCAGTGAGTTGGGGGAGGGGTATTTACTGGGATAGAGACAGTGAGTGGGGGAGGGGCATTTACTGGGATAGAGACAGTGAGTGGGGGAGGGGGTACTCAGTGGGATAGAGACAGTGAGTTGGGGAGGGGTATTTACTGGGATGGAGGCAGTGAGTTGGGGGAGGGGCATTTACTGGGATAGAGACAGTGAGTGGGGGAGGGGGTACTCAGTGGGATAGAGACAGTGAGTTGGGGAGGGGTATTTACTGGGATAGAGACAGTGAGTGGGGGAGGGGTATTTACTGGGATAGAGACAGTTAGTGGGGGAGGGGTATTTACTGGGATAGAGACAGTTAGTGGGGGAGGGGGTATTTACTGGGATAGAGACAGTGAGTGGGGGAGGGGTATTTACTGGGATAGAGACAGTGAGTGGGGGAGGGGTATTTACTGGGATAGAGACAGTTAGTGGGGGAGGGGGTATTTACTGGGATAGAGACAGTGAGTGGGGGAGGGGGTATTTACTGGGATAGAGACAGTGAGTGGGGGAGGGGTATTTACTGGGATAGAGACAGTGAATGGGGGAGGTGTATTTACTGGGATAGAGACAGTGAGTGGGGGAGGGGGTATTTACTGGGATAGAGACAGTGAGTGGGGGAGGGGTATTTACTGGGATAGAGACCGTGAGTGGGGGAGGGGTATTTACTGGGATAGAGACAGTGAGTGGGGGAGGGGCATTTACTGGGATAGAGACAGTGAGTGGGGGAGGGGGTATTTACTGGGATAGAGACAGTGAGTGGGGGAGGGGGTATTTACTGGGATAGAGACAGTGAGTGGGGGAGGGGTATTTACTGGGATAGAGACAGTGAGTGGGGGAGGGGGTATTTACTGGGATAGAGACAGTGAGTGGGGAGGGGGTATTTACTGGGATAGAGACAGTGAGTGGGGGAGGGGGTATTTACTGTGATAGAGACAGTGAGTGGGGGAGGGGGTATTTACTGGGATAGAGACAGTGAGTGGGGGAAGGGTATTTACTGGGATAGAGACAGTGAGTTGGGGAGGGGGTCTTTACTGGGATAGAGACAGTGAGTGGGGGAGGGGCATTTACTGGAATAGAGACAGTGAGTGGGGGAGGGGGCATTTACTGGGATAGAGACAGTGAGTGGGGGAGGGGGTATTTACTGGGATAGAGACAGTGAGTGGGGGGAGGGGTATTTACTGGAACAGAGACAGTGAGTGGGGGGAGGGGTATTCACTGGAATAGAGACAGTGATTGGGGGAGGGGTATTTCCTGGGATAGAGACAGTGAGTGGGGGAGGGGTATTTACTGGGATAGAGACAGTGAGTGGGGGAGGGGTATTTACTGGGATAGAGACAGTGAGTGGGGGAGGGGGTATTTACTGGGATAGAGACAGTGAGTGGGGGAGGGGTATTTACTGGGATAGAGACAGTGAGTGGGGGGAGGGGGTATTTACTGGGATAGAGACAGTGAATGGGGGGTGGGGGTATTAACTGGGATAGAGACAGTGAGTTGGGGGAGGGGGTATTTACTGGGATAGAGACAGTGAGTGGGGGGAGGGGGTATTTACTGGGATAGAGACAGTGAGTGGGGGAGGGTAATTTACTGGGATAGAGACAGTGAGTGGGGGAGGGGTATTTACTGGGATAGAGACAGTGAGTGGGGGAGGGGTATTTACTGGGATAGAGACAGTGAGTGGGGGAGGGGTATTTACTGGGATAGAGACAGTGAGTGGGGGAGGGGGTATTTACTGGGATAGAGACAGTGAGTGGGGGGGGTATTTTCTGGGAAAGGGACAGTGAGTGGGGGGAGGGGGTATTTACTGGGATAGAGACAGTGAGTGGGGGAGGGGTATTTACTGGGATAGAGACAGTGAGTGGGGGAGGGGGTATTTACTGGGATAGAGACAGTGAGTGGGGGAGGGGGTATTTACTGGGATAGAGACAGTGAATGGGGGGAGGGGTATTAACTGGGATAGAGACAGTGAGTTGGGGGAGGGGGTATTTACTGGGATAGAGACAGTGAGTGGGGGAGGGGGTATTTACTGGGATAGAGACAGTGAATGGGGGGAGGGGTATTAACTGGGATAGAGACAGTGAGTTGGGGGAGGGGGTATTTACTGGGATAGAGACAGTGAGTGGGGGGAGGGGTATTTACTGGGATAGAGACAGTGAATGGGGGGAGGGGTATTTACTGTGATAGAGACAGTGAGTGGGGGAGGGGTATTTACTGGGATAGAGACAGTGAGTGGGGGGAGGGGTATTTACTGTGATAGAGACAGTGAGTGGGGGAGGGGTATTTACTGGGATAGAGACAGTGAATGGGGGGAGGGGGTATTTACTGGGATAGAGACAGTGAGTGGGGGAGGGGTATTTACTGGGATAGAGACAGTGAGTGGGGGAGGTGTATTTACTGGGATAGAGACAGTGAGTGGGGGAGGTGTATTTACTGGGATAGAGACAGTGAGTGGGGGAGGGGTATTTACTGGGATAGAGACAGTGAGTGGGGGAGGGGGTATTTACTGGGACAGAGACAGTGAGTGGGGGAGGGGTATTTACTGGGATAGAGACAGTGAGTGGGGGGAGGGGTATTTACTGGGATAGAGACAGTGAGTGGGGGGGGTATTTACTGGGATAGAGGCAGTGAGTTGGGGGAGGGGGTATTTACTGGGATGGAGACAGTGAGTGGGGGGAGGGGTATTTACTGGGATAGAGACAGTGAGTGGGGGAGGGGGTATTTACTGGGATGGAGACAGAGTGGGGGGAGGTGTATTTACTGGGATAGAGACAGTGAGTGGGGGAGGGGTATTTACTGGGATAGAGACAGTGAGTGGGGGAGGGGTATTTACTGGGACAGAGACAGTGAGTGGGGGGAGGGGTATTTATTGGGATGGAGACAGTGAGTGGGGGAGGGGGTATTTACTTGGATAGAGGCAGTGAGTGGGGGAGGTGTATTTACTGGGATAGAGACAGTGCGTGGGGGAGGGGTATTTACTGGGATAGAGACAGTGAGTGGGGGAGGGGGTATTTACTGGGATAGAGGCAGTGAGTTGGGGGTGGGGGTATTTACTGGGATAGAGACGGTTAGTGGGGGAGTGGTTATTTACTGGGATAGAGACAGTGAGTGGGGGAGGGGGTATTTACTGGAATAGAGACAGTGAGTGGGGGAGGGGTATTTACTGGGATAGAGACAGTGAGTGGGGGAGGGGGTATTTACTGGGATAGAGACAGTGAGTGGGGGAGGGGTATTTACTGGGATAGAGACAGTAAGTGGGGGAGGGGTATTTACTGGGATAGAGGCAGTGAGTGGGGGAGGGGTATTTACTGGGATAGAGACAGGGAGTGGGGGGAGGGGGTATTTACTGGGATAGAGACAGTGAGTGGGGGGAGGGGGTATTTACTGGGATAGAGACAGTGAGTGGGGGAGGGGGTATTTACTGGGATAGAGACAGTGAGTGGGGGGAGGGGTATTTACTGGGATAGAGACAGTGAGTGGGGGGAGGGGTATTTACTGGGATGGAGACAGTGAGTGGGGGAGGGGTATTTACTGGGATAGAGACAGTGAGTGGGGGAACGGTATTTACTGGAACAGAGACAGTGAGTGGGGGAGGGGTATTTACTGGGATAGAGGCAGTGAGTGGGGGAGGGCTTATTTACTGGGATAGAGACAGTGAGTGGGGGAGGGGTATTTACTGGGATTGAGACAGTGAATGGGGGGAGGTGGTATTTACTGGGATAGAGACAGTGAGTGGGGGAGGGGTATTTACTGGGATAGAGACAGTGAGTTGGAGGTGGGGGTATTTACTGGGATAGAGACAGTGAGTGGGGGAGGGGGTATTCACTGGAATAGAGACAGTAAGTGGGGGAGGGGGTATTTACTGGGATAGAGACAGTGAGTGGGGGAGGGGGTATTTACTGGGATGGAGACAGAGTGGGGGGAGGGGTATTTACTGGGATAGAGACAGTGAGTGGGGGGAGGGGTATTTACTGGGATAGAGACCGTGAGTGGGGGGGGGTATTTACTGGGATAGAGGCAGTGAGTTGGGGGAGGGGGTATTTACTGGGATGGAGACAGTGAGTGGGGGAGGGGGTATTTACTGGGATGGAGACAGAGTGGGGGGAGGGGTATTTACTGGGATAGAGACAGTGAGTGGGGGAGGGGTATTTACTGGGATAGAGACAGTGAGTGGGGGAGGGGTATTTACTGGGACAGAGACAGTGAGTGGGGGGAGGGGTATTTATTGGGATGGAGACAGTGAGTGGGGGAGGGGGTATTTACTTGGATAGAGGCAGTGAGTGGGGGAGGTGTATTTACTGGGATAGAGACAGTGCGTGGGGGAGGGGTATTTACTGGGATAGAGACAGTGAGTGGGGGAGGGGTATTTACTGGGATAGAGACAGTGAGTGGGGGAGGGGGTATTTACTGGGATGGAGACAGTGAGTGGGGGGAGGGGTATTTACTGGGATAGAGACAGTTAGTGGGGGATGGGGTATTTACTGGGATAGAGGCAGTGAGTTGGGGGTGGGGGTATTTACTGGGATAGAGACAGTGAGTGGGGGAGGGGATATTTACTGGGATAGAGACAGTGAGTGGGGGAGGGGGTATTTACTGGGATAGAGGCAGTGAGTTGGGGGTGGGGGTATTTACTGGGATAGAGACGGTTAGTGGGGGAGTGGTTATTTACTGGGATAGAGACAGTGAGTGGGGGAGGGGGTATTTACTGGAATAGAGACAGTGAGTGGGGGAGGGGTATTTACTGGGATAGAGACAGTGAGTGGGGGAGGGGGTATTTACTGGGATAGAGACAGTGAGTGGGGGAGGGGTATTTACTGGGATAGAGACAGTAAGTGGGGGAGGGGTATTTACTGGGATAGAGGCAGTGAGTGGGGGAGGGGTATTTACTGGGATAGAGACAGGGAGTGGGGGGAGGGGGTATTTACTGGGATAGAGACAGTGAGTGGGGGGAGGGGGTATTTACTGGGATAGAGACAGTGAGTGGGGGAGGGGGTATTTACTGGGATAGAGACAGTGAGTGGGGGGAGGGGGTATTTACTGGGATAGAGACAGTGAGTGGGGGGAGGGGTATTTACTGGGATGGAGACAGTGAGTGGGGGAGGGGTATTTACTGGGATGGAGACAGTGAGTGGGGGAGGGGGTATTTACTGTGATAGAGACAGTGAGTGGGGGAGGGGGTATTTACTGGGATAGGGACAGTGAGTGGGGGAGGGGTATTTACTGGAACAGAGACAGTGAGTGGGGGAGGGGTATTTACTGGGATAGGGACAGTGAGTGGGGGAGGGGTATTTACTGGAACAGAGACAGTGAGTGGGGGAGGGGTATTTACTGGAACAGAGACAGTGAGTGGGGGAGGGGTATTTACTGGGATAGAGGCAGTGAGTGGGGGAGGGCTTATTTACTGGGATAGAGACAGTGAGTGGGGGAGGGGTATTTACTGGGATTGAGACAGTGAATGGGGGGAGGTGGTATTTACTGGGATAGAGACAGTGAGTGGGGGAGGGGTATTTACTGGGATAGAGACAGTGAGTTGGAGGTGGGGGTATTTACTGGGATAGAGACAGTGAGTGGGGGGGGGGGTATTTACTGGGACAGAGACAGTGAGTGGGGGAGGGGTATTTACTGGGATAGAGACAGTGAGTGGGGGGAGGGGTATTTACTGGGACAGAGACAGTGAGTGGGGGAGGGGGTATTTACTGGGATAGAGACAGTGAGTGGGGGGAGGGGTATTTACTGGGATGGAGACAGTGAGTGGGGGGAGGGGTATTTACTGGGATAGAGACAGTGAGTGGGGGGAGGGGGTATTTACTGGGATAGAGACAGTGAGTGGGGGGAGGGGTATTTACTGGGATGGAGACAGTGAGTGGGGGGAGGGGTATTTACTGGGATGGAGACAGTGAGTGGGGGAGGGGGTATTTACTGTGATAGAGACAGTGAGTGGGGGAACGGTATTTACTGGAACAGAGACAGTGAGTGGGGGAGGGGTATTTACTGGGATAGAGGCAGTGAGTGGGGGAGGGCTTATTTACTGGGATAGAGACAGTGAGTGGGGGAGGGGTATTTACTGGGATTGAGACAGTGAATGGGGGGAGGTGGTATTTACTGGGATAGAGACAGTGAGTGGGGGAGGGGTATTTACTGGGATAGAGACAGTGAGTTGGAGGTGGGGGTATTTACTGGGATAGAGACAGTGAGTGGGGGGGGGGTATTTACTGGGACAGAGACAGTGAGTGGGGGAGGGGTATTTACTGGGATAGAGACAGTGAGTGGGGGGAGGGGTATTTACTGGGACAGAGACAGTGAGTGGGGGAGGGGGTATTTACTGGGATAGAGGCAGTGAGTTGGGGGTGGGGTATTTACTGGGATAGAGACAGTGAGTGGGGGAGGGGGTATTTACTGGGATGGAGACAGTGAGTGGGGGGAGGGGTATTTACTGGGATAGAGACAGTGAGTGGGGGAGGGGTATTTACTGGGAAAGGGACAGTGAGTGGGGGGAGGGGTATTTACTGGGATAGAGACAGTGAGTGGGGGAGGGGTATTTACTGGGATAGAGACAGTGAGTGGGGGGAGGGGTATTTACTGGGATAGAGACAGTGAGTGGGGGAGGTGGTATTTACTGGGATAGAGACAGTGAGTGGGGGAGGGGGTATTTATTGGGATAGAGAAAGTGAGTGGGGGAGGGGTATTTACTGGGATAGAGACAGTGAGTGGGGGGAGGGGTATTCAATGGGAAAGAGACAGTGAGTGGGGGAGGGGGTATTTACTGGGATAGAGACAGTGAGTGGGGGAGGGGTATTTACTGGGAAAGGGACAGTGAGTGGGGGGAGGGGTATTTACTGGGATAGAGACAGTGAGTGGGGGGAGGGGTATTTACTGGGATAGAGACAGTGAGTGGGGGGAGGGGTATTTACTGGGATAGAGCCAGTGAGTGGGGGAGGGGGCATTTACTGGGATGGAGACAGTGAGTGGGGGAGGGGTATTTACTGGGACAGAGACAGTGAGTGGGGGAGGCGTATTTACTGGGATAGATACAGTGAGTGGGGGACGGGGTATTTACTGGGAAAGAGAAAGTGAGTGGGGGAGGGGGGATTTACTGGGAAAGGGACAGTGAGTGGGGGCAGGGGTATTAACTGGGATAGAGACAATGAGTGTGGGAGGGTTTTTACTGGGATAGAGACAGTGAGTGGGGGAGGGGGTATTTTCTGGGAAAGGGACAGTGAGTTGGGGGAGGGGTATTTACTGGGATAGTGACAGTGAGTGGGGGGAGGGGTATTTACTGGGATAGAGACAGTGAGTGGGGGAGGGGGTATTTACTGGGATAGAGACAGTGAGTGGGGGAGGTGTATTTACTGGGATAGAGACAGTGAGTGGGGGAGGGGTATTTACTGGGATAGAGACAGTGAGTGGGGGAGGGGTATTTACAGGGAAAGTGACAGTGATTGGGGGGAGGGGTATTAACTGGGATAGAGACAGTGAGTGGGGGAGGGGTATTTACTGGGATAGAGACAGTGAGTGGGGGGAGGGGTATTCAATGGGAAAGAGACAGTGAGTGGGGGAGGGGTATTTACTGGGATAGAGACAGTGAGTGGGGGAGGGGGTATTTACTGGGATAGAGACAGTGAGTGGGGGAGGGGGTATTTACTGGGATAGAGACAGTGAGTGGGGGAGTGGTATTTACTGGGATAGAGAAAGTGAGTGGGGGGAGGGGGGATTTACTGGGATAGAGACAGTGAGTGGGGGAGGGGTATTTACTGGGAAAGGGACAGTGAGTGGGGGCAGGGGTATTAACTGGGATAGAGACAATGAGTGTGTGAGGGTTTTTACTGGGATAGAGACAGTGAGTGGGGGAGGGGGTATTTTCTGGGATGGAGACAGTTAGTGGGGGAGGGGGTATTTAATGGGATAGAGACAGTGAGTGGGGGAGGGGTATTTCCTGGGATAGAGAAATTGAGTGGGGGATGGGGTATTTACTGGGATAGAGACAGTGAGTGGGGGAGGGGGTATTTACTGGGATGGAGACAGTGAGTGGGGGGAGGGGTATTTACTGGGATAGAGACAGTTAGTGGGGGAGGGGGTATTTACTGGGATAGAGGCAGTGAGTTGGGGGTGGGGGTATTTACTGGGATAGAGACAGTGAGTGGGGGAGGGGATATTTACTGGGATAGAGACAGTGAGTGGGGGAGGGGGTATTTACTGGGATAGAGGCAGTGAGTTGGGGGTGGGGGTATTTACTGGGATAGAGACAGTGAGTGGTGGAGGGGTATTTACTGGGATAGAGACGGTTAGTGGGGGAGTGGTTATTTACTGGGATAGAGACAGTGAGTGGGGGAGGGGGTATTTACTGGGATAGAGACAGTGAGTGGTGGAGGGGTATTTACTGGGATAGAGACGGTTAGTGGGGGAGTGGTTATTTACTGGGATAGAGACAGTGAGTGGGGGAGGGGGTATTTACTGGAATAGAGACAGTGAGTGGGGGAGGGGTATTTACTGGGATAGAGACAGTGAGTGGGGGAGGGGGTATTTACTGGGATAGAGACAGTGAGTGGGGGAGGGGTATTTACTGGGATAGAGACAGTAAGTGGGGGAGGGGTATTTACTGGGATAGAGGCAGTGAGTGGGGGAGGGGTATTTACTGGGATAGAGACAGTGAGTGGGGGGAGGGGGTATTTACTGGGATAGAGACAGTGAGTGGGGGAGGGGGTATTTACTGGGATAGAGACAGTGAGTGGGGGAGGGGGTATTTACTGGGATAGAGACAGTGAGTGGGGGGAGGGGGTATTTACTGGGATAGAGACAGTGAGTGGGGGGAGGGGTATTTACTGGGATGGAGACAGTGAGTGGGGGAGGGGGTATTTTCTGGGATAGAGACAGTGAGTGGGGGAGGGGGTATTTACTGGGATAGAGACAGTGAGTGGGGGAGGGGGTATTTACTGGGATAGAGACAGTGGGTGGGGGGAGGGGTATTTACTGGGATGGAGACAGTGAGTGGGGGAGGGGTATTTACTGGGATGGAGACAGTGAGTGGGGGAGGGGTATTTCCTGGGATAGAGACAGTGAGTGGGGGAACGGTATTTACTGGAACAGAGACAGTGAGTGGGGGAGGGGGCATTTACTGGGATAGAGACAGTGAGTGGGGGAGGGGTATTTACTGGGATAGAGGCAGTGAGTGGGGGAGGGCTTATTTACTGGGATAGAGACAGTGAGTGGGGGAGGGGTATTTACTGGGATAGAGACAGTGAATGGGGGGAGGGGGTATTTACTGGGATAGAGACAGTGAGTGGGGGAGGGGTATTTACTGGGATAGAGACAGTGAGTTGGAGGTGGGGGTATTTACTGGGATAGAGACAGTGAGTGGGGGAGGGGGTATTTACTGGGACAGAGACAGTGAGTGGGGGAGGGGTATTTACTGGGATAGAGGCAGTGAGTGGGGGAGGGGTATTTACTGGGACAGAGACAGTGAGTGGGGGAGGGGGTATTTACTGGGATAGAGGCAGTGAGTTGGGGGTGGGGTATTTACTGGGATAGAGACAGTGAGTGGGGGAGGGGGTATTTACTGGGATGGAGACAGTGAGTGGGGGGAGGGGTATTTACTGGGATAGAGACAGTGAGTGGGGGAGGGGGTATTTACTGGGATGGAGACAGTGAGTGGGGGGAGGGGTATTTACTGGGATAGAGACAATGAGTGGGGGAGGGGGTATTGACTGGGATCGAGACAGTGAGTGGGGGAGGGGTATTTACTGGGATAGAGACAGTGAGTGGGGGAGGTGGTATTTACTGGGATAGAGACAGTGAGTGGGGGAGGGGGTATTTATTGGGATAGAGAAAGTGAGTGGGGGAGGGGTATTTACTGGGATAGTGACAGTGAGTGGGGGGAGGGGTATTCAATGGGAAAGAGACAGTGAGTGGGGGAGGGGGTATTTACTGGGAAAGGGACAGTGAGTGGGGGGAGGGGTATTTACTGGGATAGAGACAGTGAGTGGGGGGAGGGGTATTTACTGGGATAGAGACAGTGAGTGGGGGGAGGGGTATTTACTGGGATAGAGCCAGTGAGTGGGGGAGGGGGTATTTACTGGGATGGAGACAGTGAGTGGGGGAGGGGTATTTACTGGGACAGAGACAGTGAGTGGGGGAGGCGTATTTACTGGGATAGATACAGTGAGTGGGGGACGGGGTATTTACTGGGAAAGAGAAAGTGAGTGGGGGAGGGGGGATTTACTGGGAAAGGGACAGTGAGTGGGGGCAGGGGTATTAACTGGGATAGAGACAATGAGTGGGGGAGGGGGTTTTTACTGGGATAGAGACATTGAGTGGGGGATGGGGTATTTACTGGGATAGAGACAGTGAGTGGGGGAGGGGTATTTCCTGGGATAGAGAAATTGAGTGGGGGATGGGGTATTTACTGGGATAGAGACAGTTAGTGGGGGAGGGGTATTTCCTGGGATAGAGAAATTGAGTGGGGGATGGGGTATTTACTGGGATAGAGACAGTGAGTGGGGGAGGGGTATTTTCTGGGATAGAGACAGTGAGTGGGGGAGGGGTATTTCCTGGGATAGAGAAATTGAGTGGGGGATGGGGTATTTACTGGGATAGAGACAGTGAGTGGGGGAGGGGTATTTTCTGGGAAAGGGACAGTGAGTTGGGGGAGGGGTATTTACTGGGATAGTGACAGTGAGTGGGGGGAGGGGTATTTACTGGGATAGAGACAGTGAGTGGGGGAGGGGGTATTTACTGGGATAGAGACAGTGAGTGGGGGAGGTGTATTTACTGGGATAGAGACAGTGAGTGGGGGAGGGGTATTTACTGGGATAGAGACAGTGAGTGGGGGAGGGGTATTTACAGGGAAAGTGACAGTGATTGGGGGGAGGGGTATTAACTGGGATAGAGACAGTGAGTGGGGGAGGGGTATTTACTGGGATAGAGACAGTGAGTGGGGGGAGGGGTATTCAATGGGAAAGAGACAGTGAGTGGGGGAGGGGTATTTACTGGGATAGAGACAGTGAGTGGGGGAGGGGGTATTTACTGGGATAGAGACAGTGAGTGGGGGAGGGGGTATTTACTGGGATAGAGACAGTGAGTGGGGGAGTGGTATTTACTGGGATAGAGAAAGTGAGTGGGGGGAGGGGGGATTTACTGGGATAGAGACAGTGAGTGGGGGAGGGGTATTTACTGGGAAAGGGACAGTGAGTGGGGGCAGGGGTATTAACTGGGATAGAGACAATGAGTGTGTGAGGGTTTTTACTGGGATAGAGACAGTGAGTGGGGGAGGGGGTATTTTCTGGGATGGAGACAGTTAGTGGGGGAGGGGGTATTTAATGGGATAGAGACAGTGAGTGGGGGAGGGGTATTTCCTGGGATAGAGAAATTGAGTGGGGGATGGGGTATTTACTGGGATAGAGACAGTGAGTGGGGGAGGGGGTATTTACTGGGATAGAGACAGTGAGTGGTGGAGGGGTATTTACTGGGATAGAGACGGTTAGTGGGGGAGTGGTTATTTACTGGGATAGAGACAGTGAGTGGGGGAGGGGGTATTTACTGGAATAGAGACAGTGAGTGGGGGAGGGGTATTTACTGGGATAGAGACAGTGAGTGGGGGAGGGGGTATTTACTGGGATAGAGACAGTGAGTGGGGGAGGGGTATTTACTGGGATAGAGACAGTAAGTGGGGGAGGGGTATTTACTGGGATAGAGGCAGTGAGTGGGGGAGGGGTATTTACTGGGATAGAGACAGTGAGTGGGGGGAGGGGGTATTTACTGGGATAGAGACAGTGAGTGGGGGAGGGGGTATTTACTGGGATAGAGACAGTGAGTGGGGGAGGGGGTATTTACTGGGATAGAGACAGTGAGTGGGGGGAGGGGGTATTTACTGGGATAGAGACAGTGAGTGGGGGGAGGGGTATTTACTGGGATGGAGACAGTGAGTGGGGGAGGGGTATTTACTGGGATGGAGACAGTGAGTGGGGGAGGGGTATTTCCTGGGATAGAGACAGTGAGTGGGGGAACGGTATTTACTGGAACAGAGACAGTGAGTGGGGGAGGGGGCATTTACTGGGATAGAGACAGTGAGTGGGGGAGGGGTATTTACTGGGATAGAGGCAGTGAGTGGGGGAGGGCTTATTTACTGGGATAGAGACAGTGAGTGGGGGAGGGGTATTTACTGGGATAGAGACAGTGAATGGGGGGAGGGGGTATTTACTGGGATAGAGACAGTGAGTGGGGGAGGGGTATTTACTGGGATAGAGACAGTGAGTTGGAGGTGGGGGTATTTACTGGGATAGAGACAGTGAGTGGGGGAGGGGGTATTTACTGGGACAGAGACAGTGAGTGGGGGAGGGGTATTTACTGGGATAGAGGCAGTGAGTGGGGGAGGGGTATTTACTGGGACAGAGACAGTGAGTGGGGGAGGGGGTATTTACTGGGATAGAGGCAGTGAGTTGGGGGTGGGGTATTTACTGGGATAGAGACAGTGAGTGGGGGAGGGGGTATTTACTGGGATGGAGACAGTGAGTGGGGGGAGGGGTATTTACTGGGATAGAGACAGTGAGTGGGGGAGGGGGTATTTACTGGGATGGAGACAGTGAGTGGGGGGAGGGGTATTTACTGGGATAGAGACAATGAGTGGGGGAGGGGGTATTGACTGGGATCGAGACAGTGAGTGGGGGAGGGGTATTTACTGGGATAGAGACAGTGAGTGGGGGAGGTGGTATTTACTGGGATAGAGACAGTGAGTGGGGGAGGGGGTATTTATTGGGATAGAGAAAGTGAGTGGGGGAGGGGTATTTACTGGGATAGTGACAGTGAGTGGGGGGAGGGGTATTCAATGGGAAAGAGACAGTGAGTGGGGGAGGGGGTATTTACTGGGAAAGGGACAGTGAGTGGGGGGAGGGGTATTTACTGGGATAGAGACAGTGAGTGGGGGGAGGGGTATTTACTGGGATAGAGACAGTGAGTGGGGGGAGGGGTATTTACTGGGATAGAGCCAGTGAGTGGGGGAGGGGGTATTTACTGGGATGGAGACAGTGAGTGGGGGAGGGGTATTTACTGGGACAGAGACAGTGAGTGGGGGAGGCGTATTTACTGGGATAGATACAGTGAGTGGGGGACGGGGTATTTACTGGGAAAGAGAAAGTGAGTGGGGGAGGGGGGATTTACTGGGAAAGGGACAGTGAGTGGGGGCAGGGGTATTAACTGGGATAGAGACAATGAGTGGGGGAGGGGGTTTTTACTGGGATAGAGACATTGAGTGGGGGATGGGGTATTTACTGGGATAGAGACAGTGAGTGGGGGAGGGGTATTTCCTGGGATAGAGAAATTGAGTGGGGGATGGGGTATTTACTGGGATAGAGACAGTTAGTGGGGGAGGGGTATTTCCTGGGATAGAGAAATTGAGTGGGGGATGGGGTATTTACTGGGATAGAGACAGTGAGTGGGGGAGGGGTATTTTCTGGGATAGAGACAGTGAGTGGGGGAGGGGTATTTCCTGGGATAGAGAAATTGAGTGGGGGATGGGGTATTTACTGGGATAGAGACAGTGAGTGGGGGAGGGGTATTTTCTGGGAAAGGGACAGTGAGTTGGGGGAGGGGTATTTACTGGGATAGTGACAGTGAGTGGGGGGAGGGGTATTTACTGGGATAGAGACAGTGAGTGGGGGAGGGGGTATTTACTGGGATAGAGACAGTGAGTGGGGGAGGTGTATTTACTGGGATAGAGACAGTGAGTGGGGGAGGGGTATTTACTGGGATAGAGACAGTGAGTGGGGGAGGGGTATTTACAGGGAAAGTGACAGTGATTGGGGGGAGGGGTATTAACTGGGATAGAGACAGTGAGTGGGGGAGGGGTATTTACTGGGATAGAGACAGTGAGTGGGGGGAGGGGTATTCAATGGGAAAGAGACAGTGAGTGGGGGAGGGGTATTTACTGGGATAGAGACAGTGAGTGGGGGAGGGGGTATTTACTGGGATAGAGACAGTGAGTGGGGGAGGGGGTATTTACTGGGATAGAGACAGTGAGTGGGGGAGTGGTATTTACTGGGATAGAGAAAGTGAGTGGGGGAGGGGGGATTTACTGGGAGAGAGACAGTGAGTGGGGGAGGGGTATTTACTGGGAAAGGGACAGTGAGTGGGGGCAGGGGTATTAACTGGGATAGAGACAATGAGTGTGTGAGGGTTTTTACTGGGATAGAGACAGTGAGTGGGGGAGGGGGTATTTTCTGGGATGGAGACAGTTAGTGGGGGAGGGGGTATTTAATGGGATAGAGACAGTGAGTGGGGGAGGGGTATTTCCTGGGATAGAGAAATTGAGTGGGGGATGGGGTATTTACTGGGATAGAGACAGTGAGTGGGGGAGGGGGTATTTACTGGGATAGAGACAGTGAGTGGTGGAGGGGTATTTACTGGGATAGAGACGGTTAGTGGGGGAGTGGTTATTTACTGGGATAGAGACAGTGAGTGGGGGAGGGGGTATTTACTGGAATAGAGACAGTGAGTGGGGGAGGGGTATTTACTGGGATAGAGACAGTGAGTGGGGGAGGGGGTATTTACTGGGATAGAGACAGTGAGTGGGGGAGGGGTATTTACTGGGATAGAGACAGTAAGTGGGGGAGGGGTATTTACTGGGATAGAGGCAGTGAGTGGGGGAGGGGTATTTACTGGGATAGAGACAGTGAGTGGGGGGAGGGGGTATTTACTGGGATAGAGACAGTGAGTGGGGGAGGGGGTATTTACTGGGATAGAGACAGTGAGTGGGGGAGGGGGTATTTACTGGGATAGAGACAGTGAGTGGGGGGAGGGGGTATTTACTGGGATAGAGACAGTGAGTGGGGGGAGGGGTATTTACTGGGATGGAGACAGTGAGTGGGGGAGGGGGTATTTTCTGGGATAGAGACAGTGAGTGGGGGAGGGGGTATTTACTGGGATAGAGACAGTGAGTGGGGGAGGGGGTATTTACTGGGATAGAGACAGTGAGTGGGGGGAGGGGTATTTACTGGGATGGAGACAGTGAGTGGGGGAGGGGTATTTACTGGGATGGAGACAGTGAGTGGGGGAGGGGTATTTCCTGGGATAGAGACAGTGAGTGGGGGAACGGTATTTACTGGAACAGAGACAGTGAGTGGGGGAGGGGGCATTTACTGGGATAGAGACAGTGAGTGGGGGAGGGGTATTTACTGGGATAGAGGCAGTGAGTGGGGGAGGGCTTATTTACTGGGATAGAGACAGTGAGTGGGGGAGGGGTATTTACTGGGATAGAGACAGTGAATGGGGGGAGGGGGGTATTTACTGGGATAGAGACAGTGAGTGGGGGAGGGGTATTTACTGGGATAGAGACAGTGAGTTGGAGGTGGGGGTATTTACTGGGATAGAGACAGTGAGTGGGGGAGGGGGTATTTACTGGGACAGAGACAGTGAGTGGGGGAGGGGTATTTACTGGGATAGAGGCAGTGAGTGGGGGAGGGGTATTTACTGGGACAGAGACAGTGAGTGGGGGAGGGGGTATTTACTGGGATAGAGGCAGTGAGTTGGGGGTGGGGTATTTACTGGGATAGAGACAGTGAGTGGGGGAGGGGGTATTTACTGGGATGGAGACAGTGAGTGGGGGGAGGGGTATTTACTGGGATAGAGACAGTGAGTGGGGGAGGGGGTATTTACTGGGATGGAGACAGTGAGTGGGGGGAGGGGTATTTACTGGGATAGAGACAATGAGTGGGGGAGGGGGTATTGACTGGGATCGAGACAGTGAGTGGGGGAGGGGTATTTACTGGGATAGAGACAGTGAGTGGGGGAGGTGGTATTTACTGGGATAGAGACAGTGAGTGGGGGAGGGGGTATTTATTGGGATAGAGAAAGTGAGTGGGGGGAGGGGTATTTACTGGGATAGTGACAGTGAGTGGGGGGAGGGGTATTCAATGGGAAAGAGACAGTGAGTGGGGGAGGGGGGTATTTACTGGGAAAGGGACAGTGAGTGGGGGGAGGGGTATTTACTGGGATAGAGACAGTGAGTGGGGGGAGGGGTATTTACTGGGATAGAGACAGTGAGTGGGGGGAGGGGTATTTACTGGGATAGAGCCAGTGAGTGGGGGAGGGGGTATTTACTGGGATGGAGACAGTGAGTGGGGGAGGGGTATTTACTGGGACAGAGACAGTGAGTGGGGGAGGCGTATTTACTGGGATAGATACAGTGAGTGGGGGACGGGGTATTTACTGGGAAAGAGAAAGTGAGTGGGGGAGGGGGGATTTACTGGGAAAGGGACAGTGAGTGGGGGCAGGGGTATTAACTGGGATAGAGACAATGAGTGGGGGAGGGGGTTTTTACTGGGATAGAGACATTGAGTGGGGGATGGGGTATTTACTGGGATAGAGACAGTGAGTGGGGGAGGGGTATTTCCTGGGATAGAGAAATTGAGTGGGGGATGGGGTATTTACTGGGATAGAGACAGTTAGTGGGGGAGGGGTATTTCCTGGGATAGAGAAATTGAGTGGGGGATGGGGTATTTACTGGGATAGAGACAGTTAGTGGGGGAGGGGTATTTTCTGGGATAGAGACAGTGAGTGGGGGAGGGGTATTTCCTGGGATAGAGAAATTGAGTGGGGGATGGGGTATTTACTGGGATAGAGACAGTGAGTGGGGGGAGGGGTATTTACTGGGATAGAGACAGTGAGTGGGGGAGGGGGTATTTACTGGGATAGAGACAGTGAGTGGGGGAGGTGTATTTACTGGGAAAGGGACAGTGAGTTGGGGGAGGGGTATTTACTGGGATAGTGACAGTGAGTGGGGGGAGGGGTATTTACTGGGATAGAGACAGTGAGTGGGGGAGGGGGTATTTACTGGGATAGAGACAGTGAGTGGGGGAGGTGTATTTACTGGGATAGAGACAGTGAGTGGGGGAGGGGTATTTACTGGGATAGAGACAGTGAGTGGGGGAGGGGTATTTACAGGGAAAGTGACAGTGATTTGGGGGAGGGGTATTAACTGGGATAGAGACAGTGAGTGGGGGAGGGGTATTTACTGGGATAGAGACAGTGAGTGGGGGGAGGGGTATTCAATGGGAAAGAGACAGTGAGTGGGGGAGGGGTATTTACTGGGATAGAGACAGTGAGTGGGGGAGGGGGTATTTACTGGGATAGAGACAGTGAGTGGGGGAGGGGTATTTACTGGGATAGAGACAGTGAGTGGGGGAGTGGTATTTACTGGGATAGAGAAAGTGAGTGGGGGGAGGGGGGATTTACTGGGATAGAGACAGTGAGTGGGGGAGGGGTATTTACTGGGAAAGGGACAGTGAGTGGGGGCAGGGGTATTAACTGGGATAGAGACAATGAGTGTGGGAGGGTTTTTACTGGGATAGAGACAGTGAGTGGGGGAGGGGGTATTTTCTGGGATGGAGACAGTTAGTGGGGGAGGGGGTATTTAATGGGATAGAGACAGTGAGTGGGGGAGGGGTATTTCCTGGGATAGAGAAATTGAGTGGGGGATGGGGTATTTACTGGGATAGAGACAGTGAGTGGGGGAGGGGTATTTTCTGGGAAAGGGACAGTGAATGGGGGAGGGGTATTTACTGGGATAGAGACAGTGAGTGGGGGAGGGGGTATTTACTGGGATAGAGACAGTGAGTTGGGGGAGGGGTATTTACTGGGATAGTGACAGTGAGTGGGGGGAGGGGTATTTAATGGGATAGAGACAGTGAGTGGGGGAGGGGGTATTTACTGGGATAGAGACAGTGAGTGGGGGAGGGGTATTTACTGGGATAGAGACAGTGAGTGGGGGAGGGGGTATTTACTGGGATAGAGACAGTGAGTGGGGGAGGGGGTTTTTCCTGGGATAGAGACAGTGAGTGGGGGAGGTGTATTTACTGGGATAGAGACAGTGAGTGGGGGAGGGGTATTTACTGGGATAGAGACAGTGAGTGGGGGAGGGGTATTTACTGGGATAGAGACAGCGAGTGGGGGAGGGGGTATTTTCTGGGATGGAGACAGTGAGTGGGGGAGGGGTATTTACTGGGATGGAGAAAGTGAGTGGGGGAGGGGTATTTACTGGGATGGAGAAAGTGAATGGGGAGCGGGTATTTACTGAGATAGAGACAGTTAGTGGGGGAGGGGGTATTTACGGGGATAGAGACAGTGAGTGGGGGAGGGGTATTTACTGGGATAGAGACAGTGAGTGGGGGAGGGGGTATTTACGGGGATAGAGACAGTGAGTGGGGGAGGGGTATTTACTGGGATAGAGACAGTGAGTGGGGGAGGGGGGTATTTACTGGGATAGAGACAATGAGTGGGGGAGAGGTATTTACTGGGATGGAGAAAGTGAATGGGGAGCGGGTATTTACTGAGATAGAGACAGTGAGTGGGGGAGGGGGTATTTACCGAGATAGAGACAGTGAGTGGGGGAGGGGTATTTACTGGGATAGAGACAGTGAGTGGGGGAGGGGTATTTACTGGGATAGAGACAGTGAGTGGGGGAGGGGTATTTCCTGGGATAGAGACAGTGAGTGGGGAGTGGGTATTTACTGGGATAGAGACAGTGAGTGGGGAGTGGGTATTTACGGGGATAGAGACAGTGAGTGGGGGAGGGGGTATTTACTGGGATAGAGACAGTGAGTGGGGAGTGGGTATTTACTGGGATAGAGACAGTGAGTGGGGGAGGGGGTATTTACTGGGATGGAGACAGTGAGTGGGGAGTGGGTATTTACGGGGATAGAGACAGTGAGTGGGGGAGGGGTATTTACTGGGATAGAGACAGTGAGTGGGGAGTGGGTATTTACGGGGATAGAGACAGTGAGTGGGGGAGGGGGTATTTACTGGGATAGAGACAGTGAGTGGGGGAGGGGTATTTCCTGGGATAGAGACAGTGTGTAGCGGAGGGGTATTTACTGGGATAGAGACAGTGAGTGGGGGGAGGGGGTATTTACGGGGATAGAGACAGTGAGTGGGGGAGGGGGTATTTACTGGGATAGAGACAGTGAGTGGGGGAGGGGGTATTTACTGGGATAGAGACAGTGAGTGGGGGAGGGGGTATTTACTGGGATAGAGACAGTGAGTGGGGGGAGGGGTATTCAATGGGACAGAGACAGTGAGTGGGGGGAGGGGTATTCAATGGGACAGAGACAGTGAGTGGGGGGAGGGGGTATTTACTGCGATAGAGACAGTGAGTTGCGGGAGGGGTATTTACTGGGATAGAGACAGTGAGTGTGGGAGGGTATTTACTGGGATAGAGACAGTGATTTGGGGAGCGGGTATTTACTGGGATGGAGACAGTTAGTGGGGGAGGGGGTATTTACTGGGATAGAGACAGTGAGTGGGGGAGGGGGTATTTAATGGGATAGAGACAGTGAGTGGGGGGAGGGGTATTTACTGGGATAGAGACAGTGAGTTGCGGGAGGGGTATTTACTGGGATAGAGACAGTGAGTTGCGGGAGGGGTATTTACTGGGACAGAGACAGTGAGTGGGGGAGGGTATTTACTGGGATAGAGACAGTGATTTGGGGAGGGGGTATTTACTGGGATAGAGACAGTGAGTGGGGGAGGGGTATTTACTGGGATAGAGACAGTGAGTGGGGGGAGGGGTATTCAATGGGAAAGAGACAGTGAGTGGGGGAGGGGTATTTACTGGGATAGAGACAGTGAGTGGGGGAGGGGGTATTTACTGGGATAGAGACAGTGAGTGGGGGAGGGGTATTTACTGGGATAGAGACAGTGAGTGGGGGAGTGGTATTTACTGGGATAGAGAAAGTGAGTGGGGGGAGGGGGGATTTACTGGGATAGAGACAGTGAGTGGGGGAGGGGTATTTACTGGGAAAGGGACAGTGAGTGGGGGCAGGGGTATTAACTGGGATAGAGACAATGAGTGTGGGAGGGTTTTTACTGGGATAGAGACAGTGAGTGGGGGAGGGGGTATTTTCTGGGATGGAGACAGTTAGTGGGGGAGGGGTATTTAATGGGATAGAGACAGTGAGTGGGGGAGGGGTATTTCCTGGGATAGAGAAATTGAGTGGGGGATGGGGTATTTACTGGGATAGAGACAGTGAGTGGGGGAGGGGTATTTTCTGGGAAAGGGACAGTGAATGGGGGAGGGGTATTTACTGGGATAGAGACAGTGAGTGGGGGAGGGGGTATTTACTGGGATAGAGACAGTGAGTTGGGGGAGGGGTATTTACTGGGATAGTGACAGTGAGTGGGGGGAGGGGTATTTAATGGGATAGAGACAGTGAGTGGGGGAGGGGGTATTTACTGGGATAGAGACAGTGAGTGGGGGAGGGGTATTTACTGGGATAGAGACAGTGAGTGGGGGAGGGGGTATTTACTGGGATAGAGACAGTGAGTGGGGGAGGGGGTTTTTCCTGGGATAGAGACAGTGAGTGGGGGAGGTGTATTTACTGGGATAGAGACAGTGAGTGGGGGAGGGGTATTTACTGGGATAGAGACAGTGAGTGGGGGAGGGGTATTTACTGGGATAGAGACAGTGAGTGGGGGAGGGGGTATTTTCTGGGATGGAGACAGTGAGTGGGGGAGGGGTATTTACTGGGATAGAGACAGTGAGTGGGGGAGGGGTATTTACTGGGATGGAGAAAGTGAGTGGGGGAGGGGTATTTACTGGGATGGAGAAAGTGAATGGGGAGCGGGTATTTACTGAGATAGAGACAGTGAGTGGGGGAGGGGGTATTTACCGAGATAGAGACAGAGTGGGGGAGGGGTATTTACTGGGATAGAGACAGTGAGTGGGGGAGGGGTATTTACTGGGATAGAGACAGTGAGTGGGGGAGGGTATTTACAGGGAAAATGACAGTGATTGGGGGAGGGGTATTAACTGGGATAGAGACAGTGAGTGGAGGAGGGGTATTTCCTGGGATAGAGACAGTGAGTGGGGGAGGGGGTATTTACTGGGATAGAGACAGTGAGTGGGGGAGGGGTATTTACTGGGATAGAGACAGTGAGTGGGGGAGGGGTATTTCCTGGGATAGAGACAGTGTGTAGCGGAGGGGTATTTACTGGGATAGAGACAGTGAGTGGGGGAGGGGGTATTTACTGGGATAGAGACAGTGAGTGGGGGAGGGGGTATTTACTGGGATAGAGACAGTGAGTGGGGGAGGGGGTATTTACTGGGATATAGACAGTGAGTGGGGGAGTGGTATTTACTGGGATAGAGACAGTGAGTGGGGGGAGGGGTATTCAATGGGACAGAGACAGTGAGTGGGGGGAGGGGGTATTTACTGGGATAGAGACAGTGAGTGTGGGAGGGTATTTACTGGGATAGAGACAGTGATTTGGGGAGCGGGTATTTACTGGGATGGAGACAGTTAGTGGGGGAGGGGGTATTTACTGGGATAGAGACAGTGAGTGGGGGAGGGGGTATTTAATGGGATAGAGACAGTGAGTGGGGGGAGGGGGTATTTACTGGGATAGAGACAGTGAGTTGCGGGAGGGGTATTTACTGGGACAGAGACAGTGAGTGGGGGAGGGTATTTACTGGGATAGAGACAGTGATTTGGGGAGGGGGTATTTACTGGGATGGAGACAGTTAGTGGGGGAGGGGGTATTTACTGGGAAAGAGACAGTGAGTGGGGGAGGGGGTATTTACTGGGATAGAGACAGTGAGTGGGGGATGGGTATTTACTGGGATAGAGACAGTGAGTGATGGAGGGGGTATTTACTGGGATAGAGACAGTGAGTGGGGGAGGGGTATTTACTGGGATAGAGACAGTGAGTGGGGGGAGGGGTATTCAATGGGAAAGAGACAGTGAGTGGGGGAGGGGTATTTACTGGGATAGAGACAGTGAGTGGGGGAGGGGGTATTTACTGGGATAGAGACAGTGAGTGGGGGAGGGGTATTTCCTGGGATAGAGACAGTGAGTGGGGGAGGGCTACTTACTGGGACAGAGACAGTGAGTGGGGGAGGGGGTATTTACTGGGAAAGAGACAGTGAGTGGGGGAGGGGGTATTTATTGGGATAGAGAATGTGAATGGGGGAGGGGTATTTACTGGGATAGAGACAGTGAGTGGGAGGAGGGGTATTTACTGGGATAGAGACAGTGAGTGGGGGAGGGCTATTTACTGGGACAGAGACAGTGAGTGGGGGAGGGGGTATTTACTGGGATAGAGACAGTGAGTGGGGGGAGGGGTATTTACTGGGATAGAGACAGTGAGTGGGGGGAGGGGGTATTTACTGGGATAGAGACAGTGAGTGGGGGAGGGGTATTTACTGGGAAAGGGACAGTGAGTGGGGGAGGGGTATTTACTGGGATAGAGACAGTGAGTGGGGGAGGGGGTATTTACTGGGATAGAGACAGTGAGTGGGGGAGGGGTATTTACTGGGAAAGGGACAGTGAGTGGGGGAGGGGTATTTACTGGGATAGAGACAGTGAGTGGAGTGGGGAATTTATTGGGATAGAGACAGTGAGTGGGGGAGGGGGTATTTATTGGGATAGAGAAAGTGAGTGGGGGAGGCGTATTTACTGGGATAGAGACAGTGAGTGGGGGAGGGGTATTTACTGGGATGGAGACAGTGAGTGGGGGAGGGGTATTTACTGGGACAGAGACAGTGAGTGGGGGAGGGGTATTTACTGGGACAGAGACAGTGAGTGTGGGAGGCGTATTTACTGGGATAGATACAGTGAGTGGGGGACGGGGTATTTACTGGGAAAGAGAAAGTGAGTGGGGGAGGGGGGATTTACTGGGATAGAGACAGTGAGTGGGGGAGGGGTATTTACTGGGATAGAGAAATTGAGTGGGGGATGGTGTATTTACTGGGATAGAGACAGTGAGTGGGGGAGGGGTATTTTCTGGGAAAGGGACAGTGAGTGGGGGAGGGGTATTTACTGGGATAGAGACAGTGAGTTGGGGGAGGGGTATTTACTGGGATAGAGACAGTGAGTTGGGGGAGGGGTATTTGCTGGGATAGAGACAGTGAGTGGGGGAGGGGGTATTTACTGGGATAGAGACAGTGAGTGGGGGAGGGGGTATTTACTGGGATAGAGACAGTGAGTGGGGGAGGGGTATTTACTGGGATAGAGACAGTGAGTGGGGGAGGGGTATTTACTGGGATAGAGATAGTGAGTGGGGGAGGGGGTATTTTCTGGGATGGAGACAGTGAGTGGGGGAGAGGTATTTACTGGGATGGAGAAAGTGAATGGGGAGCGGGTATTTACTGAGATAGAGACAGTTAGTGGGGGAGGGGGTATTTACTGGGATAGAGACAGTGAGTGGGGGAGGGGGTATTTACTGGGATAGAGACAGTGAGTGGGGGAGGTGTATTTACTGGGATAGAGACAGTGAGTGGGGGAGGGGTATTTACTGGGATAGAGACAGTGAGTGGGGGAGGGGTATTTTCTGGGATGGAGACAGTGAGTGGGGGAGAGGTATTTACTGGGATGGAGAAAGTGAATGGGGAGCGGGTATTTACTGAGATAGAGACAGTTAGTGGGGGAGGGTATTTACTGGGAAAGTGACATTGATTGGGGGGAGGGGTATTAACTGGGATAGAGACAGTGAGTGGAGGAGGGGTATTTCCTGGGATAGAGACAGTGTGTGGCGGAGGGGTATTTACTGGGATAGAGACAGTGAGTGGGGGAGGGGGTATTTACTGGGATAGAGACAGTGAGTGGGGGAGGGGGTATTTACTGGGATAGAGACAGTGAGTGGGGGAGGGGGTATTTACTGGGTAGAGACAGTGAGTGGGGGAGGGGGTATTTACTGGGATAGAGGCAGTGAGTGGGGGAGGGGGTATTTACTGGGATAGAGACAGTGAGTGGGGGAGGGGGTATTTACTGGGATAGAGACAGTGAGTGGGGGAGGGGGTATTTACTGGGTAGAGACAGTGAGTGGGGGAGTGGTATTTACTGGGATAGAGACAGTGAGTGGGGGGAGGGGTATTCAATGGGACAGAGACAGTGAGTGGGGGGAGGGGGTATTTACTGGGATAGAGACAGTGAGTTGCGGGAGGGGTATTTACTGGGATAGAGACAGTGAGTGGGGGAGGGTATTTACTGGGATAGAGACAGTGATTTGGGGAGGGGGTATTTACTGGGATGGAGACAGTTAGTGGGGGAGGGGGTATTTACTGGGAAAGAGACAGTGAGTGGGGGAGGGGGTATTTATTGGGATAGAGAAAGTGAGTGGGGGAGGGGTATTTACTGGGATAGAGACAGTGAGTGGGGGATGGGTATTTACTGGGATAGAGACAGTGAGTGAGGGAGGGGGTATTTACTGGGATAGAGACAGTGAGTGGGGGAGGGGTATTTACTGGGATAGAGACAGTGAGTGGGGGGAGGGGTATTCAATGGGAAAGAGACAGTGAGTGGGGGAGGGGTATTTACTGGGACAGAGACAGTGAGTGGGGGAGGGGGTATTTACTGGGATAGAGACAGTGAGTGGGGGAGGGGTATTTACTGGGATAGAGACAGTGAGTGGGGGAGGGGGTATTTATTGGGATAGAGAATGTGAATGGGGGAGGGGTATTTACTGGGATAGAGACAGTGATTGGGGGGAGGGGTATTTACTGGGATAGAGACAGTGAGTGGGGCAGGGTATTTACTGGGATAGAGACAGTGAGTGGGGGAGGGGTATTTACTGGGACAGAGACAGTGAGTGGGGGAGGGGCTATTTTCTGGGATAGAGACAGTGAGTGGGGGAGGGGTATTTACTGGGATAGAGAAAGTGAATGGGGAGCGGGTATTTACTGAGATAGAGACAGTTAGTGGGGGAGGGTATTTACTGGGAAAGTGACAGTGATTGGGGGGAGGGGTATTTCCTGGGATAGAGACAGTGTGTGGCGGAGGGGTATTTACTGGGATAGAGACAGTGAGTGGGGGATGGGTATTTACTGGGATAGAGACAGTGAGTGGGGGAGGGGGTATTTACTGGGATAGAGACAGTGAGTGGGGGAGGGGGTATTTACTGGGATAGAGACAGTGAGTGGGGGAGGGGGTATTTACTGGGATAGAGACAGTGAGTGGGGGAGGGGGTATTTACTGGGATAGAGACAGTGAGTGGGGGAGTGGTATTTACTGGGATAGAGACAGTGAGTGGGGGGAGGGGTATTCAATGGGACAGAGACAGTGAGTGGGGGGAGGGGGTATTTACTGGGAGAGAGACAGTGAGTTGCGGGAGGGGTATTTACTGGGACAGAGACAGTGAGTGTGGGAGGGTATTTACTGGGATAGAGACAGTGATTTGGGGAGCGGGTATTTACTGGGATGGAGACAGTTAGTGGGGGAGGGGGTATTTACTGGGATAGAGACAGTGCGTGGGGGAGGGGGTATTTAATGGGATAGAGACAGTGAGTGGGGGGAGGGGGTATTTACTGGGATAGAGACAGTGAGTTGCGGGAGGGGTATTTACTGGGATAGAGACAGTGAGTGGGGGAGGGTATTTACTGGGATAGAGACAGTGATTTGGGGAGGGGGTATTTACTGGGATGGAGACAGTTAGTGGGGGAGGGGGTATTTACTGGGAAAGAGACAGTGAGTGGGGGAGGGGGTATTTATTGGGATAGAGAAAGTGAGTGGGGGAGGGGTATTTACTGGGATAGAGACAGTGAGTGGGGGATGGGTATTTACTGGGATAGAGACAGTGAGTGATGGAGGGGGTATTTACTGGGATAGAGACAGTGAGTGGGGGAGGGGTATTTACTGGGATAGAGACAGTGAGTGGGGGGAGGGGTATTCAATGGGAAAGAGACAGTGAGTGGGGGGAGGGGTATTCAATGGGACAGAGACAGTGAGTGGGGGAGGGGTATTTACTGGGATAGAGACAGTGAGTGGGGGATGGGTATCTGCTGGGATAGAGAAAGTGAGTGGGGGAGGGGGTATTTACTAGGATAGAGACAGTGAGTGGGGGAGGGGTATTTACTGGGAAAGGGACAGTGAGTGGGGGAGGGGTATTTACTGGGATAGAGACAGTGAGTGGGGGAGGCGTATTTACTGGGATAGAGACAGTGAGTGGGGGAGGGGTATTTACTGGGACAGAGACAGTGAGTGGGGGAGGGGTATTTTCTGGGAAAGGGACAGTGAGTGGGGGAGGGGTATTTACTGGGACAGAGACAGTGAGTGGGGGAGGGGTATTTTCTGGGAAAGGGACAGTGAGTGGGGGAGGGGTATTTACTGGGATAGAGACAGTGAGTTGGGGGAGGGGTATTTACTGGGATAGAGACAGTGAGTGGGGGGAGGGGTATTTACTGGGATAGAGACAGTGAGTGGGGGAGGGGGTATTTACTGGGATAGAGACAGTGAGTGGGGGAGGGGGTATTTACTGGGATAGAGACAGTGAGTGGGGGAGGGGGTATTTTCTGGGATGGAGACAGTTAGTGGGGGAGGGGGTATTTACTGGGATAGAGACAGTGAGTGGGGGAGGGCGTATTTAATGGGATAGAGACAGTGAGTGGGGGGAGGGGTATTTACTGGGATAGAGAAATTGAGTGGGGGAGGGGGTATTTACTGGGATAGAGACAGTGAGTGGGGGAGGGGGTATTTACTGGGATAGAGACAGTGAGTGGGGGAGGGGGTATTTTCTGGGAAAGGGACAGTGAGTGGGGGAGGGGTATTTACTGGGATAGAGACAGTGAGTGGGGGAGGTGTTTTTACTGGGATAGAGACAGTGAGTGGGGGGAGGGGTATTTACTGGGATAGAGACAGTAAGTGGGGGAGGGGGTATTTACTGGGATAGAGACAGTGAGTGGGGGAGGGGGTATTTACTGGGATAGAGACAGTGAGTGGGGGAGGGGTATTTACTGGGTTAGAGACAGTGAGTGGGGGAGGGGTATTTACTGGGATAGAGACAGTGAGTGGGGAGGTGTATTTACTGGGATGGAGACAGTGAGTGGGGGAGGGGTATTTACTGGGATAGAGACAGTGAGTGGGGGAGGGGGTATTTTCTGGGATAGAAACAGTGAGTGGGGGAGGGGTATTTACTGGGATAGAGAAAGTGAATGGGGAGCGGGTATTTACTGAGATAGAGACAGTGTGTGGCGGAGGGGTATTTCCTGGGATAGAGACAGTGATTTGGGGAGCGGGTACTTCCTGGGATGGAGACAGTTAGTGGGGGAGGGGGTATTTACTGGGATAGAGACAGTGAGTGGGGGAGGGGGTATTTAATGGGATAGAGACAGTGAGTGGGGGGAGGGGGTATTTACTGGGATAGAGACAGTGAGTTGCGGGAGGGGTATTTACTGGGATAGAGACAGTGAGTGGGGGAGGGTATTTACTGGGATAGAGACAGTGATTTGGGGAGGGTGTATTTACTGGGATGGAGACAGTTAGTGGGGGAGGGGGTATTTACTGGGAAAGAGACAGTGAGTGGGGGAGGGGGTATTTATTGGGATAGAGAAAGTGAGTGGGGGAGGGGTATTTACTGGGATAGAGACAGTGAGTGGGGGAGGGGGTATTTACTGGGATAGAGACAGTGAGTGGGGGAGGGGTATTTACTGGGATAGAGACAGTGAGTGGGGGGAGGGGTATTCAATGGGAAAGGGACAGTGAGTGGGGGAGGGGTATTTACTGGGATAGAGACAGTGAGTGGGGGAGGGGGTATTTACTGGGATAGAGACAGTGAGTGGGGGAGGGGTATTTACTGGGATAGAGACAGTGAGTGGGGGAGGGGGTATTTATTGGGATAGAGAATGTGAATGGGGGAGGGGTATTTACTGGGATAGAGACAGTGAGTGGGGGGAGGGGTATTTACTGGGATAGAGACAGTGAGTGGGGGGAGGGGTATTTACTGGGATAGAGACAGTGAGTGGGGGAGGGCTATTTCCTGGGACAGAGACAGTGAGTGGGGGAGGGGGTATTTACTGGGAAAGAGACAGTGAGTGGCGGAGGGGGTATTTATTGGGATAGAGAATGTGAATGGGGGAGGGGTATTTACTGGGATAGAGACAGTGAGTGGGGGGAGGGGTATTCAATGGGAAAGGGACAGTGAGTGGGGGAGGGGTATTTACTGGGATAGAGACAGTGAGTGGGGGAGGGGGTATTTACTGGGATAGAGACAGTGAGTGGGGGAGGGGTATTTACTGGGATAGAGACAGTGAGTGGGGGAGGGGGTATTTATTGGGATAGAGAATGTGAATGGGGGAGGGGTATTTACTGGGATAGAGACAGTGAGTGGGGGGAGGGGTATTTACTGGGATAGAGACAGTGAGTGGGGGAGGGGGTATTTACTGGGAAAGAGACAGTGAGTGGCGAAGGGGGTATTTATTGGGATAGAGAATGTGAATGGGGGAAGGGTATTTACTGGGATAGAGACAGTGAGTGGGGGATGGGGTATTTACTGGGATGGAGACAGTGAGTGGGGGGAGGGGTATTTACTGGGATAGAGACAGTGAGTGTGGGAGGGGGTATTTACTGGGATAGAGACAGTCAGTGGGGGGTGGGGTATTTACTGGGATAGAGACAGTGAGTGGGGGGAGGGGTATTCAATGGGACAGAGACAGTGAGTGGGGGAGGGGTATTTACTGGGATAGAGACAGTGAGTGGGGGAGGGGGTATTTACTGGGATAGAGACAGTGAGTGGGGGATGGGTATCTGCTGGGATAGAGACAGTGAGTGGGGGAGGGGGTATTTACTGGGACAGAGACAGTGAGTGGGGGAGGGGGTATTTACTGGGATAGAGACAGTGAGTGGGGGATGGGTATCTGCTGGGATAGAGACAGTGAGTGGGGGAGGGGGTATTGACTGGGATAGAGACAGTGAGTGGGGGAGGGGTATTTACTGGGACAGAGACAGTGAGTGGGGGAGGGGGTATTTACTGGGATAGAGACAGTCAGTGGGGGGTGGGGTATTTACTGGGATAGAGAGAGTGAGTGGGGGGAGGGGTATTCAATGGGACAGAGACAGTGAGTGGGGGAGGGGTATTTACTGGGATAGAGACAGTGAGTGGGGGAGGGGGTATTTCCTGGGATAGAGACAGTGAGTGGGGGATGGGAATCTGCTGGGATAGAGAAAGTGAGTGGGGGAGGGGGTATTTACTGGGATAGAGACAGTGAGTGGGGGAGGGGTATTTACTGGGAAAGGGACAGTGAGTGGGGGAGGGGTATTTACTGGGATAGAGACAGTGAGTGGAGTGGGGTATTTATTGGGATAGAGACAGTGAGTGGGGGAGGGGGTATTTATTGGGATAGAGAAAGTGAGTGCGGGAGGCGTATTTACTGGGATAGAGACAGTGAGTGGGGGAGGGGTATTTACTGGGATGGAGACAGTGAGTGGGGGAGGGGTATTTACTGGGACAGAGACAGTGAGTGGGGGAGGAGTATTTACTGGGACAGAGACAGTGAGTGGGGGAGGCGTATTTACTGGGATAGAGACAGTGAGTGGGGGAGGGGGTATTTACTGGGAAAGAGAAAGTGAGTGGGGGAGGGGGGATTTACTGGGATAGAGACAGTGAGTGGGGGAGGGGTATTTACTGGGAAAGGGACAGTGAGTGGGGGCAGGGGTATTAACTGGGATAGAGACAGTGAGTGTGGGAGGGTTTTTACTGGGATAGAGACAGTGAGTGGGGGAGGGGGTATTTTCTGGGATGGAGACAGTTAGTGGGGGAGGGGGTATTTAATGGGATAGAGACAGTGAGTGGGGGAGGGGTATTTACTGGGATAGAGAAATTGAGTGGGGGAGGGGGTATTTACTGGGATAAAGACAGTGAGTGGGGGAGGGGTATTTTCTGGGAAAGGGACAGTGAGTGGGGGAGGGGTATTTACTGGGATAGAGACAGTGAGTTGGGGGAGGGGTATTTACTGGGATAGAGACAGTGAGTGGGGGGAGGGGTATTTACTGGGATAGAGACAGTGAGTGGGGGAGGGGGTATTTACTGGGATAGAGACAGTGAGTGGGGGAGGGGGTATTTACTGGGATAGAGACAGTGAGTGGGGAGGGGGTATTTTCTGGGATGGAGACAGTTAGTGGGGGAGGGGGTATTTACTGGGATAGAGACAGTGAGTGGGGGAGGGGGTATTTAATGGGATAGAGACAGTGAGTGGGGGAGGGGTATTTACTGGGATAGAGAAATTGAGTGGGGGAGGGGGTATTTACTGGGATAGAGACAGTGAGTGGGGGAGGGGTATTTTCTGGGAAAGGGACAGTGAGTGGGGGAGGGGTATTTACTGGGATAGAGACAGTGAGTGGGGGAGGTGTATTTACTGGGATAGAGACAGTGAGTGGGGGGAGGGGTATTTACTGGGATAGAGACAGTGAGTGGGGGAGGGGGTATTTACTGGGATAGAGACAGTGAGTGGGGGAGGGGTATTTACTGGGTTAGAGACAGTGAGTGGGGGAGGGGTATTTACTGGGATAGAGACAGTGACTGGGGAGGTGTATTTACTGGGATGGAGACAGTGAGTGGGGGAGGGGTATTTACTGGGATAGAGACAGTGAGTGGGGGAGGGGTATTTACTGGGATAGAGAAAGTGAATGGGGAGCGGGTATTTACTGAGATAGAGACAGTGAGTGGGGGAGGGTATTTACTGGGAAAGTGACAGTGATTGGGGGGAGGGGTATTAACTGGGATAGAGACAGTGAGTGGAGGAGGGGTATTTCCTGGGATAGAGACAGTGTGTGGCGGAGGGGTATTTACTGGGATAGAGACAGTGAGTGGGGGAGGGGGTATTTACTGGGATAGAGACAGTGAGTGGGGGAGGGGGTATTTACTGGGAAAGAGACAGTGAGTGGGGGAGGGGGTATTTATTGGGATAGAGAAAGTGAGTGGGGAGGGGTATTTACTGGGATAGAGACAGTGAGTGGGGGGAGGGGTATTTACTGGGATAGAGACAGTGAGTGGGGGAGGGGGTATTTACTGGGATAGAGAAAGTGAGTTGGGGGAGGGGTATTTACTGGGATAGAGACAGTGAGTGGGGGGAGGGGTATTCAATGGGACAGAGACAGTGAGTGGGGGAGGGGTATTTACTGGGATAGAGACAATGAGTGCGGGAGGGTGTATTTACTGGGATAGAGAAAGTGAGTGGGGAGCGGGTATTTACTGGGATAGAGACAGTGAGTGGGGGAGGGTATTTACTGGGAAATGGACAGTGAGTGGGGGGAGGGGTATTAACTGGGATAGAGACAGTGAGTGGAGGAGGGGTATTTACTGGGATAGAGACAGTGAGTGGGGGAGGGGGTATTTACTGGGAAAGAGACAGTGAGTGGGCGAGGGGGTATTTATTGGGATAGAGAAAGTGAGTGGGGGAGGGGTATTTACTGGGATAGAGACAGTGAGTGGGGGAGGGGTATTTACTGGGATGGAGACAGTGAGTGGGGGAGGGGTATTTACTGGGACAGAGACAGTGAGTGGGGGAGGAGTATTTACTGGGACAGAGACAGTGAGTGGGGGAGGCGTATTTACTGGGATATATACAGTGAGTGGGGGACGGGGTATTTACTGGGAAAGAGAAAGTGAGTGGGGGAGGGGGGATTTACTGGGATAGAGACAGTGAGTGGGGGAGGGGTATTTACTGGGAAAGGGACAGTGAGTGGGGGCAGGGGTATTAACTGGGATAGAGACAGTGAGTGTGGGAGGGTTTTTACTGGGATAGAGACAGTGAGTGGGGGAGGGGGTATTTTCTGGGATGGAGACAGTTAGTGGGGGAGGGGGTATTTAATGGGATAGAGACAGTGAGTGGGGGAGGGGTATTTACTGGGATAGAGAAATTGAGTGGGGGAGGGGGTATTTACTGGGATAGAGACAGTGAGTGGGGGAGGGGTATTTTCTGGGAAAGGGACAGTGAGTGGGGGAGGGGTATTTACTGGGATAGAGACAGTGAGTTGGGGGAGGGGTATTTACTGGGATAGAGACAGTGAGTGGGGGGAGGGGTATTTACTGGGATAGAGACAGTGAGTGGGGGAGGGGGTATTTACTGGGATAGAGACAGTGAGTGGGGGAGGGGGTATTTACTGGGATAGAGACAGTGAGTGGGGGAGGGGGTATTTTCTGGGATGGAGACAGTTAGTGGGGGAGGGGGTATTTACTGGGATAGAGACAGTGAGTGGGGGAGGGGGTATTTAATGGGATAGAGACAGTGAGTGGGGGAGGGGTATTTACTGGGATAGAGAAATTGAGTGGGGGAGGGGGTATTTACTGGGATAGAGACAGTGAGTGGGGGAGGGGTATTTTCTGGGAAAGGGACAGTGAGTGGGGGAGGGGTATTTACTGGGATAGAGACAGTGAGTGGGGGAGGTGTATTTACTGGGATAGAGACAGTGAGTGGGGGGAGGGGTATTTACTGGGATAGAGACAGTGAGTGGGGGAGGGGGTATTTACTGGGATAGAGACAGTGAGTGGGGGAGGGGTATTTACTGGGTTAGAGACAGTGAGTGGGGGAGGGGTATTTACTGGGATAGAGACAGTGAGTGGGGAGGTGTATTTACTGGGATGGAGACAGTGAGTGGGGGAGGGGTATTTACTGGGATAGAGACAGTGAGTGGGGGAGGGGTATTTACTGGGATAGAGAAAGTGAATGGGGAGCGGGTATTTACTGAGATAGAGACAGTGAGTGGGGGAGGGTATTTACTGGGAAAGTGACAGTGATTGGGGGGAGGGGTATTAACTGGGATAGAGACAGTGAGTGGAGGAGGGGTATTTCCTGGGATAGAGACAGTGTGTGGCGGAGGGGTATTTACTGGGATAGAGACAGTGAGTGGGGGAGGGGGTATTTACTGGGATAGAGACAGTGAGTGGGGGAGGGGGTATTTACTGGGAAAGAGACAGTGAGTGGGGGAGGGGGTATTTATTGGGATAGAGAAAGTGAGTGGGGAGGGGTATTTACTGGGATAGAGACAGTGAGTGGGGGGAGGGGTATTTACTGGGATAGAGACAGTGAGTGGGGGAGGGGGTATTTACTGGGATAGAGAAAGTGAGTTGGGGGAGGGGTATTTACTGGGATAGAGACAGTGAGTGGGGGGAGGGGTATTCAATGGGACAGAGACAGTGAGTGGGGGAGGGGTATTTACTGGGATAGAGACAATGAGTGCGGGAGGGTGTATTTACTGGGATAGAGAAAGTGAGTGGGGAGCGGGTATTTACTGGGATAGAGACAGTGAGTGGGGGAGGGTATTTACTGGGAAATGGACAGTGAGTGGGGGGAGGGGTATTAACTGGGATAGAGACAGTGAGTGGAGGAGGGGTATTTACTGGGATAGAGACAGTGAGTGGGGGAGGGGGTATTTACTGGGAAAGAGACAGTGAGTGGGCGAGGGGGTATTTATTGGGATAGAGAAAGTGAGTGGGGGAGGGGTATTTACTGGGATAGAGACAGTGAGTGGGGGAGGGGTATTTACTGGGATAGAGACAGTGAGTGAGGGGAGGGGTATTTACTGGGATAGAGACAGTGAGTGGGGGGAGGGGTATTCAATGGGAAAGAGACTGTGAGTGGGGAGGGGTATTTACTGGGATAGAAACAGTGAGTGGGGGAGGGGGTATTTACTGGGATAGAGACAGTGAGTGGGGGAGGGTATTTACTGGGAAATGGACAGTGAGTGGGGGGAGGGGTATTAACTGGGATAGAGACAGTGAGTGGAGGAGGGGTATTTACTGGGATAGAGACAGTGAGTGGGGGAGGGGGTATTTACTGGGAAAGAGACAGTGAGTGGGCGAGGGGGTATTTATTGGGATAGAGAAAGTGAGTGGGGGAGGGGTATTTACTGGGATAGAGACAGTGAGTGGGGGAGGGGTATTTACTGGGATAGAGACAGTGAGTGGGGGGAGGGGTATTCAATGGGACAGAGACCGTGAGTGGGGGGAGGGGGTATTTACTGGGATAGAGACAGTGAGTGGGGGAGGGGTTATTTACTGGGATAGAGACAGTGAGTTGGGGGAGGGGTATTTACTGGGATAGAGACAGTGAGTGGGGGAGGGTATTTACTGGGATAGAGACAGTGATTTGGGGAGGGGGTATTTAATGGGATAGAGACAGTGAGTGGGGGAGGGGTATTTACTGGGATAGAGACAGTGAGTGGGGGAGGGGTATATAATGGGATAGAGACAGTGAGTGGGGGAGGGGTATTTATTGGGATAGAGACAGTGAGTGGGGGAGGGGGTATTTACTGGGATGGAGACAGTTAGTGGGGAGGGGGTATTTACTGGGATAGAGACAGTGAGAGGGGGAGGGGGTATTTAATGGGATAGAGACAGTGAGTGGGGGAGGGGGTATTTATTGGGATAGAGACAGTGAGTGGGGGAGGGGGTATTTACTGGGATGGAGACAGTTAGTGGGGGAGGGGGTATTTATTGGGATAGAGACAGTGAGTGGGGGAGGGGGTATTTATTGGGATAGAGACAGTGAGTGGGGGAGGGGGTATTTACTGGGATGGAGACAGTTAGTGGGGGAGGGGGTATTTACTGGGACAGAGACAGTGAGTGGGGGAGGGGGTATTTAATGGGACAGAGACAATGAGTGGGGGAGGGGTATTTACTGGGATAGAGAAATTGAGTGGGGGAGGGGGTATTTACTGGGATAGAGACAGTGAGTGGCGGGAGGGGTATTTACTGGGATAGAGACAGTGAGTGGGGGAGGGGGTATTTAATGGGATAGAGACAGTGAATGGGGAGCGGGTATTTACTGAGATAGAGACAGTGAGTGGGGGGAGGGGTATTTACTGGGATGGAGACAGTGAGTGGGGGAGGGGTATTTACTGGGAAAGGGACAGTGAGTGGGGGCAGGGGTATTAACTGGGATAGAGACAGTGAGTGTGGGAGGGTTTTTACTGGGATAGAGACAGTGAGTGGGGGAGGGGGTAATTTCTGGGATGGAGACAGTTAGTGGGGGAGGGGGTATTTACTGGGATAGAGACAGTGAGTGGGGGAGGGGGTATTTAATGGGATAGAGACAGTGAGTGGGGGAGGGGTATTTACTGGGATAGAGAAATTGAGTGGGGGAGGGGGTATTTACTGGAATAGAGACAGTGAGTGGGGGAGGGGTATTTACTGGGATAGAGACAGTGAGTGGGGGAGGGGGTATTTACTGGGATAGAGACAGTGAGTGGGGGAGGGGATATTTACTGGGATGGAGACAGTGAGTGGGGGAGGGGTATTTACTGGGATAGAGACAGTGAGTGGGGGAGGGGGTATTTACTGGGATAGAGACAGTGAGTGGGGGAGGGGATATTTACTGGGATGGAGACAGTGAGTGGGGGAGGGGTATTTACTGGGATAGAGACAGTGAGTGGGGGAGGTGTATTTACTGGGATAGAGACAGTGAGTTGGGGGAGGGGTATTTACTGGGATAGAGACAGTGAGTGGGGGGAGGGGTATTTACTGGGATAGAGACAGTAAGTGGGGGAGGGGGTATTTACTGGGATAGAGACAGTAAGTGGCGGAGGGGTATTTACTGGGATAGAGACAGTAAGTGGGGGAGGGGGTATTTACTGGGATAGAGACAGTGAGTTGGGGGAGGGGTATTTACTGGGATAGAGACAGTGAGTTGGGGGAGGGGTATTTACTGGGATAGAGACAGTGAGTGGGGGGAGGGGTATTTACTGGGATAGAGACAGTGAGTGGGGGAGGGGGTATTTACTGGGATAGAGACAGTGAGTGGGGGAGGGTATTTACTGGGATAGAGACAGTGATTTGCGGAGGGGGTATTTAATGGGATAGAGACAGTGAGTGGGGGAGGGGTATTTACTGGGATAGAGACAGTGAGTGGGGGAGGGGTATTTACTGGGAAAGAGACAGTGAGAGGGGGAGGGGGTATTTATTGGGATAGAGAAAGTGAGTGGGGGAGGGGTATTTACTGGGATGGAGACAGTTAGTGGGGGAGGGGGTATTTACTGGGATAGAGACAGTGAGTGGGGGAGGGGGTATTTAATGGGATAGAGACAGTGAGTGGGGGAGGGGTATTTACTGGGATAGAGAAATTGAGTGGGGGAGGGGTATTTACTGTGATAGAGACATTGAGTGGGGGAGGGGGTATTTACTGGGATAGAGACAGTGAGTGGGGGGAGGGGTATTTACTGGGATGGAGACAGTGAGCGGGGGAGGGGTATTTACTGGGATGGAGACAGTTCGTGGGGGAGGGGGTATTTACGGGGATAGAGACAGTGAGTGGGGGGAGGGGTATTCAATGGGACAGAGACCGTGAGTGGGGGGAGGGGGTATTTACTGGGATAGAGACAGTGAGTGGGGGAGGGTATTTACTGGGATAGAGACAGTGAGTGGGGGGAGGGGGTATTTACTGGGATAGAGACAGTGAGTGGGGGAGGGGGTATTTAATGGGATAGAGACAGTGAGTGGGGGAGGGGTATTTATTGGGATAGAGACAGTGAGTGGGGGAGGGGGTATTTACTGGGATGGAGACAGTTAGTGGGGGAGGGGGTATTTACTGGGATAGAGACAGTGAGTGGGGGAGGGGGTATTTAATGGGATAGAGACAGTGAGTGGGGGAGGGGTATTTACTGGGATAGAGAAATTGAGTGGGGGAGGGGGTATTGACTGGGATAGAGACAGTGAGTGGGGGGAGGGGTATTTACTGGGATAGAGACAGTGAGTGGGGGAGGGGGTATTTTCTGGGATAGAGACAGTGAATGGGGAGCGGGTATTTACTGAGATAGAGACAGTGAGTGGGGGGAGGGGTATTTACTGGGATAGAGACAGTGAGTGGGGGAGGGGTATTTACTGGGAAAGGGACAGTGAGTGGGGGCAGGGGTATTAACTGGGATAGAGACAGTGAGTGTGCGAGGGTTTTTACTGGGATAGAGACAGTGAGTGGGGGAGGGGGTAATTTCTGGGATGGAGACAGTTAGTGGGGGAGGGGGTATTTACTGGGATAGAGACAGTGAGTAGGGGAGGGGGTATTTAATGGGATAGAGACAGTGAGTGGGGGAGGGGTATTTACTGGGATAGAGAAATTGAGTGGGGGAGGGGGTATTTACTGGGATAGAGACAGTGAGTGGGGGAGGGGGTATTTACTGGGATAGAGACAGTGAGTGGGGGAGGGGTATTTACTGGGATAGAGAAATTGAGTGGGGGAGGGGTATTTACTGGGATAGAGAAATTGAGTGGGGGAGGGGGTATTTACTGGGATAGAGAAATTGAGTGGGGGAGGGGTATTTACTGGGATAGAGACAGTGAGTGGGGGAGGGGTATTTTCTGGGAAAGGGACAGTGAGTGGGGGAGGGGTATTTACTGGGATAGAGACAGTGAGTGGGGGAGGGGTATTTACTGGGATAGAGAAATTGAGTGGGGGAGGGGTATTTACTGGGATAGAGAAATTGAGTGGGGGAGGGGGTATTTACTGGGATAGAGAAATTGAGTGGGGGAGGGGTATTTACTGGGATAGAGACAGTGAGTGGGGGAGGGGTATTTTCTGGGAAAGGGACAGTGAGTGGGGGAGGGGTATTTACTGGGATAGAGACAGTGAGTGGGGGAGGTGTATTTATTGGGATAGAGACAGTGAGTTGGGGGAGGGGTATTTACTGGGATAGAGACAGTGAGTGGGGGGAGGGGTATTTACTGGGATAGAGACAGTGAGTGGGGGAGGGGGTATTTACTGGGATAGAGACAGTGAGTGGGGGAGGGGGTATTCAATGGGACAGAGACAGTGAGTGGGGGAGGGGTATTTACTGGGATAGAGACAGTGAGTTGGGGGAGGGGTATTTACTGGGATAGAGACAGTGAGTGGGGGAGGGGGTATTTACTGGGATAGAGACAGTGAGTGGGGGAGGGGTATTTACTGGGATAGAGACAGTGAGTGGGAGGAGGGGTATTCAATGGGACAGAGACCGTGAGTGGGGGAGGGGGTATTTACTGGGATAGAGACAGTGAGTGGGGGAGGGGTATTTACTGGGTTAGAGACAGTGAGTGGGGGAGGGGTATTTACTGGGTTAGAGACAGTGAGTGGGGGAGGGGTATTTACTGGGATAGAGACAGTGAGTGGGGGAGGTGTATTTACTGGGATAGAGACAGTGAGTGGGGGAGGGGTATTTACTGGGATAGAGACAGTGAGTGGGGGAGGGGGTATTTTCTGGGATAGAGACAGTGAGTGGGGGAGGGGTATTTACTGGGATAGAGAAAGTGAATGGGGAGCGGGTATTTACTGAGATAGAGACAGTGAGTGGGGGAGGGTATTTACTGGGAAAGTGACAGTGATTCGGGGGAGGGGTATTAACTGGGATAGAGACAGTGAGTAGAGGAGGGGTATTTCCTGGGATAGAGACAGTGTGTGGCGGAGGGGTATTTACTGGGATAGAGACAGTGAGTGGGGGAGGGGGTATTTACTGGGATAGAGACAGTGAGTGGGGAAGGGGTATTTACTGGGAAAGAGACAGTGAGTGGGGGAGGGGGTATTTATTGGGATAGAGAAAGTGAGTGGGGAGGGGTATTTACTGGGATAGAGACAGTGAGTGGGGGGAGGGGTATTTACTGGGATAGAGACAGTGAGTGGGGGGAGGGGTATTCAATGGGACAGAGACAGTGAGTGGGGGAGGGCTATTTACTGGGATAGAGACAGTGAGTGCGGGAGGGTATTTACTGGGAAATGGACAGTGAGTGGGGGGAGGGGTATTAACTGGGATAGTGAAAGTGAGTGGGGGAGGGGGTATTTACTGGGAAATGGACAGTGAGTGGGGGGAGGGGTATTAACTGGGATAGAGACAGTGAGTGGAGGAGGGGTATTTACTGGGATAGAGACAGTGAGTGGGGGAGGGGGTATTTACTGGGAAAGAGACAGTGAGTGGGGGAGGGGGTATTTATTGGGATAGAGAAAGTGAGTGGGGGAGGGGTATTTACTGGGATGGAGACAGTGAGTGGGGGAGGGGTATTTACTGGGATGGAGACAGTGAGTGGGGGAGGGGTATTTACTGGGATGGAGACAGTGAGTGGGGGGAGGGGTATTTACTGGGATAGAGACAGTGAGTGGGGGGAGGGGGTATTTACTGGGATAGAGACAGTGAGTGGTGGAGGGGTATTTACTGGGATAGAGACAGTGAGTGGGGGAGGGGGTATTTACTGGGATAGAGACAGTGAGTGGGGGAGGGGTATTCAATGGGAAAGAGACAGTGAGTGGGGGAGGGGTATTTACTGGGATAGAGACAGTGAGTGGGGGAGGGGGTATTTACTGGGATAGAGACAGTGAGTGGGGGAGGGTATTTACTGTGATAGAGACAGTGATTTGGGGAGGGGGTATTTACTGGGATGGAGACAGTTAGTGGGGAAGGGGGTATTTACTGGGATAGAGACAGTGAGTGGGGGAGGGGGTATTTAATGGGATAGAGACAGTGAGTGGGGGAGGGGTATTTACTGGGATAGAGAAATTGAGTGGGGGAGGGGGTATTTACTGGGATAGAGACAGTGAGTGGGGAGGGGTATTTACTGGGAAAGGGACAGTGAGTGGGGGGAGGGGTATTTACTGGGATAGAGACAGTGAGTGGGGTGGGGTATTTACTGGGATAGAGAAAGTGAGTTGCGGGAGGGGTATTTACTGGGATAGAGACAGTGAGTGGGGGAGTGGTATTGACTGGGATAGGGACAGTGAGTGGGGGGAGGGGTTATTTACTGGGATAGAGACAGTGATTGGGTGAGTGGTATTTACTGGGATAGAGACAGTGAGTGGGGGAGTGGTATTGACTGGGATGGAGACAGTGAGTGGGGGAGTGGTATTGACTGGGATGGAGACAGTGAGTGGGGGAGTGGTATTGACTGGGATAGAGACAGTGAGTGGGGGGCGGGGTACTCAATGAGACAGAGACAGTGAGTGGAGGAGGGGTATTTACTGGGATAGAGTCAGTGAGTGGGGGATGGGTATTTACTGGGATAGAGAGTGAGTGGGGAGCGGGTATTTACTGGGATAGAGACAGTGAGTGGGGGAGGGTATTTGCTGGGAAAGGGACAGTGAGTGGGGGAGGGGGTATTTACTGGGATAGAGACAGTGAGTGGAGGAGGGGTATTTACTGGGATAGAGACAGTGAGTGGGGGATGGGTATTTACTGGGATAGAGACAGTGAGTGGGGGATGGGTATTTATTGGGATAGAGACAGTGATTGGGGGAGGGGTATTAACTGGGATAGAGACAGTGAGTGGAGGAGGGGTATTTACTGGGATAGAGACAGTGAGTGGGGGATGGGTATTTATTGGGATAGAGACAGTGAGTGGGGGAGGGGGTATTTACTGGGAAAGAGAAAGTGAGTGGGGGAGGGGGTATTTACTGGGATAGAGACAGTGAGTGTGGGTGGGGTATTTACTGGGATAGAGACAGTGAGTGGAGGAGGGGTATTTACTGGGATAGAGACAGTGAGTGGGGGATGGGTATTTATTGGGATAGAGACAGTGATTGGGGGAGGGGTATTAACTGGGATAGAGACAGTGAGTGGAGGAGGGGTATTTACTGGGATAGAGACAGTGAGTGGGGGATGGGTATTTATTGGGATAGAGACAGTGAGTGGGGGAGGGGGTATTTACTGGGAAAGAGAAAGTGAGTGGGGGAGGGGGTATTTACTGGGATAGAGACAGTGAGTGTGGGTGGGGTATTTACTGGGATAGAGACAGTGAGTGGGGGAGGGGGTATTTACTGGGATAGAGACAGTGAGTGGGGGAGGGGTATTTACTGGGAAAGGGACAGTGAGTGGGGGGAGGGGTATTTACTGGGATAGAGACATTGAGTGGGGGAGGGGTATTTACTGGGATAGAGACAGTGAGTGGGTGAGTGGTATTGACTGGGATAGAGACAGTAAGTGGGGGAGGGGTATTTACTGGGATAGAGACAGTGAGTGGGGGAGTGGTATTGACTGGGATAGGGACAGTGAGTGGGGGGAGGGGGTATTTACTGGGATAGAGACAGTGAGTGGGGGAGGGGGTATTTACTGGGATGGAGACAGTGATTGGGGGAGGGGGTATTTACTGTGATAGAGACATTGAGTGTGGGAGGGGGTATTTACTGGGATAGAGACAGTGAGTGGAGGGAGGGGTATTTACTGGGATAGAGACAGTGAGTGGGGGAGGGGGTATTTTCTGGGATAGAGACAGTGAGTGGGGGAGGGGTATTTACTGGGATAGAGACAGTGAGTGGGGGGAGGGGTATTTACTGGGATAGAGACAGTGAGTGGGGGAGGGGTATTTACTGGGATAGAGACAGTGAGTGGGGGAGGGGGTATTTACTGGGATAGAGACAGTGAGTGGAGGAGGGGTATTTACTGGGATAGAGACAGTGAGTGGGGGAGGGGGTATTTACTGGGATAGAGACAGTGTGTGGCGGAGGGGTATTTACTGGGATAGAGACAGAGAGTGGGGGCAGGGGGTATTTAATGGGATAGAGACAGTGAGTGGGGGAGGGTGTATTTACTGGGATAGAGACAGTGAGTGGGGGAGGGGGTATTTACTGGGATAGAGACAGTGAGTGGGGGAGGGGTATTTACTGGTATAGAGACAGTGAGTGGGGGAGGGGTATTTACTGGGATAGAGACAGTGAGTGGGGGAGGGGGTATTTACAGGGATAGAGACAGTGAGTGGAGGGAGGGGTATTTACTGGGATAGAGACAGTGAGTGGGGGAGGGGTATTTACTGGGATAGAGACAGTGAGTGGGGGAGGGGGTATTTACTGGGATAGAGACAGTGAGTGGCGGAGGGGGTGTTTCCTGGGATAGAGACAGTGAGTGGGGGAGGGGGTATTTACTGGGAAAGAGACAGTGAGTGGGGGAGGGGGTATTTATTGGGATAGAGAAAGTGAGTGGGGGAGGGGTATTTACTGGGATAGAGACAGTGAGTGGGGGAGGGGGTATTTTCTGGGATAGAGACAGTGAGTGGGGGAGGGGTTATTTACTGGGATAGAGACAGTGAGTGGGGGAGGGGGTATTTACTGGGATAGAGACAGTGAGTGGGGGAGGGGTATTTACTGGGATAGAGACAGTGAGTGGGGGAGGGGTATTTACTGGGATAGAGACAGTGAGTGGGGGAGGGGTATTTACTGGGATAGAGACAGTGAGTGGGGGAGGGGTATTTACTGGGATAGAGACAGTGAGTGGGGGAGCGGTTATTTCCTAGGATAGAGAGAGTGAGTGGGGGAGGGGTATTTACTGGTATAGAGACATTGAGTGGGGGAGGAGGTATTTACTGGGATAGAGACAGTGAGTGGGGGAGGGGTATTTACTGGGATAGAGAAAGTGAGTGGGGAGCGGGTATTTACTGGGATAGAGACAGTGAGTGGGGGAGGGTATTTACTGGGAAAGGGACAGTGAGTGGGGGGAGGGGTATTTACTGGGATAGAGACAGTGAGTGGGGGGAGGGGGTATTTACTGGGATAGAGACAGTGAGTGGAGGAGGGGTATTTACTGGGATAGAGACAGTGAGTGGCGGAGGGGGTATTTACTGGGATAGAGACAGTGAGTGGGGGAGGGGGTATTTACTGGGATAGAGACAGTGATTGGGGGAGGGTGTATTTACTGGGATAGAGACAGTGAGTGGGGGATGGGTATTTATTGGGATAGAGACAGTGATTGGGGGAGGGGTATTTACTGGGATAGAGACAATGAGTGTGGGTGGGGTATTTACTGGGATAGAGACAGTGAGTGGGGGAGGGGGTATTTACTGGGAAAGAGAAAGTGAGTGGGGGAGGGGGTATTTACTGGGATAGAGACAGTGAGTGTGGGTGGGGTATTTACTGGGATAGAGACAGTGAGTGGGGGAGGGGGTATTTACTGGGATAGAGACAGTGAGTGGGGGAGGGGTATTTACTGGGAAAGAGAAAGTGAGTGGGGGAGGGGGTATTTACTGGGATAGAGACAGTGAGTGTGGGTGGGGTATTTACTGGGATAGAGACAGTGAGTGGGGGAGGGGGTATTTACTGGGATAGAGACAGTGAGTGGGGGAGTGGTATTTACTGGGAAAGGGACAGTGAGTGGGGGAGGGGTATTTACTGGGAAAGGGACAGTGAGTGGGGGGAGGGGTATTTACTGGGATAGAGACAGTGAGTGTGGGAGGGGTATTTACTGGGAAAGAGACAGAGTGGGGGAGGGGTATTTCTTGGGAAAGGGACAGTGAGTGGGGGGAAGGGTATTTACTGGGATAGGGACAGTGAGTGGGGGAGGGGTATTTACTGGGATAGGGACAGTGAGTGGGGGGAGGGGTATGTACTGGGATAGAGACAGTGAGTGGGGGAGGGGTATTTACTGGGATAGAGACAGTGAGTGGGGGAGTGGTATTGACTGGGATAGAGACAGTGAGTGGGGGAGGGGGTATTTACTGTGATAGAGACAGTGAGTGGGGGAGGGGGTATTTACTGGGATGGAGACAGTGAGTGGGGGGAGGGGTATTTACTGGGATAGAGACAGTCAGTGGGAGAGTGGGTATTTACTGGGATAGAGACAGTGAGTGGGGGAGGGGTATTTACTGGGATAGAGACAGTGAGTGGGGGAGGGGGTATTTACTGGGATAGAGACAGTGAGTGGGGGAGGGGGTATTTACTGGGATGGAGACAGTGAGTTGTGGAGGGGTATTTACTGGGATAGAGAAAGTGAGTGGGGGAGGAGTATTTACTGGGAATGGGACAGTGAGTGGGCGAGGGGTATTCAATGGGAAGGAGACAGTGAGTGGGGGAGGGGTATTTACTGGGATAGAGAAAGTGAGTGGGGGAGGGGTATTTACTGGGATAGAGAAAGTGAGTGGGGGAGGGGTATTTACTGGGAAAGGGACAGTGAGTGGGGGGAGGGGTATTTACTGTGACAGAGACATTGAGTGGGGGAGGGGGTATTTACTGTGATAGAGACATTGAGTGGGGGAGGGGGTATTTACTGGGATAGAGACAGTGAGTGGGGGGAGGGGTATTTACTGGGATAGAGACAGTGAGTGGCGGAGGGGGTATTTACTGGGATAGAGACAGTGAGTGGGGGAGGGGGTATTTACTGGGATAGAGACAGTGAGTGGGGGAGGGGGTATTTACTGGGATAGAGACAGTGAGTGGGGGGAGGGGGTATTTACTTGGATAGAGACAGTGAGTGGGGGAGGGATATTTACTGGGATAGAGACAGTGAGTGGCGGAGGGGGTATTTACTGGGATAGAGACAGTGAGTGGGGGAGGGGGTATTTATTGGGATAGAGAAAGTGAGTGGGGGAGGGGTATTTACTGGGATAGAGACAGTGAGTGGGGGATGGGTATTTACTGGGATAGAGACAGTGAGTGGGGGAGGGGTATTTACTGGGATAGAGACAGTGAGTGGGGGAGGGGGTATTTACTGGGATAGAGACAGTGAGTGGGGGGCGGGGTACTCAATGGGACAGAGACAGTGAGTGGAGGAGGGGTATTTACTGGGATAGAGTCAGTGAGTGGGGGATGGGTATTTACTGGGATAGAGAGTGAGTGGGGAGCGGGTATTTACTGGGATAGAGACAGTGAGTGGGGGAGGGTATTTGCTGGGAAAGGGACAGTGAGTGGGGGGAGGGGTATTAACTGGGATAGAGACAGTGAGTGGAGGAGGGGTATTTACTGGGATAGAGACAGTGTGTGGGGGAGGGGGTATTTACTGGGATAGAGACAGTGAGTGGGGGAAGGGGTATTTACTGGGATAGAGACAGTGAGTGGGGGGAGGGGTATTTACTGGGATAGAGTCAGTGAGTGGGGGAGGGTGTATTTACTGGGATAGAGACAGTGAGTGGGGGATGGGTATTTATTGGGATAGAGACAGTGATTGGGGGAGGGGTATTTACTGGGATAGAGACAATGAGTGGGGGAGGGGGTATTTACTGGGATAGAGACAGTGAGTGGGGGTGGGGTATTTACTGGGATAGAGACAGTGAGTGGGGGAGGGGGTATTTACTGGGAAAGAGAAAGTGAGTGGGGGAGGGGGTATTTACTGGGATAGAGACAGTGAGTGTGGGTGGGGTATTTACTGGGATAGAGACAGTGAGTGGGGGAGGGGGTATTTACTGGGATAGAGACAGTGAGTGGGGGAGGGGTATTTACTGGGAAAGGGACAGTGAGTGGGGGGAGGGGTATTTACTGGGATAGAGACAGTGAGTGGGGGAGGGGTATTTACTGGGAAAGGGACAGTGAGTGGGGGGAGGGGTATTTACTGGGATAGAGACAGTGAGTGTGGGAGGGGTATTTACTGGGAAAGAGACAGAGTGGGGGAGGGGTATTTCCTGGGAAAGGGACAGTGAGTGGGGGGAAGGGTATTTACTGGGATAGGGACAGTGAGTGGGGGAGGGGTATTTACTGGGATAGGGACAGTGAGTGGGGGGAGGGGTATGTACTGGGATAGAGACAGTGAGTGGGGGAGGGGTATTTACTGGGATAGAGACAGTGAGTGGGGGAGTGGTATTTCCTGGGAAAGGGACAGTGAGTGGGGGGAGGGTATTTACTGGGATAGGGACAGTGAGTGGGGGAGGGGTATTTACTGGGATAGGGACAGTGAGTGGGGGGAGGGGTATGTACTGGGATAGAGACAGTGAGTGGGGGAGGGGTATTTACTGGGAAAGGGACAGTGAGTGGGGGGAGGGGTATTTACTGTGACAGAGACATTGAGTGGGGGAGGGGGTATTTACTGTGATAGAGACATTGAGTGGGGGAGGGGGTATTTACTGGGATAGAGACAGTGAGTGGGGGGAGGGGTATTTACTGGGATAGAGACAGTGAGTGGGGGAGGGGTTATTTTCTGGGATAGAAACAGTGAGTGGGGGAGGGGGTATTTACTGGGATAGAGACAGTGAGTGGGGGAGGGGTATTTACTGGGATAGAGACAGTGAGTGGCGGAGGGGGTATTTACTGGGATAGAGACAGTGAGTGGGGGAGGGGGTATTTACTGGGATAGAGACAGTGAGTGGGGGGAGGGGGTATTTACTGGGATAGAGACAGTGAGTGGGGGAGGGATATTTACTGGGATAGAGACAGTGAGTGGCGGAGGGGGTATTTACTGGGATAGAGACAGTGAGTGGGGGAGGGGGTATTTATTGGGATAGAGAAAGTGAGTGGGGGAGGGGTATTTACTGGGATAGAGACAGTGAGTGGGGGATGGGTATTTACTGGGATAGAGACAGTGAGTGGGGGAGGGGTATTTACTGGGATAGAGACAGTGAGTGGGGGAGGGGGTATTTACTGGGATAGAGACAGTGAGTGGGGGGCGGGGTACTCAATGGGACAGAGACAGTGAGTGGAGGAGGGGTATTTACTGGGATAGAGTCAGTGAGTGGGGGATGGGTATTTACTGGGATAGAGAGTGAGTGGGGAGCGGGTATTTACTGGGATAGAGACAGTGAGTGGGGGAGGGTATTTGCTGGGAAAGGGACAGTGAGTGGGGGGAGGGGTATTAACTGGGATAGAGACAGTGAGTGGAGGAGGGGTATTTACTGGGATAGAGACAGTGTGTGGGGGAGGGGGTATTTACTGGGATAGAGACAGTGAGTGGGGGAAGGGGTATTTACTGGGATAGAGACAGTGAGTGGGGGGAGGGGTATTTACTGGGATAGAGTCAGTGAGTGGGGGAGGGTGTATTTACTGGGATAGAGACAGTGAGTGGGGGATGGGTATTTATTGGGATAGAGACAGTGATTGGGGGAGGGGTATTTACTGGGATAGAGACAATGAGTGGGGGAGGGGGTATTTACTGGGATAGAGACAGTGAGTGGGGGTGGGGTATTTACTGGGATAGAGACAGTGAGTGGGGGAGGGGGTATTTACTGGGAAAGAGAAAGTGAGTGGGGGAGGGGGTATTTACTGGGATAGAGACAGTGAGTGTGGGTGGGGTATTTACTGGGATAGAGACAGTGAGTGGGGGAGGGGGTATTTACTGGGATAGAGACAGTGAGTGGGGGAGGGGTATTTACTGGGAAAGGGACAGTGAGTGGGGGGAGGGGTATTTACTGGGATAGAGACAGTGAGTGGGGGAGGGGTATTTACTGGGAAAGGGACAGTGAGTGGGGGGAGGGGTATTTACTGGGATAGAGACAGTGAGTGTGGGAGGGGTATTTACTGGGAAAGAGACAGAGTGGGGGAGGGGTATTTCCTGGGAAAGGGACAGTGAGTGGGGGGAAGGGTATTTACTGGGATAGGGACAGTGAGTGGGGGAGGGGTATTTACTGGGATAGGGACAGTGAGTGGGGGGAGGGGTATGTACTGGGATAGAGACAGTGAGTGGGGGAGGGGTATTTACTGGGATAGAGACAGTGAGTGGGGGGAAGGGTATTTACTGGGATAGGGACAGTGAGTGGGGGAGGGGTATTTACTGGGATAGGGACAGTGAGTGGGGGGAGGGGTATGTACTGGGATAGAGACAGTGAGTGGGGGAGGGGTATTTACTGGGATAGAGACAGTGAGTGGGGGAGTGGTATTTCCTGGGAAAGGGACAGTGAGTGGGGGGAGGGTATTTACTGGGATAGGGACAGTGAGTGGGGGAGGGGTATTTACTGGGATAGGGACAGTGAGTGGGGGGAGGGGTATGTACTGGGATAGAGACAGTGAGTGGGGGAGGGGTATTTACTGGGAAAGGGACAGTGAGTGGGGGGAGGGGTATTTACTGTGACAGAGACATTGAGTGGGGGAGGGGGTATTTACTGTGATAGAGACATTGAGTGGGGGAGGGGGTATTTACTGGGATAGAGACAGTGAGTGGGGGGAGGGGTATTTACTGGGATAGAGACAGTGAGTGGGGGAGGGGTTATTTTCTGGGATAGAAACAGTGAGTGGGGGAGGGGGTATTTACTGGGATAGAGACAGTGAGTGGGGGAGGGGTATTTACTGGGATAGAGACAGTGAGTGGCGGAGGGGGTATTTACTGGGATAGAGACAGTGAGTGGGGGAGGGGGTATTTACTGGGATAGAGACAGTGAGTGGGGGGAGGGGGTATTTACTGGGATAGAGACAGTGAGTGGGGGAGGGATATTTACTGGGATAGAGACAGTGAGTGGCGGAGGGGGTATTTACTGGGATAGAGACAGTGAGTGGGGGAGGGGGTATTTATTGGGATAGAGAAAGTGAGTGGGGGAGGGGTATTTACTGGGATAGAGACAGTGAGTGGGGGATGGGTATTTACTGGGATAGAGACAGTGAGTGGGGGAGGGGTATTTACTGGGATAGAGACAGTGAGTGGGGGAGGGGGTATTTACTGGGATAGAGACAGTGAGTGGGGGGCGGGGTACTCAATGGGACAGAGACAGTGAGTGGAGGAGGGGTATTTACTGGGATAGAGTCAGTGAGTGGGGGATGGGTATTTACTGGGATAGAGAGTGAGTGGGGAGCGGGTATTTACTGGGATAGAGACAGTGAGTGGGGGAGGGTATTTGCTGGGAAAGGGACAGTGAGTGGGGGGGAGGGGTATTAACTGGGATAGAGACAGTGAGTGGAGGAGGGGTATTTACTGGGATAGAGTCAGTGAGTGGGGGATGGGTATTTACTGGGATAGAGAGTGAGTGGGGAGCGTGTATTTACTGGGATAGAGACAGTGTGTGGGGGAGGGGGTATTTACTGGGATAGAGACAGTGAGTGGGGGAAGGGGTATTTACTGGGATAGAGACAGTGAGTGGGGGGAGGGGTATTTACTGGGATAGAGTCAGTGAGTGGGGGAGGGTGTATTTCCTGGGATAGAGACAGTGAGTGGGGGATGGGTATTTATTGGGATAGAGACAGTGATTGGGGGAGGGGTATTTACTGGGATAGAGACAATGAGTGTGGGTGGGGTATTTACTGGGATAGAGACAGTGAGTGGGGGAGGGGGTATTTACTGGGAAAGAGAAAGTGAGTGGGGGAGGGGGTATTTACTGGGATAGAGACAGTGAGTGTGGGTGGGGTATTTACTGGGATAGAGACAGTGAGTGGGGGAGGGGGTATTTACTGGGATAGAGACAGTGAGTGGGGGAGGGGTATTTACTGGGAAAGGGACAGTGAGTGGGGGGAGGGGTATTTACTGGGATAGAGACAGTGAGTGGGGGAGGGGTATTTACTGGGAAAGGGACAGTGAGTGGGGGGAGGGGTATTTACTGGGATAGAGACAGTGAGTGTGGGAGGGGTATTTACTGGGAAAGAGACAGAGTGGGGGAGGGGTATTTCCTGGGAAAGGGACAGTGAGTGGGGGGAAGGGTATTTACTGGGATAGGGACAGTGAGTGGGGGAGGGGTATTTACTGGGATAGGGACAGTGAGTGGGGGGAGGGGTATGTACTGGGATAGAGACAGTGAGTGGGGGAGGGGTATTTACTGGGATAGAGACAGTGAGTGGGGGAGTGGTATTGACTGGGATAGAGACAGTGAGTGGGGGGAGGGGTATTTACTGGGATAGAGACAGTGAGTGGGGGAGTGGGCATTTACTGGGATAGAGACAGTGAGTGGGGGAGGGGTATTTACTGGGATAGAGACAGTGAGTGTGGGGGGGTATTTACTGGGATCGAGACGGTGAGTGGGGGAGGGGGTATTTACTGGGATAGAGACAGTGAGTGGGGGAGGGGTATTTACTGGGATAGAGAAAGTGAGTGGGGGAGGGGTATTTACTGGGATAGAGAAAGTGAGTGGGGGAGGGGTATTTACTGGGAAAGGGACAGTGAGTGGGGGAGGGGTATTCAATGGGATGGAGACAGTGAGTGGGGGAGGGGTATTTACTGGGATAGAGAAAGTGAGTGGGGGAGGGGTATTTACTGGGATAGAGAAAGTGAGTGGGGGAGGGGTATTTACTGGGAAAGGGACAGTGAGTGGGGGGAGGGGTATTTACTGTGACAGAGACATTGAGTGGGGGAGGGGGTATTTACTGGGATAGAGACAGTGAGTGGGGGGAGGGGTATTTACTGGGATAGAGACAGTGAGTGGGGGAGGGGTTATTTTCTGGGATAGAGACAGTGAGTGGGGGAGGGGTATTTACTGGGATAGAGACAGTGAGTGGGGGAGGGGGTATTTACTGGGATGGAGACAGTGAGTGGGGGAGGGGTATTTACTGGGATAGAGACAGTGAGTGGGGGAGGGGTATTTACTGGGATAGAGACAGTGAGTGGGGGAGGGGTATTTACTGGGATAGAGACAGTGAGTGGGGGAGGGGGTATTTACTGGGATGGAGACAGTGAGTGGGGGAGGGGTATTTACTGGGATAGAGACAGTAAGTGGGGGAGGGGTATTTACTGGGATAGAGAAAGTGAGTGGGGGAGGGTATTTACTGTGAAAGGGACAGTGAGTGGGGGGAGGGGTATTTACTGGGATAGAGACAGTGAGTGGGGGGGGTGTATTTACTGGGATAGAGACAGTGAGTGGGGGGAGGGGGTATTTACTGGGATAGAGACAGTGAGTGGAGGAGGGGCATTTACTGGGATAGAGACAGTGAGTGGGGGAGGGGGTATTTACTGGGATAGAGACAGTGAGTGGGGGAGGGGGTATTTACTGGGATAGAGACAGTGAGTGGAGGAGGGGTATTTACTGGGATAGAGACAGTGAGTGGGGGAGGGGGTATTTACTGGGATAGAGACAGTGAGTGGGGGAGGGGTATTTACTGGGATAGAAACAGTGAGTGGGGGAGGGGTATTTACTGGGATAGAGACAGTGAGTGGGTGAGGGGGTATTTACTGGGATAGAGACAGTGTGTGGGGGGAGGGGGTATTTACTGGGATAGAGACAATGAGTGGGGGGAGGGGGTATTTACTGGGATAGAGACAGTGAGTGGAGGAGGGGTATTTACTGGGATAGAGACAGTGAGTGGGGGAGGGGTATTTACTGGGATAGAGACAGTGAGTGGGGGAGGGGGTATTTACTGGGATAGAGACAGTGAGTGGGGGAGGGGTATTTACTGGGATAGAGACAGTGAGTGGGGGAGGGGTATTTACTGGGATAGAGACAGTGAGTGGGTGAGGGGGTATTTACTGGGATAGAGACAGTGAGTGGGGGAGGGGGTATTTACTGGGATAGAGACAGTGAGTGGGGGAGGGTGTATTTACTGGGATAGAGACAGTGAGTGGAGGGAGGGGGTATTTACTGGGATAGAGACAGTGAATGGGGGAGGGGTATTTACTGGGATAGAGACAGTGAGTGGCGGAGGGGGTATTTATTGGGATAGAGAAAGTGAGTGGGGGAGGGGGTATTTATTGGGATAGAGAAAGTGAGTGGGGGAGGGGTATTTACTGGGATAGAGACAGTGAGTGGGGGAGGGGGTATTTATTGGGATAGAGAAAGTGAGTGGGGGAGGGGTATTTACTGGGATAGAGACAGTGAGTGGGGGAGGGGGTATTTTCTGGGATAGAGACAGTGAGTGGGGGAGGTGTATTTACTGGGATAGAGAGAGTGAGTGGGGGAGGGGTATTTACTGGGATAGAGACAGTGAGTGGGGGAGGGGGTATTTACTGGGATAGAGACAGTGAGTGGGGGAGGGGTATTTACTGGGATAGAGAAAGTGAGTGGGGAGCGGGTATTTACTGGGATAGAGACAGTGAGTGGGGGAGGGTATTTACTGGGAAAGGGACAGTGAGTGGGGGGAGGGGTATTTACTGGGATAGAGACAGTGAGTGGGGGAGGGTGTATTTACTGGGATAGAGACAGTGAGTGGGGGGAGGGGGTATTTACTGGGATAGAGACAGTGAGTGGAGGAGGGGTATTTACTGGGATAGAGACAGTGTGTGGCGGAGGGGTATTTACTGGGATAGAGACAGTGAGTGGGGGAGGGGGTATTTACTGGGATAGAGACAGTGAGTGGGGGAGGTGGTATTTACTGGGATAGAGACAGTGAGTGGGGGAGGGTGTATTTACTGGGATAGAGACAGTGAGTGGGGGGAGGGGGTATTTACTGGGATAGAGACAGTGAGTGGTGGAGGGGGTATTTATTGGGATAGAGAAAGTGAGTGGGGGAGGGGTATTTACTGGGATAGAGAAAGTGAGTGGGGGAGGGGGTATTTACTGGGATAGAGACAGTGAATGGGGGAGGGGTATTTACTGGGATAGAGACAGTGAGTGGCGGAGGGGGTATTTATTGGGATAGAGAAAGTGAGTGGGGGAGGGGGTATTTATTGGGATAGAGAAAGTGAGTGGGGGAGGGGTATTTACTGGGATAGAGACAGTGAGTGGGGGAGGGGGTATTTATTGGGATAGAGAAAGTGAGTGGGGGAGGGGTATTTACTGGGATAGAGACAGTGAGTGGGGGAGGGGGTATTTTCTGGGATAGAGACAGTGAGTGGGGGAGGTGTATTTACTGGGATAGAGAGAGTGAGTGGGGGAGGGGTATTTACTGGGATAGAGACAGTGAGTGGGGGAGGGGGTATTTACTGGGATAGAGACAGTGAGTGGGGGAGGGGTATTTACTGGGATAGAGAAAGTGAGTGGGGAGCGGGTATTTACTGGGATAGAGACAGTGAGTGGGGGAGGGTATTTACTGGGAAAGGGACAGTGAGTGGGGGGAGGGGTATTTACTGGGATAGAGACAGTGAGTGGGGGAGGGTGTATTTACTGGGATAGAGACAGTGAGTGGGGGGAGGGGGTATTTACTGGGATAGAGACAGTGAGTGGAGGAGGGGTATTTACTGGGATAGAGACAGTGTGTGGCGGAGGGGTATTTACTGGGATAGAGACAGTGAGTGGGGGAGGGGGTATTTACTGGGATAGAGACAGTGAGTGGGGGAGCTGGTATTTACTGGGATAGAGACAGTGAGTGGGGGAGGGTGTATTTACTGGGATAGAGACAGTGAGTGGGGGGAGGGGGTATTTACTGGGATAGAGACAGTGAGTGGTGGAGGGGGTATTTATTGGGATAGAGAAAGTGAGTGGGGGAGGGGTATTTACTGGGATAGAGAAAGTGAGTGGGGGAGGGGGTATTTACTGGGATAGAGACAATGAGTGGGGGAGGGGGTATTTACTGGGAAAGAGACAGTGAGTGGGGGAGGGGTATTTACTGGGATAGAGACAGTGAGTGGGGGAGGGGTATTTACTGGGATAGAGACAATGAGTGGGGGAGGGGTATTTACTGGGATAGAGACAGTGAGTGGGGGAGGGGTATTTGCTGGGATAGAGACAGTGAGTGGGGGAGGGGTATTTACTGGGATAGAGACAGTGAGTGGGGGAGGGGTATTTGCTGGGACAGAGACAGTGAGTGGGGGAGGGGGTATTTATTGGGATAGAGAAAGTGAGTGGGGGAGGGGTATTTACTGGGATAGAGACAGTGAGTGGGGAGGGGGTATTTACTGGGATAGAGACAGTGAGTGGGGGAGGGGGTATTTAATGGGATAGAGACAGTGAGTGGGGGAAGGGGTATTTACTGGGATAGAGACAGTGAGTGGGGGAAGGGGTATTTACTGGGATAGATTCAGTGAGTGGGGGAGGGTGTATTTACTGGGATAGAGACAGTGAGTGGGGGAGGGTATTTGCTGGGAAAGGGACAGTGAGTGGGGGGAGGGGTATTAACTGGGATAGAGACAGTGTGTGGGGGAGGGGTATTTGCTGGGAAAGGGACAGTGAGTGGGGGGAGGGGTATTAACTGGGATAGAGACAGTGTGTGGGGGAGGGGTATTTACTGGGATAGAGACAGTGAGTGGGGGAAGGGGTATTTACTGGGATAGAGACAGTGAGTGGGGAGGGGGTATTTACTGGGATAGAGACAGTGAGTGGGGGAGGGGGTATTTAATGGGATAGAGACAGTGAGTGGGGGAAGGGGTATTTACTGGGATAGAGACAGTGAGTGGGGGGAGGGGTATTTACTGGGATAGATTCAGTGAGTGGGGGAGGGTGTATTTACTGGGATAGAGACAGTGAGTGGGGGAGGGTATTTGCTGGGAAAGGGACAGTGAGTGGGGGGAGGGGTATTAACTGGGATAGAGACAGTGTGTGGGGGAGGGGTATTTGCTGGGAAAGGGACAGTGAGTGGGGGGAGGGGTATTAACTGGGATAGAGACAGTGTGTGGGGGAGGGGTATTTACTGGGATAGAGACAGTGAGTGGGGGAAGGGGTATTTACTGGGATAGAGACAGTGAGTGGGGGGAGGGGTATTTACTGGGATAGATTCAGTGAGTGGGGGAGGGTGTATTTACTGGGATAGAGACAGTGAGTGGGGGATGGATATTTATTGGGATAGAGACAGTGATTGGGGGAGTGGTATTTACTGGGATAGAGACAGTGAGTGGGGGAGGGGGGTATTTACTGGGAAAGAGAAAGTGAGTGGGGGACGGGGTATTTACTGGGATAGAGACAGTGAGTGGGGGAGGGGTATTTACTGGGATAGAGACAGTGAGTGGGGGAGGGGGTATTTCCTGGGATAGAGACAGTGAGTGGGGGAGGGGTATTTACTGGGATAGAGACAGTGAGTGGGGGAGGGGTATTTACTGGGAAAGAGAAAGTGAGTGGGGGAGGGGGTATTTACTGGGATAGAGACAGTGAGTGGGGGAGGGGGTATTTACTGGGATAGAGACAGTGAGTGGGGGAGGGGTATTTACTGGGATAGAGACAGTGAGTGGGGGAGGGGGTATGTACAGGGATAGAGACAGTGAGTGGAGGGAGGGGTATTTACTGGGATAGAGACAGTGAGTGGGGGAGGGGTATTTACTGGGATAGAGACAGTGAGTGGGGGAGGGGGGTATTTACTGGGATAGAGACAGTGAGTGGCGGAGGGGGGTGTTTCCTGGGATAGAGACAGTGAGTGGGGGAGGGGGTATTTACTGGGAAAGAGACAGTGAGTGGGGGAGGGGGTATTTATTGGGATAGAGAAAGTGAGTGGGGGAGGGGTATTTACTGGGATAGAGACAGTGAGTGGGGGAGGGGGTATTTTCTGGGATAGAGACAGTGAGTGGGGGAGTGGTTATTTACTGGGATAGAGACAGTGAGTGGGGGGAGGGGTATTTACTGGGATGGAGACAGTTAGTGGGGGAGGGGGTATTTACTGGGATGGAGACAGTGAGTGGGGGAGCGGTTATTTACTGGGATAGAGACAGTGAGTGGGGGAGGAGGTATTTACTGGGATAGAGACAGTGAGTGGGGGAGGAGGTATTTACTGGGATAGAGACAGTGAGTGGGGGAGGGGTATTTACTGGGATAGAGACAGTGAGTGGGGGAGCGGTTATTTACTGGGATAGAGAGAGTGAGTGGGGGAGGGGTATTTACTGGGATAGAGACAGTGAGTGGAAGAGGGGTATTTACTGGGAAAGGGACAGTGAGTGGGGGGAGGGGTATTTACTGGGATAGAGACAGTGAGTGGGGGGAGGGGGTATTTACTGGGATAGAGACAGTGAGTGGGGGAGGGGGTATTTACTGGGATAGAGACAGTGAGTGGGGGAGGGGTACTTACGGGGATAGAGACAGTGAGTGGGGGAGGGGGTATTTACTGGGATAGAGACAGTGAGTGGGGGAGGGGTATTTACTGGGAAAGGGACAGTGAGTGGGGGGAGGGGTATTTACTGGGATAGAGACAGTGAGTGGGGGGAGGGGGTATTTACTGGGATAGAGACAGTGAGTGGAGGAGGGGTATTTACTGGGATAGAGACAGTGAGTGGCGGAGGGGTATTTACTGGGATAGAGACAGTGAGTGGGGGAGGGGGTATTTACTGGGATAGAGACAGTGAGTGGGGGAGGGTGTATTTACTGGGATTGAGACAGTGAGTGGGGGGAGGGGGTATTTACTGGGATAGAGACAGTGAGTGGGGGAGGGTGTATTTACTGGGATAGAGACAGTGAGTGGCGGAGGGGCTATTTACTGGGATAGAGACAGTGAGTGGGGGGAGGGGGTATTTACTGGGATAGAGACAGTGAGTGGGGGAGGGATATTTACTGGGATAGAGACAGTGAGTGGGGGGAGGGGGTATTTACTGGGATAGAGACAGTGAGTGGGCGAGGGGGTATTTACTGGGATAGAGACAGTGAGTCGGGGAGGGGGTATTTATTGGGATAGAGAAAGTGAGTGGGGAGGGGTATTTACTGGGATGGAGACAGTGAGTGGGGGAGGGGTATTTACTGGGATAGAGACAGTGAGTGGGGGAGGGGTATTTACTGGGATAGAGACAGTGTGAGGGGGAGGGGGTATTTACTGGGATAGAGACAGTGAGTGGGGGAAGGGGTATTTACTGGGATAGAGACAGTGAGTGGGGGGAGGGGTATTTACTGGGATAGAGTCAGTGAGTGGGGGAGGGTGTATTTACTGGGATAGAGACAGTGAGTGGGGGATGGGTATTTATTGGGATAGAGACAGTGATTGGGGGAGGGGTATTTACTGGGATAGAGACAATGAGTGTGGGTGGGGTATTTACTGGGATAGAGACAGTGAGTGGGGGAGGGGGTATTTACTGGGAAAGAGAAAGTGAGTGGGGGAGGGGGTATTTACTGGGATAGAGACAGTGAGTGTGGGTGGGGTATTTACTGGGATAGAGACAGTGAGTGGGGGAGGGTGTATTTACTGGGACAGAGACAGTGAGTGGGGGAGGGGTATTTACATGGATAGAGACAGTGAGTGGGGGAGGGGGGTATTTACTGGGATAGAGACAGTGAGTGGGGGAGGGGTATTTACATGGATAGAGACAGTGAGTGGGGGAGGGGGTATTTACTGGGATAGAGACAGTGAGTGGGGGAGGGGTATTTACTGGGATAGAGACAGTGTGTGGCGGAGGGGTATTTACTGGGATAGAGAAAGTGAGTGGGGGAGGGTATTTACTGTGAAAGGGACAGTGAGTGGGGGGAGGGGTATTTACTGGGATAGAGACAGTGAGTGGGGGGGGCTGTATTTACTGGGATAGAGACAGTGAGTGGGGGGAGGGGGTATTTACTGGGATAGAGACAGTGAGTGGAGGAGGGGCATTTACTGGGATAGAGACAGTGTGTGGCGGAGGGGTATTTACTGGGATAGAGACAGTGAGTGGGGGAGGGGGTATTTACTGGGATAGAGACAGTGAGTGGGGGAGGGGGTATTTACTGGGATAGAGACAGTGAGTGGGGGAGGGTGTATTTACTGGGATAGAGACAGTGAGTGGAGGGAGGGGGTATTTACTGGGATAGAGACAGTGAATGGGGGAGGGGTATTTACTGGGATAGAGACAGTGAGTGGCGGAGGGGGTATTTACTGGGAAAGGGACAGTGAGTGGGGGGAGGGGTATTTACTGTGACAGAGACATTGAGTGGGGGAGGGGGTATTTACTGTGATAGAGACATTGAGTGGGGGAGGGGGTATTTACTGGGATAGAGACAGTGAGTGGGGGGAGGGGTATTTACTGGGATAGAGACAGTGAGTGGGGGAGGGGTATTTACATGGATAGAGACAGTGAGTGGGGGAGGGGGTATTTACTGGGATAGAGACAGTGAGTGGGGGGGGTGTATTTACTGGGATAGAGACAGTGAGTGGGGGGAGGGGGTATTTACTGGGATAGAGACAGTGAGTGGGGGGGTGTATTTACTGGGATAGAGACAGTGAGTGGGGGGGGTGTATTTACTGGGATAGAGACAGTGAGTGGGGGAGGGGTATTTACTGGGATAGAGACAGTGAGTGGAGGAGGGGCATTTACTGGGATAGAGACAGTGAGTGGGGAGGGGGTATTTACATGGATAGAGACAGTGAGTGGGGGAGGGGGTATTTACTGGGATAGAGAAAGTGAGTGGGGGAGGGTATTTACTGTGAAAGGGACAGTGAGTGGGGGGAGGGGTATTTACTGGGATAGAGACAGTGAGTGGGGGGGTGTATTTACTGGGATAGAGACAGTGACTGGGGGGAGGGGGTATTTACTGGGATAGAGACAGTGAGTGGAGGAGGGGCATTTACTGGGATAGAGACAGTGTGTGGCGGAGGGGTATTTACTGGGATAGAGACAGTGAGTGGGGGAGGGGGTATTTACTGGAATAGAGACAGTGAGTGGGGGAGGGGGTATTTATTGGGATAGAGAAAGTGAGTGGGGGAGGGGTATTTATTGGGATAGAGAAAGTGAGTGGGGGAGGGGTATTTACTGGAATAGAGACAGTGAGTGGGGGAGGGGGTATTTATTGGGATAGAGAAAGTGAGTGGGGGAGGGGTATTTACTGGGATAGAGACAGTGAGTGGGGGAGGGGGTATTTTCTGGGATAGAGACAGTGAGTGGGGGAGGTGTATTTACTGGGATAGAGAGATTGAGTGGGGGAGGGGTATTTACTGGGATAGAGACAGTGAGTGGGGGGGGGGTATTTACTGGGATAGAGACAGTGAGTGGGGGAGGGGTATTTACTGGGATAGAGAAAGTGAGTGGGGAGCGGGTATTTACTGGGATAGAGACAGTGAGTGGGGGAGGGTATTTACTGGGAAAGGGACAGTGAGTGGGGGGAGGGGTATTTACTGGGATAGAGACAGTGAGTGGGGGGAGGGGGTATTTACTGGGATAGAGACAGTGAGTGGAGGAGGGGTATTTACTGGGATAGAGACAGTGAGTGGGGGAGGGTGTATTTACTGGGATAGAGACAGTGAGTGGAGGAGGGGTATTTACTGGGATAGAGACAGTGAGTGGGGGAGGGTGTATTTACTGGGATAGAGACAGTGAGTGGGGGAGGGGGTATTTACTGGGATAGAGACAGTGAGTGGAGGAGGGGTATTTACTGGGATAGAGACAGTGTGTGGCGGAGGGGTATTTACTGGGATAGAAACAGTGAGTGGAGGAGGGGTATTTACTGGGATAGAGACAGTGAGTGGAGGAGGGGTATTTACTGGGATAGAAACAGTGAGTGGGGGGTATTTACTGGGATAGAGACAGTGAGTGGGGGAGGGGTATTTACTGGGATAGAGACAGTGAGTGGGGGGAGGGGGTATTTACTGGGATAGAGACAGTGAGTGGAGGAGGGGTATTTACTGGGATAGAGACAGTGAGTGGGGGAGGGTGTATTTACTGGGATAGAGACAGTGAGTGGGGGAGGGGGTATTTACTGGGATAGAGACAGTGAGTGGGGGAGGGGGTATTTACTGGGATAGAGACAGTGAGTGGGGGAGGTGGTATTTACTGGGATAGAGACAGTGAGTGGGGGGAGGGGGTATTTACTGGGATAGAGACAGTGAGTGGGGGAGGGGGTATTTATTGGGATAGAGAAAGTGAGTGGGGGAGGGGTATTTACTGGGATAGAGAAAGTGAGTGGGGGAGGGGTATTTACTGGGATAGAGACAGTGAGTGGGGGAGGGGTATTTACTGGGATAGAGACAGTGAGTGGGGGAGGGGCTATTTCCTGGGAAAGAGACAGTGAGTGGGGGAGGGGGTATTTATTGGGATGGAGACAGTGAGTGGGGGAGGGGGTATTTACTGGGATAGAGACAGTGAGTGGGGGGCGGGGTACTCAATGGGACAGAGACAGTGAGTGGGGGAGGTGGTATTTACTGGGATAGAGACAGTGAGTGGGGGAGGGTGTATTTACTGGGATAGAGACAGTGAGTGGGGGGAGGGGGTATTTACTGGGATAGAGACAGTGAGTGGGGGAGGGGTATTTACTGGGATAGAGAAAGTGAGTGGGGGAGGGGTATTTATTGGGATAGAGAAAGTGAGTGGGGGAGGGGTATTTACTGGGATAGAGACAGTGAGTGGGGGAGGGGTATTTACTGGGATAGAGACAGTGAGTGGGGGAGGGGGTATTTAATGGGATAGAGACAGTGAGTAGGGGAAGGGGTATTTACTGGGATAGAGACAGTGAGTGGGGGGCGGGGTACTCAATGGGACAGAGACAGTGAGTGGAGGAGGGGTATTTACTGGGATAGAGTCAGTGAGTGGGGGAGGGGTATTTACTGGGATAGAGACAGTGAGTGGGGGAGGGTATTTGCTGGGAAAGGGACAGTGAGTGGGGGGAGGGGTATTAACTGGGATAGAGACAGTGAGTGGAGGAGGGGTATTTACTGGGATAGAGACACTGTGTGGGGGAGGGGTATTTACTGGGATAGAGACAGTGAGTGGGGGAAGGGGTATTTACTGGGATAGAGACAGTGAGTGGGGGAGGGGTATTTACTGGGATAGAGTCAGTGAGTGGGGGATGGATATTTATTGGGATAGAGACAGTGATTGGGGGAGGGGTATTTACTGGGATAGAGACAATCAGTGTGGGTGGGGTATTTACTGGGATAGAGACAGTGAGTGGGGGAGGGGGTATTTACTGGGAAAGAGAAAGTGAGTGGGGGAGGGGGTATTTACTGGGATAGAGACAGTGAGTGGGGGATGGATATTTATTGGGATAGAGACAGTGATTGGGGGAGGGGTATTTACTGGGATAGAGACAATCAGTGTGGGTGGGGTATTTACTGGGATAGAGACAGTGAGTGGGGGAGGGGGTATTTCCTGGGAAAGAGAAAGTGAGTGGGGGAGGGGGTATTTACTGGGATAGAGACAGTGAGTGTGGGTGGGGTATTTACTGGGAAAGGGACAGTGAGTGGGGGGAGGGGTATTTACTGGGATAGAGACAGTGAGTGGGGGAGGGGTATTTACTGGGAAAGGGACAGTGAGTGGGGGGAGGGGTATTTACTGGGATAGAGACAGTGAGTGTGGGAGGGGTATTTACTGGGAAAGAGACAGAGTGGGGGAGGGGTATTTCCTGGGAAAGGGACAGTGAGTGGGGGGAAGGGTATTTACTGGGATAGGGACAGTGAGTGGGGGAGGGGTATTTACTGGGATAGGGACAGTGAGTGGGGGAGTGGTATTGACTGGGATAGAGACAGTGAGTGGGGGAGGGGGTATTTACTGTGATAGAGACAGTGAGTGGGGGGAGGGGTATTTACTGGGATAGAGACAGTGAGTGGGGGAGGGGGCATTTACTGGGATAGAGACAGTGAGTGGGGGAGGGGCATTTACTGGGATAGAGACAGTGAGTGTGGGAGGGGTATTTACTGGGATAGAGACAGTGAGTGGGGGAGGGGTATTTACTGGGATAGAGACAGTGAGTGGGGGAGGGGTATTTACTGGGATAGAGACAGTGAGTGGGGGAGGGGTATTTACTGGGATCGAGACCGTGAGTGGGGGAGGGGTATTCAATGGGATGGAGACAGTGAGTGGGGGAGGGGGTATTTACTGGGATAGAGACAGTGAGTGGGGGAGGGGTATTTACTGGGATAGAGACAGTGAGTGGGGGAGGGGGTATTTACTGGGAAAGAGAAAGTGAGTGGGGGAGGGGGTATTTACTGGGATAGAGACAGTGAGTGGGGGATGGATATTTATTGGGATAGAGACAGTGATTGGGGGAGGGGTATTTACTGGGATAGAGACAATCAGTGTGGGTGGGGTATTTACTGGGATAGAGACAGTGAGTGGGGGAGGGGGTATTTCCTGGGAAAGAGAAAGTGAGTGGGGGAGGGGGTATTTACTGGGATAGAGACAGTGAGTGTGGGTGGGGTATTTACTGGGAAAGGGACAGTGAGTGGGGGGAGGGGTATTTACTGGGATAGAGACAGTGAGTGGGGGAGGGGTATTTACTGGGAAAGGGACAGTGAGTGGGGGGAGGGGTATTTACTGGGATAGAGACAGTGAGTGTGGGAGGGGTATTTACTGGGAAAGAGACAGAGTGGGGGAGGGGTATTTCCTGGGAAAGGGACAGTGAGTGGGGGGAAGGGTATTTACTGGGATAGGGACAGTGAGTGGGGGAGGGGTATTTACTGGGATAGGGACAGTGAGTGGGGGAGTGGTATTGACTGGGATAGAGACAGTGAGTGGGGGAGGGGGTATTTACTGTGATAGAGACAGTGAGTGGGGGGAGGGGTATTTACTGGGATAGAGACAGTGAGTGGGGGAGGGGGCATTTACTGGGATAGAGACAGTGAGTGGGGGAGGGGCATTTACTGGGATAGAGACAGTGAGTGTGGGAGGGGTATTTACTGGGATAGAGACAGTGAGTGGGGGAGGGGTATTTACTGGGATAGAGACAGTGAGTGGGGGAGGGGTATTTACTGGGATAGAGACAGTGAGTGGGGGAGGGGTATTTACTGGGATCGAGACCGTGAGTGGGGGAGGGGTATTCAATGGGATGGAGACAGTGAGTGGGGGAGGGGGTATTTACTGGGATAGAGACAGTGAGTGGGGGAGGGGTATTTACTGGGATAGAGAAAGTGAGTGGGGGAGGGGTATTTACTGGGATAGAGAAAGCGAGTGGGGGAGGGGTATTTACTGGGAAAGGGACAGTGAGTGGGGGGAGGGGTATTTACTGGGATAGAGGCAGTGAGTGGGGGAGGGGTATTTACTGGGATAGAGACAGTGAGTGGGCGGAGGGGTATTAACTGGGAAAGGGACAGTGAGTGGGGGGAGGGGTATTAACTGGGATAGAGGCAGTGAGTGGGGGAGAGGTATTTACTGGGATAGAGAAAGTGAGTGGGGGAGGGGTATTTACTGGGAAAGGGACAGTGAGTTGGGGAGGGGTATTAACTGGGAAAGGGACAGTGAGTGGGGGGAGGGGTATTAACTGGGATAGAGGCAGTGAGTGGGGGAGGGGGTATTTACTGGGACAGTGACAGTGAGTGGGGGAGGTGGTATTTACTGGGATAGAGACAGTGAGTGGGGGAGGGGTATTTACTGGGATAGAGAAAGTGAGTGGGGGAGGGGGTATTTACTGGGATAGAGACAGTGAGTGGGGGAGGGGGTATTTAATGGGATAGAGACAGTGAGTGGGGGAAGGGGTATTTACTGGGATAGAGACAGTGAGTGGGGGGCGGGGTACTCAATGGGACAGAGACAGTGAGTGGAGGAGGGGTATTTACTGGGATAGAGTCAGTGAGTGGGGGAGGGGGTATTTATTGGGATAGAGAAAGTGAGTGGGGGAGGGGTATTTACTGGGATAGAGAAAGTGAGTGGGGGAGGGGTATTTACTGGGATAGAGACAGTGAGTGGGGGAGGGGTATTTACTGGGATAGAGACAGTGAGTGGGGGAGGGGCTATTTCCTGGGAAAGAGACAGTGAGTGGGGGAGGGGGTATTTATTGGGATGGAGACAGTGAGTGGGGGAGGGGGTATTTACTGGGATAGAGACAGTGAGTGGGGGGCGGGGTACTCAATGGGACAGAGACAGTGAGTGGAGGAGGGGTATTTACTGGGATAGAGACAGTGAGTGGGGGGCGGGGTACTCAATGGGACAGAGACAGTGAGTGGGGGAGGTGGTATTTACTGGGATAGAGACAGTGAGTGGGGGAGGGTGTATTTACTGGGATAGAGACAGTGAGTGGGGGGAGGGGGTATTTACTGGGATAGAGACAGTGAGTGGGGGAGGGGTATTTACTGGGATAGAGAAAGTGAGTGGGGGAGGGGTATTTATTGGGATAGAGAAAGTGAGTGGGGGAGGGGTATTTACTGGGCTAGAGACAGTGAGTGGGGGAGGGGTATTTACTGGGATAGAGACAGTGAGTGGGGGAGGGGGTATTTAATGGGATAGAGACAGTGAGTAGGGGAAGGGGTATTTACTGGGATAGAGACAGTGAGTGGGGGGCGGGGTACTCAATGGGACAGAGACAGTGAGTGGAGGAGGGGTATTTACTGGGATAGAGTCAGTGAGTGGGGGAGGGGTATTTACTGGGATAGAGACAGTGAGTGGGGGAGGGTATTTGCTGGGAAAGGGACAGTGAGTGGGGGGAGGGGTATTAACTGGGATAGAGACAGTGAGTGGAGGAGGGGTATTTACTGGGATAGAGACACTGTGTGGGGGAGGGGTATTTACTGGGATAGAGACAGTGAGTGGGGGAAGGGGTATTTACTGGGATAGAGACAGTGAGTGGGGGAGGGGTATTTACTGGGATAGAGTCAGTGAGTGGGGGATGGATATTTATTGGGATAGAGACAGTGATTGGGGGAGGGGTATTTACTGGGATAGAGACAATCAGTGTGGGTGGGGTATTTACTGGGATAGAGACAGTGAGTGGGGGAGGGGGTATTTACTGGGAAAGAGAAAGTGAGTGGGGGAGGGGGTATTTACTGGGATAGAGACAGTGAGTGGGGGATGGATATTTATTGGGATAGAGAGAGTGATTGGGGGAGGGGTATTTACTGGGATAGAGACAATCAGTGTGGGTGGGGTATTTACTGGGATAGAGACAGTGAGTGGGGGAGGGGGTATTTCCTGGGAAAGAGAAAGTGAGTGGAGGAGGGGGTATTTACTGGGATAGAGACAGTGAGTGTGGGTGGGGTATTTACTGGGAAAGGGACAGTGAGTGGGGGGAGGGGTATTTACTGGGATAGAGACAGTGAGTGGGGGAGGGGTATTTACTGGGAAAGGGACAGTGAGTGGGGGGAGGGGTATTTACTGGGATAGAGACAGTGAGTGTGGGAGGGGTATTTACTGGGAAAGAGACAGAGTGGGGGAGGGGTATTTCCTGGGAAAGGGACAGTGAGTGGGGGGAAGGGTATTTACTGGGATAGGGACAGTGAGTGGGGGAGGGGTATTTACTGGGATAGGGACAGTGAGTGGGGGAGTGGTATTGACTGGGATAGAGACAGTGAGTGGGGGAGGGGGTATTTACTGTGATAGAGACAGTGAGTGGGGGGAGGGGTATTTACTGGGATAGAGACAGTGAGTGGGGGAGGGGGCATTTACTGGGATAGAGACAGTGAGTGGGGGAGGGGCATTTACTGGGATAGAGACAGTGAGTGTGGGAGGGGTATTTACTGGGATAGAGACAGTGAGTGGGGGAGGGGTATTTACTGGGATAGAGACAGTGAGTGGGGGAGGGGTATTTACTGGGATAGAGACAGTGAGTGGGGGAGGGGTATTTACTGGGATCGAGACCGTGAGTGGGGGAGGGGTATTCAATGGGATGGAGACAGTGAGTGGGGGAGGGGGTATTTACTGGGATAGAGACAGTGAGTGGGGGAGGGGTATTTACTGGGATAAAGTGAGTGGGGGAGGGGTATTTACTGGGATAGAGAAAGCGAGTGGGGGAGGGGTATTTACTGGGAAAGGGACAGTGAGTGGGGGGAGGGGTATTTACTGGGATAGAGGCAGTGAGTGGGGGAGGGGTATTTACTGGGATAGAGACAGTGAGTGGGCGGAGGGGTATTAACTGGGAAAGGGACAGTGAGTGGGGGGAGGGGTATTAACTGGGATAGAGGCAGTGAGTGGGGGAGAGGTATTTACTGGGATAGAGAAAGTGAGTGGGGGAGGGGTATTTACTGGGAAAGGGACAGTGAGTTGTGGAGGGGTATTAACTGGGAAAGGGACAGTGAGTGGGGGGAGGGGTATTAACTGGGATAGAGGCAGTGAGTGGGGGAGGGGGTATTTACTGGGACAGTGACAGTGAGTGGGGGAGGTGGTATTTACTGGGATAGAGACAGTGAGTGGGGGAGGGGTATTTACTGGGATAGAGAAAGTGAGTGGGGGAGGGGGTATTTACTGGGATAGAGACAGTGAGTGGGGGAGGGGGTATTTAATGGGATAGAGACAGTGAGTGGGGGAAGGGGTATTTACTGGGATAGAGACAGTGAGTGGGGGGCGGGGTACTCAATGGGACAGAGACAGTGAGTGGAGGAGGGGTATTTACTGGGATAGAGTCAGTGAGTGGGGGAGGGGTATTTACTGGGATAGAGACAGTGAGTGGGGGAGTGTATTTGCTGGGAAAGGGACAGTGAGTGGGGGGAGGGGTATTAACTGGGATAGAGACAGTGAGTGGAGGAGGGGTATTTACTGGGATAGAGACACTGTGTGGGGGAGGGGTATTTACTGGGATAGAGACAGTGAGTGGGGGAAGGGGTATTTACTGGGATAGAGACAGTGAGTGGGGGGAGGGGTATTTACTGGGATAGAGTCAGTGAGTGGGGGATGGATATTTATTGGGATAGAGACAGTGATTGGGGGAGGGGTATTTACTGGGATAGAGACAATCAGTGTGGGTGGGGTATTTACTGGGATAGAGACAGTGAGTGGGGGAGGGGGTATTTACTGGGAAAGAGAAAGTGAGTGGGGGAGGGGGTATTTACTGGGATAGAGACAGTGAGTGGGGGATGGATATTTATTGGGATAGAGACAGTGATTGGGGGAGGGGTATTTACTGGGATAGAGACAATCAGTGTGGGTGGGGTATTTACTGGGATAGAGACAGTGAGTGGGGGAGGGGGTATTTACTGGGAAAGAGAAAGTGAGTGGGGGAGGGGGTATTTACTGGGATAGAGACAGTGAGTGTGGGTGGGGTATTTACTGGGAAAGGGACAGTGAGTGGGGGGAGGGGTATTTACTGGGATAGAGACAGTGAGCGGGGGAGGGGTATTTACTGGGAAAGGGACAGTGAGTGGGGGGAGGGGTATTTACTGGGATAGAGACAGTGAGTGTGGGAGGGGTATTTACTGGGAAAGAGACAGAGTGGGGGAGGGGTATTTCCTGGGAAAGGGACAGTGAGTGGGGGGAAGGGTATTTACTGGGATAGGGACAGTGAGTGGGGGAGGGGTATTTACTGGGATAGGGACAGTGAGTGGGGGAGTGGTATTGACTGGGATAGAGACAGTGAGTGGGGGAGGGGGTATTTACTGTGATAGAGACAGTGAGTGGGGGGAGGGGTATTTACTGGGATAGAGACAGTGAGTGGGGGAGGGGGCATTTACTGGGATAGAGACAGTGAGTGGGGGAGGGGCATTTACTGGGATAGAGACAGTGAGTGTGGGAGGGGTATTTACTGGGATAGAGACAGTGAGTGGGGGAGGGGTATTTACTGGGATAGAGACAGTGAGTGGGGGAGGGGTATTTACTGGGATAGAGACAGTGAGTGGGGGAGGGGTATTTACTGGGATCGAGACCGTGAGTGGGGGAGGGGTATTCAATGGGATGGAGACAGTGAGTGGGGGAGGGGGTATTTACTGGGATAGAGACAGTGAGTGGGGGAGGGGTATTTACTGGGATAGAGAAAGTGAGTGGGGGAGGGGTATTTACTGGGATAGAGAAAGCGAGTGGGGGAGGGGTATTTACTGGGAAAGGGACAGTGAGTGGGGGGAGGGGTATTTACTGGGATAGAGGCAGTGAGTGGGGGAGGGGTATTTACTGGGATAGAGACAGTGAGTGGGCGGAGGGGTATTAACTGGGAAAGGGACAGTGAGTGGGGGGAGGGGTATTAACTGGGATAGAGGCAGTGAGTGGGGGAGGGGTATTTACTGGGATAGAGAAAGTGAGTGGGGGAGGGGTATTTACTGGGAAAGGGACAGTGAGTTGGGGGAGGGGTATTAACTGGGAAAGGGACAGTGAGTGGGGGGAGGGGTATTAACTGGGATAGAGGCAGTGAGTGGGGGAGGGGGTATTTACTGGGACAGTGACAGTGAGTGGGGGAGGTGGTATTTACTGGGATAGAGACAGTGAGTGGGGGAGGTGGTATTTACTGGGATAGAGAAAGTGAGTGGGGGAGGGGGTATTTACTGGGATAGAGACAGTGAGTGGGGGAGGGGGTATTTACTGGGATAGAGACAGTGAGTGGGGGAGGGGTTATTTACTGGGAAAGGGACAGTGAGTGGGGGAGGGGTATTAACTGGGATAGAGGCAGTGAGTGGGCGAGGGTATTTACTGGGATAGAGACAGTGAGTGGGGGAGGGGTATTTACTGGGATAGAGACAGTGAGTGGGGGAGGGGGTATTTACTGGGATAGAGCCAGTGAGTGGGGGAGGGGGTATTTATTGGGATAGAGAAAGTGAGTGGGGGAGGGGTATTTACTGGGATAGAGACAGTGAGTGGGGGGAGGGGTCTTTACTGGGAAAGGGACAGTGAGTGGGGGAGGGGTATTTACTGGGATAGAGACAATGAGTGGGGGGAGGGGTATTTACTGGGAAAGGGACAGTGAGTGGGGGAGGGTATTTACTGGGATAGAGACAGTGAGTGGGGGAGGGATATTTACTGGGATAGAGACAGTGAGTGGGGGAGGGGGTATTTACTGGGATAGAGACAGTGAGTGGGGGAGGGGGTATTTACTGGGATGGAGACAGTGAGTGGGGGGAGGGGTCTTTACTGGGATAGAGACGGTGAGTGGGGGAGGGGTATTTACTGGGATAGAGATAGTGAGTGGGGGAGGGGGTATTTACCGAGATAACGACAGTGAGTGGGGGTAGGGTTATTTACTGGGATAGAGACAGTGAGTGGGGGAGGGGTATTTACTGGGATAGAGACAGTGAGTGGAGGAGGGGTATTAACTGGGATAGATTCAGTGAGTGGGGGAGGGGTATTTACTGGGATAGAGAAAGTGAGTGGGGGAGGGGGTATTTCATGGGATAGAGACAGTGAGTGGGGGAGGGGTATTTACTGGGAAAGGGACAATGAGTGGGGGAAGGGTATTTACTGGGATAGAGACAGTGAGTGGGGGAGGGGTATTTACTGGGATAGAGAAAGTGAGTGGGGGAGGGGTATTTACTGGGAAGGGGACAGTGAGTGGGGGAGGGGTATTTACTGGGATAGAGACAGTGGGTGGGGGAGGGGTATTTACTGGGAAAGGTACAGTGAGTGGGGGAGGGGTATTTGCTGGGATAGAGACAGTGAGTGGGGGAGGGGGTATTTACTGGGATAGAGACAGTGAGTGGGGGAGGGGGTATTTACTGGGAGAGAGACAGTGAGTGGGGGAGGGGTTATTTACTGGGACAGAGACAGTGAGTGGTGGAGAGGGTATTTACTGGGATAGAGACAGTGAGTGGGGGAGGGGGTATTTACTGGGATAGAGACAGTGAGTGGGGGAAGGGTATTTACTGGGATAGAGGCAGTGAGTGGGGGAGGGGCATTTACTGGGATAGAGACAGTGAGTGTGGGAGGGGTATTTACTGGGATAGAGACAGTGAGTGGGGGAGGGGTATTTACTGGGATAGAGACAGTGAGTGGGGGAGGGGTATTTACTGGGATAGAGACAGTGAGTGGGGGAGGGGTATTTACTGGGATCGAGACCGTGAGTGGGGGAGGGGTATTCAATGGGATGGAGACAGTGAGTGGGGGAGGGGGTATTTACTGGGATAGAGACAGTGAGTGGGGGAGGGGTATTTACTGGGATAGAGAAAGCGAGTGGGGGAGGGGTATTTACTGGGAAAGGGACAGTGAGTGGGGGGAGGGGTATTTACTGGGATAGAGGCAGTGAGTGGGGGAGGGGTATTTACTGGGATAGAGACAGTGAGTGGGCGGAGGGGTATTAACTGGGAAAGGGACAGTGAGTGGGGGGAGGGGTATTAACTGGGATAGAGGCAGTGAGTGGGGGAGGGGTATTTACTGGGATAGAGAAAGTGAGTGGGGGAGGGGTATTTACTGGGAAAGGGACAGTGAGTTGGGGGAGGGGTATTAACTGGAAAAGGGACAGTGAGTGGGGGGAGGGGTATTAACTGGGATAGAGGCAGTGAGTGGGGGAGGGGGTATTTACTGGGACAGTGACAGTGAGTGGGGGAGGTGGTATTTACTGGGATAGAGACAGTGAGTGGGGGAGGGGTATTTACTGGGATAGAGAAAGTGAGTGGGGGAGGGGGTATTTACTGGGATAGAGACAGTGAGTGGGGGAGGGGGTATTTACTGGGATAGAGACAGTGAGTGGGGGAGGGGTTATTTACTGGGAAAGGGACAGTGAGTGGGGGAGGGGTATTAACTGGGATAGAGGCAGTGAGTGGGCGAGGGTATTTACTGGGATAGAGACAGTGAGTGGGGGAGGGGTATTTACTGGGATAGAGACAGTGAGTGGGGGAGGGGGTATTTACTGGGATAGAGCCAGTGAGTGGGGGAGGGGGTATTTATTGGGATAGAGAAAGTGAGTGGGGGAGGGGTATTTACTGGGATAGAGACAGTGAGTGGGGGGAGGGGTCTTTACTGGGAAAGGGACAGTGAGTGGGGGAGGGTATTTACTGGGATAGAGACAGTGAGTGGGGGGAGGGGTATTTACTGGGAAAGGGACAGTGAGTGGGGGAGGGGTATTTACTGGGATAGAGACAATGAGTGGGGGGAGGGGTATTTACTGGGAAAGGGACAGTGAGTGGGGGAGGGTATTTACTGGGATAGAGACAGTGAGTGGGGGAAGGGTATTTACTGGGATAGAGGCAGTGAGTGGGGGAGGGGCATTTACTGGGATAGAGACAGTGAGTGTGGGAGGGGTATTTACTGGGATAGAGACAGTGAGTGGGGGAGGGGTATTTACTGGGATAGAGACAGTGAGTGGAGGAGGGGTATTAACTGGGATAGATTCAGTGAGTGGGGGAGGGGTATTTACTGGGATAGAGAAAGTGAGTGGGGGAGGGGGTATTTCATGGGATAGAGACAGTGAGTGGGGGAGGGGTATTTACTGGGAAAGGGACAGTGAGTGGGGGAAGGGTATTTACTGGGATAGAGACAGTGAGTGGGGGAGGGGTATTTACTGGGATAGAGAAAGTGAGTGGGGGAGGGGTATTTACTGGGAAGGGGACAGTGAGTGGGGGAGGGGTATTTACTGGGATAGAGACAGTGGGTGGGGGAGGGGTATTTACTGGGAAAGGTACAGTGAGTGGGGGAGGGGTATTTGCTGGGATAGAGACAGTGAGTGGGGGAGGGGGTATTTACTGGGATAGAGACAGTGAGTGGGGGAGGGGGTATTTACTGGGAGAGAGACAGTGAGTGGGGGAGGGGTTATTTACTGGGACAGAGACAGTGAGTGGTGGAGAGGGTATTTACTGGGATAGAGACAGTGAGTGGGGGAGGGGGTATTTACTGGGATAGAGACAGTGAGTGGGGGAAGGGTATTTACTGGGATAGAGGCAGTGAGTGGGGGAGGGGCATTTACTGGGATAGAGACAGTGAGTGTGGGAGGGGTATTTACTGGGATAGAGACAGTGAGTGGGGGAGGGGTATTTACTGGGATAGAGACAGTGAGTGGGGGAGGGGTATTTACTGGGATAGAGACAGTGAGTGGGGGAGGGGTATTTACTGGGATCGAGACCGTGAGTGGGGGAGGGGTATTCAATGGGATGGAGACAGTGAGTGGGGGAGGGGGTATTTACTGGGATAGAGACAGTGAGTGGGGGAGGGGTATTTACTGGGATAGAGAAAGCGAGTGGGGGAGGGGTATTTACTGGGAAAGGGACAGTGAGTGGGGGGAGGGGTATTTACTGGGATAGAGGCAGTGAGTGGGGGAGGGGTATTTACTGGGATAGAGACAGTGAGTGGGCGGAGGGGTATTAACTGGGAAAGGGACAGTGAGTGGGGGGAGGGGTATTAACTGGGATAGAGGCAGTGAGTGGGGGAGGGGTATTTACTGGGATAGAGAAAGTGAGTGGGGGAGGGGTATTTACTGGGAAAGGGACAGTGAGTTGGGGGAGGGGTATTAACTGGAAAAGGGACAGTGAGTGGGGGGAGGGGTATTAACTGGGATAGAGGCAGTGAGTGGGGGAGGGGGTATTTACTGGGACAGTGACAGTGAGTGGGGGAGGTGGTATTTACTGGGATAGAGACAGTGAGTGGGGGAGGGGTATTTACTGGGATAGAGAAAGTGAGTGGGGGAGGGGGTATTTACTGGGATAGAGACAGTGAGTGGGGGAGGGGGTATTTACTGGGATAGAGACAGTGAGTGGGGGAGGGGTTATTTACTGGGAAAGGGACAGTGAGTGGGGGAGGGGTATTAACTGGGATAGAGGCAGTGAGTGGGCGAGGGTATTTACTGGGATAGAGACAGTGAGTGGGGGAGGGGTATTTACTGGGATAGAGACAGTGAGTGGGGGAGGGGGTATTTACTGGGATAGAGCCAGTGAGTGGGGGAGGGGGTATTTATTGGGATAGAGAAAGTGAGTGGGGGAGGGGTATTTACTGGGATAGAGACAGTGAGTGGGGGGAGGGGTCTTTACTGGGAAAGGGACAGTGAGTGGGGGAGGGTATTTACTGGGATAGAGACAGTGAGTGGGGGGAGGGGTATTTACTGGGAAAGGGACAGTGAGTGGGGGAGGGGTATTTACTGGGATAGAGACAATGAGTGGGGGGAGGGGTATTTACTGGGAAAGGGACAGTGAGTGGGGGAGGGTATTTACTGGGATAGAGACAGTGAGTGGGGGAGGGATATTTACTGGGATAGAGACAGTGAGTGGGGGAGGGGGTATTTACTGGGATAGAGACAGTGAGTGGGGGAGGGGGTATTTACTGGGATGGAGACAGTGAGTGGGGGGAGGGGTCTTTACTGGGATAGAGACGGTGAGTGGGGGAGGGGTATTTACTGGGATAGAGATAGTGAGTGGGGGAGGGGGTATTTACCGAGATAACGACAGTGAGTGGGGGTAGGGTTATTTACTGGGATAGAGACAGTGAGTGGGGGAGGGGTATTTACTGGGATAGAGACAGTGAGTGGAGGAGGGGTATTAACTGGGATAGATTCAGTGAGTGGGGGAGGGGGTATTTACTGGGATAGAGACAGTGAGTGGGGGATGGGTATTTACTGGGATAGAGAAAGTGAGTGGGGGAGGGGGTATTTCATGGGATAGAGACAGTGAGTGGGGGAGGGGTATTTACTGGGAAAGGGACAGTGAGTGGGGGAAGGGTATTTACTGGGATAGAGACAGTGAGTGGGGGAGGGGTATTTACTGGGATAGAGAAAGTGAGTGGGGGAGGGGGTATTTAATGGGATAGAGACAGTGAGTGGGGGAGGGGTATTTACTGGGAAGGGGACAGTGAGTGGGGGAGGGGTATTTACTGGGATAGAGACAGTGAATGGGGGAGGGGTATTTACTGGGAAAGGTACAGTGAGTGGGGGAGGGGTATTTGCTGGGTTAGAGACAGTGAGTGGGGGAGGGGGTATTTACTGGGATAGAGACAGTGAGTGGGGGAGGGGGTATTTACTGGGAGAGAGACAGTGAGTGGGGGAGGGGTTATTTACTGGGATAGAGACAGTGAGTGGGGGAAGGGTATTTACTGGGATAGAGACAGTGGGTGGGGGAGGGGTATTTACTGGGAAAGGTACAGTGAGTGGGGGAGGGGGTATTTACTGGGATAGAGACAGTGAGTGGGGGAAGGGTATTTGCTGGGTTAGAGACAGTGAGTGGGGGAGGGGGTATTTACTGGGATAGAGACAGTGAGTGGGGGAGGGGGTATTTACTGGGAGAGAGACAGTGAGTGGGGGAGGGGTTATTTACTGGGACAGAGACAGTGAGTGGTGGAGAGGGTATTTACTGGGATAGAGACAGTGAGTGGGGGAGGGGGTATTTACTGGGATAGAGACAGTGAGTGGGGGAAGGGTATTTACTGGGATAGAGGCAGTGAGTGGGGGAGGGGGTATTTAATGGGATAGAGGCAGTGAGTGGGGGAGGGCTATTTACTGGGATAGAGACAGTGAGAGGGGGAGGGGTATTTACTGGGATAGAGACAGTGAGTGGGGGAGGGGTATTTACTGGGATAGAGACAGTGAGTGGGGGAGGGGGTATTTACTGGGATAGAGCCAGTGAGTGGGGGAGGGGGTATTTATTGGGATAGAGAAAGTGAGTGGGGGAGGGGTATTTACTGGGATAGAGACAGTGAGTGGGGGGAGGGGTCTTTACTGGGAAAGGGACAGTGAGTGGGGGAGGGTATTTACTGGGATAGAGACAGTGAGTGGGGGGAGGGGTATTTACTGGGAAAGGGACAGTGAGTGGGGGAGGGGTATTTACTGGGATAGAGACAATGAGTGGGGGGAGGGGTATTTACTGGGAAAGGGACAGTGAGTGGGGGAGGGTATTTACTGGGATAGAGACAGTGAGTGGGGGAGGGATATTTACTGGGATAGAGACAGTGAGTGGGGGAGGGGGTATTTACTGGGATAGAGACAGTGAGTGGGGGAGGGGGTATTTACTGGGATGGAGACAGTGAGTGGGGGGAGGGGTCTTTACTGGGATAGAGACGGTGAGTGGGGGAGGGGTATTTACTGGGATAGAGATAGTGAGTGGGGGAGGGGGTATTTACCGAGATAACGACAGTGAGTGGGGGTAGGGTTATTTACTGGGATAGAGACAGTGAGTGGGGGAGGGGTATTTACTGGGATAGAGACAGTGAGTGGAGGAGGGGTATTAACTGGGATAGATTCAGTGAGTGGGGGAGGGGGTATTTACTGGGATAGAGACAGTGAGTGGGGGATGGGTATTTACTGGGATAGAGAAAGTGAGTGGGGGAGGGGGTATTTCATGGGATAGAGACAGTGAGTGGGGGAGGGGTATTTACTGGGAAAGGGACAGTGAGTGGGGGAAGGGTATTTACTGGGATAGAGACAGTGAGTGGGGGAGGGGTATTTACTGGGATAGAGAAAGTGAGTGGGGGAGGGGGTATTTAATGGGATAGAGACAGTGAGTGGGGGAGGGGTATTTACTGGGAAGGGGACAGTGAGTGGGGGAGGGGTATTTACTGGGATAGAGACAGTGAATGGGGGAGGGGTATTTACTGGGAAAGGTACAGTGAGTGGGGGAGGGGTATTTGCTGGGTTAGAGACAGTGAGTGGGGGAGGGGGTATTTACTGGGATAGAGACAGTGAGTGGGGGAGGGGTTATTTACTGGGATAGAGACAGTGAGTGGGGGAAGGGTATTTACTGGGATAGAGACAGTGGGTGGGGGAGGGGTATTTACTGGGAAAGGTACAGTGAGTGGGGGAGGGGGTATTTACTGGGATAGAGACAGTGAGTGGGGGAAGGGTATTTGCTGGGTTAGAGACAGTGAGTGGGGGAGGGGGTATTTACTGGGATAGAGACAGTGAGTGGGGGAGGGGGTATTTACTGGGAGAGAGACAGTGAGTGGGGGAGGGGTTATTTACTGGGACAGAGACAGTGAGTGGTGGAGAGGGTATTTACTGGGATAGAGACAGTGAGTGGGGGAGGGGGTATTTACTGGGATAGAGACAGTGAGTGGGGGAAGGGTATTTACTGGGATAGAGGCAGTGAGTGGGGGAGGGGGTATTTAATGGGATAGAGGCAGTGAGTGGGGGAGGGCTATTTACTGGGATAGAGACAGTGAGAGGGGGAGGGGTATTTACTGGGATAGAGGCAATGAGTGGGGGAGGGGGTATTTACTGGGATAGAGACAGTGAGTGGGGGAGGGGTATTTATTGGGATAGAGACAGTGAGTGGGGGAGGGGTATTTACTGGGATAGAGGCAGTGAGTGGGGGAGGGGGTATTTACTGGGATAGAGACAGTGAGTGGGGGAGTGGTATTGACTGGGATAGAGACAGTGAGTGGGGGAGGGGGTATTTACTGTGATAGAGACAGTGAGTGGGGGAGGGGGTATTTACTGGGATGGAGACAGTGAGTGGGGGGAGGGGTATTTACTGGGATAGAGACAGTGAGTGGGGGAGGGGGTATTTACTGGGATAGAGACAGTGAGTGGGGGAGGGGCATTTACTGGGATAGAGACAGTGAGTGTGGGGAGGGGTATTCAATGGGATGGAGACAGTGAGTGGGGGAGGGGGTATTTACTGTGATAGAGACAGTGAGTGGGGGAGGGGGTATTTACTGGGATGGAGACAGTGAGTGGGGGGAGGGGTATTTACTGGGATAGAGACAGTGAGTGGGGGAGGGGGTATTTACTGGGATAGAGACAGTGAGTGGTGGAGGGGTATTTACTGGGATCGAGACGGTGAGTGGGGGAGGGGTATTCAATGGGATGGAGACAGTGAGTGGGGGAGGGGTATTTACTGGGATAGAGAAAGTGAGTGGGGGAGGGGTATTTACTGGGATAGAGAAAGCGAGTGGGGGAGGGGTATTTACTGGGAAAGGGACAGTGAGTGGGCGGAGGGGTATTAACTGGGATAGAGGCAGTGAGTGGGGGAGGGTATTTACTGGGATAGAGAAAGTGAGTGGGGGAGGGGTATTTACTGGGAAAGGGACAGTGAGTGGGGGGAGGGGTATTAACTGGGAAAGGGACAGTGAGTGGGGGGAGGGGTATTAACTGGGATAGAGGCAGTGAGTGGGGGAGGGGTATTTACTGGGATAGAGAAAGTGAGTGGGGGAGGGGTATTTACTGGGAAAGGGACAGTGAGTGGGGGGAGGGGTATTAACTGGGAAAGGGACAGTGAGTGGGGGGAGGGGTATTAACTGGGATAGAGGCAGTGAGTGGGGGAGGGGGTATTTACTGGGACAGTGACAGTGAGTGGGGGAGGGGTATTTACTGGGATAGAGACAGTGAGTGGGGGAGGGTGTATTTACTGGGATAGAGACAGTGAGTGGGGGAGGGGTATTTACTGGGATAGAGACAGTGAGTGGGGGAGGGTGTATTTACTGGGATAGAGACAGTGAGTGGGGGAGGGGTATTTACTGGGAGAGAGACAGTGAGTGGGGGAGGGGTTATTTACTGGGATAGAGACAGTGAGTGGGGGAGAGGGTATTTACTGGGATAGAGACAGTGAGTGGGGGAGGGGGTATTTACTGGGATAGAGACAGTGAGTGGGGGAAGGGTATTTGCTGGGATCGGGACAGTGAGTGGGGGAGGGCTATTTACTGGGATAGAGACAGTGAGAGGGGGAGGGGTATTTACTGGGATAGAGGCAGTGAGTGGGGGAGGGGTATTTACTGGGATATAGACAGTGAGTGGGGGAGGGGGTATTTAATGGGATAGAGGCAGTGAGTGCGGGAGGGGGTATTTACTGGGATAGAGACAGTGAGTGGGGGAGTGGTATTGACTGGGATAGAGACAGTGAGTGGGGGAGGGGGTATTTACTGTGATGGAGACAGTGAGTGGGGGAGGGGGTATTTACTGGGATGGAGACAGTGAGTGGGGGGAGGGGTATTTACTGGGATAGAGACAGTGAGTGGGGGAGGGGGTATTTACTGGGATAGAGACAGTGAGTGGGGGAGGGGGCATTTACTGGGATAGAGACAGTGAGTGGGGGAGGGGCATTTACTGGGATAGAGACAGTGAGTGTGGGGGGGTATTTACTGGGATCGAGACGTTGAGTGGGGGAGGGATATTCAATGGGATGGAGACAGTGAGTGGGAGAGGGGTATTTACTGGGATAGAGACAGTGAGTGGGGGAGGGGTATTTACTGGGATAGAGAAAGTGAGTGGGGGAGGGGTATTTACTGGGATAGAGAAAGTGAGTGGGGGAGGGGTATTTACTGGGATAGAGAAAGCGAGTGGGGGAGGGGTATTTACTGGGAAAGGGACAGTGAGTGGGGGGAGGGATATTAACTGGGAAAGGGACAGTGAGTGGGGGGAGGGGTATTAACTGGGATAGAGGCAGTGAGTGGGGGAGGGTATTTACTGGGATAGAGAAAGTGAGTGGGGGAGGGGTATTTACTGGGAAAGGGACAGTGAGTGGGGGGAGGGGTATTAACTGGGAAAGGGACAGTGAGTGGGGGGAGGGGTATTAACTGGGATAGAGGCAGTGAGTGGGGGAGGGGTATTTACTGGGATAGAGAAAGTGAGTGGGGGAGGGGTATTTACTGGGAAAGGGACAGTGAGTGGGGGGAGGGGTATTAACTGGGAAAGGGACAGTGAGTGGGGGGAGGGGTATTAACTGGGATAGAGGAAGTGAGTGGGGGAGGGGGTATTTACTGGGACAGTGACAGTGAGTGGGGGAGGTGGTATTTACTGGGATAGAGACAGTGAGTGGGGGAGGGGTATTTACTGGGATCGAGAAAGTGAGTGGGGGAGGGGTATTTACTGGGAAAGGGACAGTGAGTGGGGGGAGGGGTATTAACTGGGATAGAGGCAGTGAGTGGGGGAGGGTATTTACTGGGATAGAGAAAGTGAGTGGGGGAGGGGTATTTACTGGGAAAGGGACAGTGAGTGGGGGGAGGGGTATTAACTGGGAAAAGGAAAGTGAGTGGGGGGAGGGGTATTAACTGGGATAGAGGCAGTGAGTGGGGGAGGGGTATTTACTGGGATAGAGAAAGTGAGTGGGGGAGGGGTATTTACTGGGAAAGGGACAGTGAGTGGGGGGAGGGGTATTAACTGGGATAGAGGCAGTGAGTGGGGGAGGGGGTATTTACTGGGACAGTGACAGTGAGTGGGGGAGGGGGTATTTAATGGGATAGAGACAGTGAGTGGGGGAGGGGTATTTACTGGGATAGAGACAGTGAGTGGGGGAGGGGTATTTACTGGGATAGAGACAGTGAGTGGGGGAGGGGTATTTACTGGGAAGGGGACAGTGAGTGGGGGAGGGGTATTTACTGGGATAGAGACAGTGAGTGGGGGAGGGGTATTTACTGGGAAAGGGACAGTGAGTGGGGGGAGGGGTATTAACTGGGAAAGGGAAAGTGAGTGGGGGGAGGGGTATTAACTGGGATAGAGGCAGTGAGTGGGGGAGGGGTATTTACTGGGATAGAGAAAGTGAGTGGGGGAGGGGTATTTACTGGGAAAGGGACAGTGAGTGGGGGGAGGGGTATTAACTGGGATAGAGGCAGTGAGTGGGGGAGGGGGTATTTACTGGGACAGTGACAGTGAGTGGGGGAGGGGGTATTTAATGGGATAGAGACAGTGAGTGGGGGAGGGGTATTTACTGGGATAGAGACAGTGAGTGGGGGAGGGGTATTTACTGGGATAGAGACAGTGAGTGGGGGAGGGGTATTTACTGGGAAGGGGACAGTGAGTGGGGGAGTGGTATTTACTGGGATAGAGACAGTGAGTGGGGGAGGGGTATTTACTGGGAAAGGTACAGTGAGTGGGGGAGGGGGTATTTAATGGGATAGAGACAGTGAATGGGGGAGGGGTATTTACTGGGAAGGGGACAGTGAGTGGGGGAGGGGTATTTACTGGGATAGAGACAGTGAGTGGGGGAGGGGTATTTACTGGGAAAGGTACAGTGAGTGGGGGGAGGGGGTATTTGCTGGGATAGAGACAGTGAGTGGGGGAGGGGTATTAACTGGGATAGAGACAGTGAGTGGGGGAGGGGGTATTTACTGGGAGAGAGACAGTGAGTGGGGGAGGGGTTATTTACTGGGATAGAGACAGTGAGTGGGGGAGAGGGTATTTACTGGGATAGAGACAGTGAGTGGGGGAGGGGGTATTTACAGGGATAGAGACAGTGAGTGGGGGAAGGGTATTTGCTGGGATCGGGACAGTGAGTGGGGGAGGGCTATTTACTGGGATAGAGACAGTGAGAGGGGGAGGGGTATTTACTGGGATAGAGGCAGTGAGTGGGGGAGGGGTATTTACTGGGATAGAGACAGTGAGTGGGGGAGCGGTATTTCCTGGGATAGAGACAGTGAGTGGGGGAGCGGGTATTTAATGGGATAGAGGCAGTGAGTGGGGGAGTGGGTATTTACTGGGATGGAGACAGTGAGTGGGGGGAGGGGTATTTACTGGGATAGAGACAGTGAGTGGGGGAGGGGGTATTTACTGGGATGGAGACAGTGAGTGGGGGAGGGGTATTTACTGGGATAGAGACAGTGAGTGGGGGAGCGGGTATTTACTGGGATAGAGACAGTGAGTGGGGGAGGGGCATTTACTGGGATAGAGACAGTGAGTGTGGGGGGGTATTTACTGGGATCGAGACGGTGAGTGGGGGAGGGGTATTCAATGGGATGGAGACAGTGAGTGGGGGAGGGGTATTTACTGGGATAGAGACAGTGAGTGGGGGAGGTGTATTTACTGGGATAGAGAAAGTGAGTGGGGGAGGGGTATTTACTGGGATAGAGAAAGGGAGTGGGGAGGGGTATTTACTGGGAAAGGGACAGTGAGTGGGGGGAGGGGTTTTAACTGGGAAAGGGACAGTGAGTGGGGGGAGGGGTATTAACTGGGATAGAGGCAGTGAGTGGGGGAGGGTATTTACTGGGATAGAGAAAGTGAGTGGGGGAGGGGTTATTTACTGGGAAAGGGACAGTGAGTGGGGGGAGGGGTATTAACTGGGAAAGGGACAGTGAGTGGGGGGTGGGGTATTAACTGGGATAGAGGCAGTGAGTGGGGGAGGGGGTATTTACTGGGACAGTGACAGTGAGTGGGGGAGGTGGTATTTACTGGGATAGAGACAGTGAGTGGGGGAGGGGTATTTACTGGGATAGAGAAAGTGAGTGGGGGAGGGGTATTTACTGGGAAAGGGACAGTGAGTGGGGGGAGGGGTATTAACTGGGATAGAGGCAGTGAGTGGGGGAGGGTATTTACTGGGATAGAGAAAGTGAGTGGGGGAGAGGTATTTACTGGGAAAGGGACAGTGAGTGGGGGGAGGGGTATTAACTGGGAAAGGGACAGTGAGTGGGGGGAGGGGTATTAACTGGGATAGAGGCAGTGAGTGGGGGGGGGTATTTACTGGGATAGAGAAAGTGAGTGGGGGAGGGGTATTTACTGGGAAAGGGACAGTGAGTGGGGGGAGGGGTATTAACTGGGAAAGGGACAGTGAGTGGGGGGAGGGGTATTAACTGGGATAGAGGCAGTGAGTGGGGGAGGGGGTATTTCCTGGGATAGAGACAGTGAGTGGGGGAGGGGGTATTTACTGGGATAGAGACAGTGAGTGGGGGGAGGGGGTATTTACTGGGATAGAGACAGTGAGTGGGGGAGGGGTATTTACTGGGATAGAGACAGTGAGTGGGGGAGGGGTATTTCCTGGGATAGAGAGTGAGTGGGGGAGGGGTATTTACTGGGATAGAGAGTGAGTGGGGGAGGGGTTATTTACTGGGATAGAGACAGTGAGTGGGGGAGGGGGTATTTACTGGGATAGAGACAGTGAGTGGGGGAGGGGTATTTACTGGGATAGAGAAAGTGAGTGGGGGAGGGGTATTTACTGGGAAAGGGACAGTGAGTGGGGGGAGGGGTATTAACTGGGATAGAGGCAGTGAGTGGGGGAGGGTATTTACTGGGATAGAGACAGTGAGTGGGGGAGGGGTATTTACTGGGATAGAGACAGTGAGTGGGGGAGGGGGTATTTACTGGGATAGAGGCAGTGAGTGGGGGAGGGGGTATTTATTGGGATAGAGAAAGTGAGTGGGGGAGGGGTATTTACTGGGATAGAGACAGTGAGTGGGGGGAGGGGTCATTACTGGGATAGGGACAGTGAGTGGGGGAGGGGTATTTACTGGGAAAGGGACAGTGAGTGGGGGAGGGTATTTACTGGGATAGAGACAGTGAGTGGGGGGAGGGGTATTTACTGGGAAAGGGACAGTGAGTGGGGGAGGCTATTTACTGGGATAGAGACAGTGAGTGGGGGAGGGGTTTTTACTGGGATAGAGACAGTGAGTGGGGGAGGGGTATTTACTGGGATAGAGACAGTGAGTGGGGGAGGGGGTATTTACGGGGATCGAGACAGTGAGTGGGGGAGGGGTATTTACTGGGAAAGAGACAGTGAGTGGGGGAGGGGGTATTTACTGGGATGGAGACAGTTCGTGTGGGAGGGGGTATTTACGGGGATAGAGACAGTGAGTGGGGTGGGGTATTTACTGGGATAGAGACAGTGATTGGGGGAGGGGGTATTTACTGGGATGGAGACAGTTCGTGGGCGAGGGGGTATTTACTGGGATAGAGACAGTGAGTGGGGGAGGGGTATTTACTGGGATAGAAACAGTGAGTGGGGGAGGGGTATTTACTGGGATAGAGACAGTGAGTGGGGGAGGGGTATTTACTGGGATAGAAACAGTGAGTGGGGGAGGGGTATTTACTGGGATAGAGACAGTGAGTGGGGGAGGGGTATTTACTGGGATAGAAACAGTGAGTGGGGGAGGGGTATTTACTGGGATAGAGACAGTGAGTGGGGGATGGGTATTTACTGGGATAGAGCAGTGAGTGGGGGAGGGTTTTTTTACTGGGATAGAGACAGTGAGTGGGGGAGGGGTATTTACTGGGATAGAGACAGTGAGTGGGGGGAGGGGTATTTACTGGGATAGAGACAGTGAGTGGGGGAGGGGGTATTTACTGGCATAGAGACAGTGAGTGGGGGAGGGGGTATTTACTGGGATAGAGAAAGTGAGTGGGGGGAGGGGTATTTCCTGGGAATGAGACAGTGAGTGGGGGAAGGGTATTTGCTGAGATCGGGACATTGAGTGGGGGAGGGGTATTTACTGGGATATAGACAGTGAGTGGGGGAGGGGGTATTTACTGGGTAGAGACAGTGAGTGGGGGAGCGGGTATTTACTGGGATAGAGACAGTGAGTGGGGGAGGGGTATTTATTGGGATAGAGGCAGTGAGTGGGGGAGGGGGTATTTACTGGGATAGAGAGTGTGAGTGGGGGAGGGGGTATTGACTGGGATAGAGACAGTGAGTGGGGGAGGGGGAATTTACGGGGAGAGAGACAGTGAGTGGGGGAGGTTTTTTTTACTGGGATAGAGACAGTGAGTGGGGGGAGGGGGTATTTACCGAGATAGAGACAGTGAGTGGGGGAGGGGTATTTACTGGGATAGAGACAGTGAGTGGGGGAGGGGGTATTTACTGGGATAGAGACAGTGAGTGGGGCATGGGTATTTACTGGGATAGAGCAGTGAGTGGGGGAGGTTTTTTTTTACTGGGATAGAGACAGTGAGTGGGGGAGGGGGTATTTACCGAGATAGAGACAGTGAGTGGGGGGAGGGGTATTTACTGGGATAGAGACAGTGAGTGGGGGAGGGGGTATTTACTGGGATAGAGACAGTGAGTGGGGGGAGGGGTATTTACTGGGATAGAGACAGTGAGTGGGGTAGGGGGTATTTACTGGGATAGAAACAGTGAGTGGGGAGGGGTATTTACTGGGATAGAGACAGTGAGTGGGGGATGGGTATTTACTGGGATAGAGCAGTGAGTGGGGGAGGGTTTTTTTTACTGGATAGAGACAGTGAGTGGGGGAGGGGGTATTTACTGGGATAGAGACAGTGAGTGGGGGGAGGGGTATTTACTGGGATAGAGACAGTGAGTGGGGGAGGGGGTATTTACTGGGATAGAGACAGTGAGTGGGGGATGGGTATTTACTGGGATAGAGCAGTGAGTGGGGGAGGTTTTTTTTTACTGGGATAGAGACAGTTAGTGGGGGAGGGGGTATTTACTGGGATAGAGACAGTGAGTGGGGGAGGGGTATTTACTGGGATAGAGACAGTGAGTGGGGGAGGGGGTATTTACTGGGATAGAAACAGTGAGTGGGGGAGGGGTATTTACTGGGATAGAGACAGTGAGTGGGGGATGGGTATTTACTGGGATAGAGCAGTGAGTGGGGGAGGCTTTTTTTTACTAGGATAGAGACAGTGAGTGGGGGAGGGGTATTTACTGGGATAGAGACAGTGAGTGGGGGAGGGGGTATTTACTGGGATAGAGAAAGTGAGTGGGGGGAGGGGTATTTACTGGGATAGAGACAGTGAGTGGGGGAGAGGGTATTTACTGGGAATGAGACAGTGAGTGGGGGAAGGTTATTTGCTGAGATCGGGACATTGAGTGGGGGAGGGGGTATTTACTGGGATAGAGAAAGTGAGTGGGGGGAGGGGTATTTACTGGGATAGAGACAGTGAGTGGGGGAGGGGGTATTTACTGGGATAGAGACAGTGAGTGGGGGAGGGGGTATTTACGGGGATAGAGACAGTGAGTGGTGAGGGGGTATTTACTGGGATAGAGACAGTGAGTGGGGGAGGGGTATTTACTGGGATAGAGACAGAGACTCGGGGACGGGTATTTACTGGGATCGAGACAGTGCGTGGGGGAGGGGGTATTTACTGGGATAGAAACAGTGAGTGGGGGAGGGGTATTTACTGGGATAGAGACAGTGAGTGGGGGATGGGTATTTACTGGGATAGAGCAGTGAGTGGGGGAGGCTTTTTTTTACTAGGATAGAGACAGTGAGTGGGGGAGGGGTATTTACTGGGATAGAGACAGTGAGTGGGGGAGGGGTATTTACTGGGATAGAGACAGTGAGTGGGGGAGGGGGTATTTACTGGCATAGAGACAGTGAGTGGGGGAGGGGGTATTTACTGGGATAGAGAAAGTGAGTGGGGGGAGGGGTATTTACTGGGATAGAGACAGTGAGTGGGGGAGAGGGTATTTACTGGGAATGAGACAGTGAGTGGGGGAAGGTTATTTGCTGAGATCGGGACATTGAGTGGGGGAGGGGGTATTTACTGGGATAGAGAAAGTGAGTGGGGGGAGGGGTATTTACTGGGATAGAGACAGTGAGTGGGGGAGGGGGTATTTACTGGGATAGAGACAGTGAGTGGGGGAGGGGGTATTTACGGGGATAGAGACAGTGAGTGGTGAGGGGGTATTTACTGGGATAGAGACAGTGAGTGGGGGAGGGGTATTTACTGGGATAGAGACAGAGACTCGGGGACGGGTATTTACTGGGATCGAGACAGTGCGTGGGGGAGGGGGTATTTACGGGGATAGAGACAGTGAGTGGGGGAGGGGTATTTACTGGGATGGAGACAGTTCGTGGGGGAGGGGGTATTTACTGGGATAGAGACAGTGAGTGGGGGAGGGGTATTTACTGGGATAGAAACAGTGAGTGGGGGAGGGGTATTTACTGGGATAGAGACAGTGAGTGGGGGATGGGTATTTACTGGGATAGAGCAGTGAGTGGGGGAGGGTTTTTTTACTGGGATAGAGACAGTGAGTGGGGGAGGGGGTATTTACCGAGATAGAGACAGTGATTGGGGGGAGGGGTATTTACTGGGATAGAGACAGTGAGTGGGGGAGGGGGTATTTACTGGCATAGAGACAGTGAGTGGGGGAGGGGGTATTTACTGGGATAGAGACAGTGAGTGGGGGAGGGGGGTATTTACTGGGATAGAGACAGTGAGTGGGGGAGGGGGTATTTACTGGGATAGAGACAGTGAGTGGGGGAGGGGGTATTTACTGGGATAGAGACAGTGAGTGGGGGAGGGGGTATTTACTGGGATAGAGAAAGTGAGTGGGGGGAGGGGTATTTACTGGGATAGAGACAGTGAGTGGGGGAGAGGGTATTTACTGGGAATGAGACAGTGAGTGGGGGAAGGGTATTTGCTGAGATCGGGACATTGAGTGGGGGAGGGGTATTTACTGGGATAGAGACAGTGAGAGGGGGAGGGGTATTTACTGGGATATAGACAGTGAGTGGGGGAGGGGGTATTTACTGGGATAGAGACAGTGAGTGGGGGAGGGGTATTTATTGGGATAGAGGCAGTGAGTGGGGGAGGGGGTATTTACTGGGATAGAGAGTGTGAGTGGGGGAGGGGGTATTGACTGGGATAGAGACAGTGAATGGGGGAGGGGGAATTTACGGGGAGAGAGACAGTGAGTGGGGGAGGTTTTTTTTACTGGGATAGAGACAGTGAGTGGGGGGAGGGGGTATTTACTGGGATAGAGATAGTGAGTGGGGGGAGGGGTATTTACTGGGATAGAGACAGTGAGTGGGGGAGGGGTATTTACTGGCATAGAGACAGTGAGTGGGGTAGGGGGTATTTACTGGGATAGAGACAGTGAGTGGGGGAGGGGGTATTTACTGGGATAGAGACAGTGAGTGGGGGAGGGGGTATTTACTGGGATAGAGATAGTGAGTGGGGGAGGGGTATTTACTGGGATAGAGACAGTGAGTGGGGGAGGGGTATTTACTGGCATAGAGACAGTGAGTGGGGGAGGGGGTATTTACTGGGATAGAGACAGTGAGTGGGGGGAGGGGTATTTACTGGGATAGAGACATTGAGTGGGGGAGGGGGTATTTACTGGGATAGAGACAGTGAGTGAGGGAGGTTTTTTTTACTGGGATAGACAGTGAGTGGGGGAGGGGTATTTACTGGCATAGAGACATTGAGTGGGGGAGGGGGTATTTACTGGGATAGAGACATTGAGTGGGGGAGGGGGTATTTACTGGGATAGAGACAGTGAGTGGGGGAGGTTTTTTTTACTGGGATAGACAGTGAGTGGGGGAGGGGTTTTACTGGCATATGGACAGTGAGTGGGGGAGGGGGTATTTACTGGGATAGAGACAGTGAGTGGGGGAGGTTTTTTTTACTGGGATAGACAGTGAGTGGGGGAGGGGTATTTACTGGCACAGAGACATTGAGTGGGGGAGGGGTTATTTACTGGCATAGAGACAGTGAGTGGGGGTGGGGGTATTTACCGAGATAGAGACAGTGAGTGGGGGAGGGGGTATTTACTGGGATAGAGACAGTGAGTGGGGGAGGGGTATTTACTGGGATCGAGACAGTGAGTGGGGGAGGGGGTATTTACTGGCATAGAGACATTGAGTGGGGGAGGGGTTATTTACTGGCATAGAGACAGTGAGTGGGGGTGGGGGTATTTACTGGCATAGAGACATTGAGTGGGGGAGGGGTTACTTACTGGCATAGAGACAGTGAGTGGGGGTGGGGGTATTTACTGGGATAGAGACAGTGAGTGGGGGAGGGGTATTCACTGGCATAGAGACATTGAGTGGGGGAGGGGTTATTTACTGGCATAGAGACAGTGAGTGGGGGTGGGGGTATTTACTGGGATAGAGACAGTGAGTGGGGGAGGGGTATTTACTGGGATCGAGACAGTGAGTGGGGGAGGGGGTATTTACTGGCAGAGAGACATTGAGTGGGGGAGGGGTTATTTACTGGCAGAGAGACATTGAGTGGGGGAGGGGGTATTTACCGAGATCGAGACAGTGAGTGAGGGAGGCGGTATTTCCTGGGATAGAGAAAGTGAGTGGGGGAGGGGGTATTTACTGGCAGAGAGACATTGAGTGGGGGAGGGGGTATTTACCGAGATCGAGACAGTGAGTGAGGGAGGCGGTATTTCCTGGGATAGAGAAAGTGAGTGGGGGAGGGGGTATTTACTGGGATAGAGACAGTGAGTGGGGGAGGGGGTATTTACTGGGATAGAGACAGTGAGTGGGGGAGGGGGTATTTACCGAGATCGAGACAGTGAGTGAGGGAGGCGGTATTTCCTGGGATAGAGAAAGTGAGTGGGGGAGGGGGTATTTACTGGGATAGAGACAGTGAGTGGGGGAGGGGGTATTTACTGGGATAGAGACAGTGAGTGGGGGAGGGTTAGTTACTGGGATGGAGACAGTGAGTGGGGGGAGGTGTATTTACTGGGATGCAGACAGTGAGTGGGGGAGGGGTATTTACTGGGATAGAGACAGTGAGTGGGGGAGGGGGTATTTACTGGGATAGAGACTGTGAGTGGGGGAAGGGTATTTACTGGGATAGAGACAGTGAGTGGGGGAGGGGTATTTACTGGGAAAGAGACAGTGAGTGGGGGAGGGGGTATTTACTGGGATAGAGAGTGTGAGTGGGGGAGGGGGTATTGACTGGGATAGAGACAGTGAGTGGGGAGGGGGAATTTACGGGGAGAGAGACAGTGAGTGGGGGGAGGGGGTATTTACTGGGATTTAGACAGTGAGTGGGGGAGGGGTATTTACTGGGATAGACACAGTGAGTGGGGGAGGGGGTATTTACTGGGATAGAGACAGTGAGTGGGGGAGGGGTATTTACTGGGACAGAGACAGTGAGTGGGGGAGGGGTATTTACTGGGATAGAGACAGTGAGTGGGGGAGGGGTATTTACTGGCATAGAGACAGTGAGTGGGGGAGGGGGTATTTACTGGGATAGAGACAGTGAGTGGGGGAGGTTTTTTTTACTGGGATAGAGACAGTGAGTGGGGGAGGGGGTATTTACTGGGATAGGGACAGTGAATGGGGGAGGGGGTATTTACTGGGATAGAGACAGTGAGTGGGGGAGGGGTATTTACTGGGATCGGAACAGTGAGTGGGGGAGGGGGTATTTACTGGCATAGAGACAGAGTGGGGGAGGGGTTATTTACTGGCATAGAGACAGTGAGTGGGGGTGGGGGTATTTACCGAGATAGAGACAGTGAGTGGGGGAGGGGGTATTTACCGAGATAGAGACAGTGAGTGAGGGTGGGGGTATTTACTGGGATAGAGAAAGTGAGTGGGGGAGGGGGTATTTACTGGGATAGAGACAGTGAGTGGGGGAGGGGGTATTTACTGGGATAGAGACAGTGAGTGGGGGGAGGGTTCGTTACTGGGATGGAGACAGTGAGTGGGGGAAGGGTATTTACTGGGATAGAGACAGTGAGTGGGGGAGGGGGTATTTACTGCGATAGAGACAGTGAGTGGGGGAGGGTTATTTACTGGGATATAGACAGTGAGTGGGGGGAGGGTTATTTACTGGGATATAGACAGTGAGTGGGGGAGGGGGTATTTACTGGGATGGAGACAGTTCGTGGGGGAGGGGGTATTCACGGGGATAGAGACAGTGAGTGGGGGAGGGGTATTTACTGGGATGGAGACAGTGAGTGAGGGAGGGGGTATTTACGGGGATAGAGACAGTGAGTGCGGAGGGGTATTTACTGGGATAGAGACAGTGAGTGGGGGAGGGGGTATTTACGGGGATAGAGACAGTGAGTGCGGAGGGGTATTTACTGGGATAAAGACAGTGAGAGGGGGAGGGGTATTTACTGGGATGGAGACAGTTCGTGGGCGAGGGGGTATTTACGGGGATAGAGACAGTGAGTGGGGGAGGGGTATTTACTGGGATAGAAACAGTGAGTGGGGGGTATTTATGGGGATAGAGACAGTGAGTGGGGGAGGGGTATTTACTGGGATAGAGACAGTGAGTGGGGGAGGGGTTTTTTACTGGGATAGAGACAGTGAGTGGGGGAGGGGGTATTTACCGAGATAGAGACAGTGAGTGGGGGGAGGGGTATTTACAGGGATAGAGACAGTGAGTGGGGGAGGGGGTATTTACTGGCATAGAGACAGTGAGTGGGGGAGGGGGTATTTACTGGGATAGAGAAAGTGAGTGGGGGGAGGGGTATTTACTGGGATAGAGACAGTGAGTGGGGGAAGGGTATTTGCTGGGATCGGGGCATTGAGTGGGGGAGGGGTATTTACTGGGATAGAGACAGTGAGTGGGGGGAGGGGTATTTCCTGGGATATAGACAGTGAGTGGGGGAGGGGGTATTTACTGGGTAGAGACATTGAGTGGGGGAGGGGTATTTACTGGGATAGAGACAGTGAGTGTGGGAGGGGGTATTTACTGGGATAGAGACAGTGAGTGGGGGAGGGGTATTTATTGGGATAGAGGCAGTGAGTGGGGGAGGGGTTATTGACTGGGATAGAGACAGTGAGTGGGGGAGGGGGAATTTACGGGGAGAGAGACAGTGAGTGGGGGAGGGGGTATTTACCGAGAGAGAGACAGTGAGTGGGGGAGGGGGTATTTACTGCGAGAGAGACAGTGAGTGGGGGAGGGGGTATTTACTGGGATAGAGACAGTGAGTGGGGGAGGGGGTATTTACTGGGATAGAGACAGTGAGTGGGGGAGGGGGTATTTACTGCGAGAGAGAGAGTGAGTGGGGGAGGGGGTATTTACTGGGATAGAGACAGTGAGTGGGGGAGGGGTATTTACTGGGATAGAGACAGTGAGTGGGGGAAGGGTATTTACTGGGATAGAGACAGTGAGTGGGGGGGGGGTATTTACTGGGATAGAGACAGTGAGTGGGGGAGGGGTATTTACTGGGATAGAGAATGTGAGTGGGGGAGGGGGTATTTACTAGGATAGAGACAGTGAGTGCGGGGAGGGTTAGTTACTGGGATGCAGACAGTTAGTGGGGGGAGGGGTATTTACTGGGATAGAGACAGTGAGTGGGGGGAGGGGTATTTACTGGGATGCAGACAGTGAGTGGGGGAGGGGGTATTCACTGGGATGCAGACAGTGAGTGGGGGAGGGGTATTTACTGGGATAGAGACTGTGAGTGGGGGAGGGGGTATTTACTAGGATAGAGACAGTGAGTGGGGGGAGGGTTAGTTACTGGGATGCAGACAGTTAGTGGGGGGAGGGGTATTTACTGGGATAGAGACAGTGAGTGGGGGGAGGGGTATTTACTGGGATAGAGACAGTGAGTGGGGGGAGGGGTATTTACTGGGATGCAGACAGTGAGTGGGGGAGGGGGTATTCACTGGGATGCAGACAGTGAGTGGGGGAGGGGTATTTACTGGGATAGAGACTGTGAGTGGGGGAGGGGGTATTTACTAGGATAGAGACAGTGAGTGGGGGGAGGGGGTATTTACTGGGATAGAGACAGTGAGTGGGGGAGGGGTATTTACTGGGATAGAGACAGTGAGTGGGGGAGGGGTATTTACTGGGATAGACAGTGAGTGGGGGAGGGGTTATTTACGGGGAAAGAGACAGTGAGTGGGGGAGGGGTATTTACTGGGATAGAGACAGTGAGTGGGGGAGGGGGTATTTACTGGGATGGAGACAGTTCGTGGGGGAGGGGGTATTTACTGGGATGGAGACAGTTCGTGGGGGAGGGGGTATTTACGGGGATAGAGACAGTGAATGGGGAGGGGTGTTTACTGGGATGGAGACAGTGAGTGGGGGAGGGGGTATTTACGGGGATAGAGACAGTGAGTGGGGGAGGGGTATTTATTGGGATAGAGGCAGTGAGTGGGGGAGGGGTTATTGACTGGGATAGAGACAGTGAGTGGGGGAGGGGGAATTTACGGGGAGAGAGACAGTGAGTGGGGGAGGGGGTATTTACCGAGAGAGAGACAGTGAGTGGGGGAGGGGGTATTTACTGGGATGGAGACAGTTCGTGGGGGAGGGGGTATTTACTGGGATGGAGACAGTTCGTGGGGGAGGGGGTATTTACGGGGATAGAGACAGTGAATGGGGAGGGGTGTTTACTGGGATGGAGACAGTGAGTGGGGGAGGGGGTATTTACGGGGATAGAGACAGTGAGTGGGGAGGGGTATTTACTGGGATAGAGACAGTGAGTGGGGGAGGGGGTATTTACTGGGATGGAGACAGTTCGTGGGCGAGGGGGTATTTACGGGGATAGAGACAGTGAGTGGGGGAGGGGTATTTACTGGGATAGAAACAGTGAGTGGGGGAGGGGTATTTACTGGGATAGAGACAGTGAGTGAGGGGGGTATTTACGGGGATAGAGACAGAGTGGGGGAGGGGTATTTACTGGGATAGAGACAGTGAGTGGGGGAGGGGTTTTTTACTGGGATAGAGACAGTGAGTGGGGGAGGGGGTATTTACCGAGATAGAGACAGTGAGTGGGGGGAGGGGTATTTACAGGGATAGAGACAGTGAGTGGGGGAGGGGGTATTTACTGGCATAGAGACAGTGAGTGGGGGAGGGGTATTTACTGGCATAGAGACAGTGAGTTGGGGAGGGGTATTTACTGGGATAGAGACAGTGAGTGGGGGAGGGGTATTTACTGGGATAGAGAAAGTGAGTGGGGGGAGGGGTATTTACTGGGATAGTGACAGTGAGTGGGGGCGGGGGTAATTACTGGGAATGAGACAGTGAGTGGGGGAAGGGTATTTGCTGGGATCGGGACATTGAGTGGGGGAGGGGTATTTACTGGGATAGAGACAGTGAGTGGGGGGAGGGGTATTTACTGGGAAAGGGACAGTGAGTGGGGGGAGGGGTATTAACTGGGATAGAGGCAGTGAGTGGGGGAGGGTATTTACTGGGATAGAGAAAGTGAGTGGGGGAGGGGTATTTACTGGGAAAGGGACAGTGAGTGGGGGGAGGGGTATTAACTGGGACAGGGACAGTGAGTGGGGGAGGGGTATTAACTGGGATAGAGGCAGTGAGTGGGGGAGGGGTATTTACTGGGATAGAGAAAGTGAGTGGGGGAGGGGTATTTACTGGGAAAGGGACAGTGAGTGGGGGAGGGGTATTAACTGGGAAAGGGACAGTGAGTGGGGGGAGGGGTATTAACTGGGATAGAGGCAGTGAGTGGGGGAGGGGGTATTTACTGGGACAGTGACAGTGAGTGGGGGAGGTGGTATTTACTGGGATAGAGACAGTGAGTGGGGGAGGGGTATTTACTGGGATAGAGAAAGTGAGTGGGGGAGGGGTATTTACTGGGAAAGGGACAGTGAGTGGGGGGAGGGGTATTTACTGTGACAGAGACATTGAGTGGGGGAGGGGGTATTTACTGTGATAGAGACATTGAGTGGGGGAGGGGGTATTTACTGGGACAGTGACAGTGAGTGGGGGAGGTGGTATTTACTGGGATAGAGACAGTGAGTGGGGGAGGGGTATTTACTGGGATAGAGAAAGTGAGTGGGGGAGGGGTATTTACTGGGAAAGGGACAGTGAGTGGGGGGAGGGGTATTTACTGTGACAGAGACATTGAGTGGGGGAGGGGGTATTTACTGTGATAGAGACATTGAGTGGGGGAGGGGGTATTTACTGGGATAGAGACAGTGAGTGGGGGGAGGGGTATTTACTGGGATAGAGACAGTGAGTGGCGGAGGGGGTATTTACTGGGTAGAGACATTGAGTGGGGGAGGGGTATTTACTGGGATAGAGACAGTGAGTGTGGGAGGGGGTATTTACTGGGATAGAGACAGTGAGTGGGGGAGGGGTATTTATTGGGATAGAGGCAGTGAGTGGGGGAGGGGTTATTGACTGGGATAGAGACAGTGAGTGGGGGAGGGGGAATTTACGGGGAGAGAGACAGTGAGTGGGGGAGGGGGTATTTACCGAGAGAGAGACAGTGAGTGGGGGAGGGGGGTATTTACTGCGAGAGAGACAGTGAGTGGGGGAGGGGGTATTTACTGGGATAGAGACAGTGAGTGGGGGAGGGGGTATTTACTGCGAGAGAGAGAGTGAGTGGGGGAGGGGGTATTTACTGGGATAGAGACAGTGAGTGGGGGAGGGGTATTTACTGGGATAGAGACAGTGAGTGGGGGAAGGGTATTTACTGGGATAGAGACAGTGAGTGGGGGGGGGGGTATTTACTGGGATAGAGACAGTGAGTGGGGGGAGGGGTATTTACTGGGATGCAGACAGTGAGTGGGGGAGGGGGTATTCACTGGGATGCAGACAGTGAGTGGGGGAGGGGTATTTACTGGGATAGAGACTGTGAGTGGGGGAGGGGGTATTTACTAGGATAGAGACAGTGAGTGGGGGGAGGGGGTATTTACTGGGATAGAGACAGTGAGTGGGGGAGGGGTATTTACTGGGATAGAGACAGTGAGTGGGGGAGGGGTATTTACTGGGATAGACAGTGAGTGGGGGAGGGGTTATTTACGGGGAAAGAGACAGTGAGTGGGGGAGGGGTATTTACTGGGATAGAGACAGTGAGTGGGGGAGGGGGTATTTACTGGGATGGAGACAGTTCGTGGGGGAGGGGGTATTTACTGGGATGGAGACAGTTCGTGGGGGAGGGGGTATTTACGGGGATAGAGACAGTGAATGGGGAGGGGTGTTTACTGGGATGGAGACAGTGAGTGGGGGAGGGGGTATTTACGGGGATAGAGACAGTGAGTGGGGAGGGGTATTTACTGGGATAGAGACAGTGAGTGGGGGAGGGGGTATTTACTGGGATGGAGACAGTTCGTGGGCGAGGGGGTATTTACGGGGATAGAGACAGTGAGTGGGGGAGGGGTATTTACTGGGATAGAAACAGTGAGTGGGGGAGGGGTATTTACTGGGATAGAGACAGTGAGTGGGGGGGGGTATTTACGGGGATAGAGACAGAGTGGGGGAGGGGTATTTACTGGGATAGAGACAGTGAGTGGGGGAGGGGTTTTTTACTGGGATAGAGACAGTGAGTGGGGGAGGGGGTATTTACCGAGATAGAGACAGTGAGTGGGGGGAGGGGTATTTACAGGGATAAAGACAGTGAGTGGGGGAGGGGGTATTTACTGGCATAGAGACAGTGAGTGGGGGAGGGGTATTTACTGGCATAGAGACAGTGAGTTGGGGAGGGGTATTTACTGGGATAGAGACAGTGAGTGGGGGAGGGGTATTTACTGGGATAGAGAAAGTGAGTGGGGGGAGGGGTATTTACTGGGATAGTGACAGTGAGTGGGGGCGGGGGTAATTACTGGGAATGAGACAGTGAGTGGGGGAAGGGTATTTGCTGGGATCGGGACATTGAGTGGGGGAGGGGTATTTACTGGGATAGAGACAGTGAGTGGGGGGAGGGGTATTTACTGGGAAAGGGACAGTGAGTGGGGGGAGGGGTATTAACTGGGATAGAGGCAGTGAGTGGGGGAGGGGTATTTACTGGGAAAGGGACAGTGAGTGGGGGGAGGGGTATTAACTGGGACAGGGACAGTGAGTGGGGGAGGGGTATTAACTGGGATAGAGGCAGTGAGTGGGGGAGGGGTATTTACTGGGATAGAGAAAGTGAGTGGGGGAGGGGTATTTACTGGGAAAGGGACAGTGAGTGGGGGAGGGGTATTAACTGGGAAAGGGACAGTGAGTGGGGGGAGGGGTATTAACTGGGATAGAGGCAGTGAGTGGGGGAGGGGGTATTTACTGGGACAGTGACAGTGAGTGGGGGAGGTGGTATTTACTGGGATAGAGACAGTGAGTGGGGGAGGGGTATTTACTGGGATAGAGAAAGTGAGTGGGGGAGGGGTATTTACTGGGAAAGGGACAGTGAGTGGGGGGAGGGGTATTAACTGGGATAGAGGCAGTGAGTGGGGGAGGGTATTTACTGGGATAGAGACAGTGAGTGGGGGAGGGGTATTTACTGGGATAGAGACAGTGAGTGGGGGAGGGGGTATTTACTGCGATAGAGACAGTGAGTGGGGGAGGGGGTATTTATTGGGATAGAGAAAGTGAGTGGGGGAGGGGTATTTACTGGGATAGAGACAGTGAGTGGGGGGAGGGGTCTTTACTGGGATAGGGACAGTGAGTGGGGGAGGGGTATTTACTGAGAAAGGGACAGTGAGTGGGGGAGGGTATTTACTGGGATAGAGACAGTGAGTGGGGGGAGGGGTATTTACTGGGAAAGGGACAGTGAGTGGGGGAGGGGTATTTACTGGGATAGAGACAGTGAGTGGGGGGAGGGGTATTTACTGGGAAAGGGACAGTGAGTGGGGGAGGGTATTTACTGGGATAGAGACAGTGAGTGGGGGAGGGGTATTTACTGGGATAGAGACAGTGTGTGGGGGAGGGGTATTTACTGGGAAAGGGTCAGTGAGTGGGGGGAGGAGTATTAACTGGGATAGAGACAGTGAGTGGGGGGAGGGGTATTTACTGGGATAGAGACAGTGAGTGGAGGAGGGGGTATTTACTGGGATAGAGACAGTGAGTGGGGGAGGGGTATTTACTGGGATAGAGGCAGTGAGTGGGGGAGGGGGTATTTACTGGGATAGAGACAGTGAGTGGGGGAGGGGGGATTTACTGGGATAGAGACAGTGAGTGGGGGAGGGGGTATTTACTGGGATAGAGACAGTGAGTGGGGGAGGGGGTATTTACTGGGATAGAGACAGTGAGTGGGGGAGGGGGTATTTACTGGGATGGAGTCAGTGAGTGGGGGGAGGGGTCTTTACTGGGATAGAGAGAGTGAGTGGGGGAGGGGTATTTACTGGGATAGAGACAGTGAGTGGCGTAGGGTTATTTACTGGGATAGAGACAGTAAATGGGGGAGGGGTATTTACTGGGATAGAGACAGTGAGTGGGGGAGGGGGTATTTCATGGGATAGAGACAGTGAGTGGGGGAGGGGTATTTACTGGGAAAGGGACAGTGAGTGGGGGAAGGGTATTTACTGGGATAGAGACAGTGAGTGGGTGAGGGGTATTTACTGGGATAGAGAAAGTGAGTGGGGGAGGGGGTATTTAATGGGATAGAGACAGTGAGTGGGGGAGGGGTATTTACTGGGAAGGGGACAGTGAGTGGGGGAGGGGTATTTACTGGGATAGAGACAGTGAGTGGGGGAGGGGTATTTACTGGGAAAGGGACAGTGAGTGGGGGAAGGGTATTTGCTGGGATAGAGACAGTGAGTGGGGGAGGGGTATTAACTGGGATAGATTCAGTGAGTGGGGGAGGGGGTATTTACTGGGATAGAGACAGTGAGTGGGGGAGGGGTATTTACTGGGATAGAGACAGTGAGTGGGGGGAGGGGTCTTTACTGGGATAGGGACAGTGAGTGGGGGAGGGGTATTTACTGGGAAAGGGACAGTGAGTGGGGGAGGGTATTTACTGGGATAGAGACAGTGAGTGGGGGAGGGGTATTTACTGGGATAGAGACAGTGAGTGGGGGAGGGGTATTTACTGGGAAAGGGTCAGTGAGTGGGGGGAGGGGTATTAACTGGGATAGAGACAGTGAGTGGGGGAGGGGTATTTACTGGGATAGAGACAGTGTGTGGCGGAGGGGGTATTTACTGGGATAGAGACAGTGAGTGGGGGAGGGGTATTTACTGGGATAGAGGCAGTGAGTGGGGGAGGGGGTATTTACTGGGATAGAGACAGTGAGTGGGGGAGGGGGGATTTACTGGGATAGAGACAGTGAGTGGGGGAGGGGGTATTTACTGGTATAGAGACAGTGAGTGGGGGAGGGGGTATTTACTGGGATAGAGGCAGTGAGTGGGGGAGGGGCTATTTACTGGGATAGAGGCAGTGAGTGGGGGAGGGGGTATTTACTGGGATAGAGACAGTGAGTGGGGGAGGGGGGATTTCCTGGGATAGAGGCAGTGAGTGGGGGAGGGGGTATTTACTGGGATAGAGGCAGTGAGTGGGGGAGGGGGTATTTACTGGTATAGAGACAGTGAGTGGGGGAGGGGGTATTTACTGGGATAGAGGCAGTGAGTGGGGGAGGGGGTATTTACTGGGATAGAGACAGTGAGTGGGGGAGGGGGGATTTACTGGGATAGAGACAGTGAGTGGGGGAGGGGGTATTTACTGGGATAGAGACAGTGAGTGGGGGAGGGGGTATTTACTGGGATAGAGACAGTGAGTGGGGGAGGGGGTATTTACTGGGATGGAGACAGTGAGTGGGGGAGGGGTCTTTACTGGGATAGAGACAGTGAGTGGGGGAGGGGTATTTACTGGGATAGAGATAGTGAGTGGGGGAGGGGGTATTTACCGAGATAGAGACAGTGAGTGGGGGTAGGGTTATTTACTGTGATAGAGACATTGAGTGGGGGAGGGGTATTTACTGGGATAGAGACAGTGAGTGGAGGAGGGGTATTAACTGGGATAGATTCAGTGAGTGGGGGAGGGGGTATTTACTGGGATAGAGACAGTGAGTGGGGGATGGGTATTTACTGGGATAGAGAAAGTGAGTGGGGGAGGGGGTATTTCATGGGATAGAGACAGTGAGTGGGGGAGGGGTATTTACTGGGAAAGGGACAGTGAGTGGGGGAAGGGTATTTACTGGGATAGAGACAGTGAGTGGGTGAGGGGTATTTACTGGGATAGAGAAAGTGAGTGGGGGAGGGGGTATTTAATGGGATAGAGACAGTGAGTGGGGGAGGTGTATTTACTGGGAAGGGGACAGTGAGTGGGGGAGGGGTATTTACTGGGAAAGGGACAGTGAGTGGGGGAGGGGTATTTACTGGGAAAGGGACAGTGAGTGGGGGAGGGGTATTTACTGGGATAGAGACAGTGAGTGGGGGAGGGGTATTTACTGGGAAAGGGACAGTGAGTGGGGGAGGGGTATTTGCTGGGATAGAGACAGTGAGTGGTGGAGGGGGTATTTACGGGGATAGAGACAGTGAGTGGGGGAGGGGGTATTTGCTGGGATAGAGACAGTGAGTGGGGGAGGGGTATTTGCTGGGATAGAGACAGTGAGTGGGGGAGGGGTATTAACTGGGATAGAGACAGTGAGTGGGGGACGGGGTATTTACTGGGAGAGAGACAGTGAGTGGGGGAGGGGTTATTTACTGGGATAGAGACAGTGAGTGGGGGAGAGGGTATTTACTGGGATAGAGACAGTGAGTGGGGGAGGGGGTATTTACTGGGATAGAGACAGTGAGTGGGGGAAGGGTATTTGCTGGGATCGGGACAGTGAGTGGGGGAGGGCTATTTACTGGGATAGAGACAGTGAGAGGGGGAGGGGTATTTACTGGGATAGAGGCAGTGAGTGGGGGAGGGGTATTTACTGGGATATAGACAGTGAGTGGGGGAGGGCTATTTACTGGTATAGAGACAGTGAGAGGGGGAGGGGTATTTAATGGGATAGAGGCAGTGAGTGGGGGAGGGGGTATTTACTGGGATAGAGACAGTGAGTGGGGGAGGAGATATTTACTGGGATAGAGACAGTGAGTGGGGAGGGGTATTTATTGGGATAGAGGCAGTGAGTGGGGGGTATTGACTGGGATAGAGACAGTGAGTGGGGGAGGGGTATTTACTGGGATAGAGACAGTGAGTGGGGAGGGGGTATTTTCTGTGATAGAGACAGAGAGTCGGGGACGGGTATTTACTGGGATAGAGACAGTGAGTGGGGGAGGGGTATTTATTGGGATAGAGGCAGTGAGTGGGGGGGTATTGACTGGGATAGAGACAGTGAGTGGGGGAGGGGTATTTACTGGGATAGAGACAGTGAGTGGGGGAGGTGTATTTACTGGGATGCAGACAGTTAGTGGGGGGAGGGGTATTTACTGGGATAGAGACAGTGAGTGGGGGAGGGGTATTTACTGGGATAGAGACAGTGAGTGGGGGAGGGGTATTTACTGGGATAGAGACAGTGAGTGGGGGAGGGGGTATTTACTGGGATGGAGACAGTGAGTGGGGGAGGGGTATTTACGGGGATAGAGACAGTGAGTGGGGGAGGGGTATTTACTGGGATGGAGACAGTGAGTGGGGGAGGGGGTATTTACGGGGATAGAGACAGTGAGTGGGGGAGGGGTATTTACTGGGATGGAGACAGTTCGTGGGGGAGGGGGTATTTACGGGGATAGAGACAGTGAGTGGGGTGGGGTATTTACTGGGATGGAGACAGTGAGTGGGGGAGGGGGTATTTACTGGGATGGAGACAGTTCGTGGGCGAGGGGGTATTTACGGGGATAGAGACAGTGAGTGGGGGAGGGGTATTTACTGGGATAGAAACAGTGAGTGGGGGAGGGGTATTTACTGGGATAGAGACAGTGAGTGGGGGATGGGTATTTACTGGGATAGAGACAGTGAGTGGGGGAGGGTTTTTTTTACTGGGATAGAGACAGTGAGTGGGGGGAGGGGTATTTACTGGGATAGAGACAGTGAGTGGGGGGAGGGGTATTTACTGGGATAGAGACAGTGAGTGGGGGGAGGGGTATTTACTGGGATATAGAAAGTGAGTGGGGGAGGGGTATTTACCGAGATAGAGACAGTGAGTGGGGGAGGGGGTATTTACTGGGATAGAGACAGTGAGTGGGGGAGGGGTATTTACTGGGATAGAGCAGTGAGTGGGGGAGGGTTTTTTTTACTGGGATAGAGACAGTGAGTGGGGGGAGGGGTATTTACTGGGATAGAGACAGTGAGTGGGGGGAGGGGTATTTACTGGGATATAGAAAGTGAGTGGGGGAGGGGTATTTACCGAGATAGAGACAGTGAGTGGGGGAGGGGGTATTTACTGGGATAGAGACAGTGAGTGGGGGGAGGGGTATTTACTGGGATATAGAAAGTGAGTGGGGGGAGGGGTATTTACCGAGATAGAGACAGTGAGTGGGGGGAGGGGTATTTACTGGGATAGAGACAGTGAGTGGGGGGAGGGGTATTTACTGGGATATAGAAAGTGAGTGGGGGGAGGGGTATTTACCGAGATAGAGACAGTGAGTGGGGGAGGGGGTATTTACTGGGATAGAGACAGTGAGTGGGGGGAGGGGTATTTACTGGGATATAGAAAGTGAGTGGGGGGAGGGGTATTTACCGAGATAGAGACAGTGAGAGGGGGAGGGGTATTTACTGGGATAGAGGCAGTGAGTGGGGGAGGGGTATTTACTGGGATATAGACAGTGAGTGGGGGTGGGCTATTTACTGGGATAGAGACAGTGAGAGGGGGAGGGCTATTTACTGGGATAGAGACAGTGAGAGGGGGAGGGGTATTTACTGGGATAGAGGCAGTGAGTGGGGGAGGGGTATTTACTGGGATAGAGACAGTGAGAGGGGGAGGGGTATTTAATGGGATAGAGGCAGTGAGTGGGGGAGGGGGTATTTACTGGGAAAGGGACAGTGAGTGGGGGAAGGGTATTTACTGGGATAGAGACAGTGAGTGGGTGAGGGGTATTTACTGGGATAGAGAAAGTGAGTGGGGGAGGGGGTATTTAATGGGATAGAGACAGTGAGTGGGGGAGGTGTATTTACTGGGAAGGGGACAGTGAGTGGGGGAGGGGTATTTACTGGGAAAGGGACAGTGAGTGGGGGAGGGGTATTTACTGGGAAAGGGACAGTGAGTGGGGGAGGGGTATTTACTGGGATAGAGACAGTGAGTGGGGGAGGGGTATTTACTGGGAAAGGGACAGTGAGTGGGGGAGGGGTATTTGCTGGGATAGAGACAGTGAGTGGGGGAGGGGTATTTACTGGGATAGAGACAGTGAGTGGGGGAGGGGGTATTTGCTGGGATAGAGACAGTGAGTGGGGGAGGGGTATTTGCTGGGATAGAGACAGTGAGTGGGGGAGGGGTATTAACTGGGATAGAGACAGTGAGTGGGGGACGGGGTATTTACTGGGAGAGAGACAGTGAGTGGGGGAGGGGTTATTTACTGGGATAGAGACAGTGAGTGGGGGAGAGGGTATTTACTGGGATAGAGACAGTGAGTGGGGGAGGGGGTATTTACTGGGATAGAGACAGTGAGTGGGGGAAGGGTATTTGCTGGGATCGGGACAGTGAGTGGGGGAGGGCTATTTACTGGGATAGAGACAGTGAGAGGGGGAGGGGTATTTACTGGGATAGAGGCAGTGAGTGGGGGAGGGGTATTTACTGGGATATAGACAGTGAGTGGGGGAGGGCTATTTACTGGTATAGAGACAGTGAGAGGGGGAGGGGTATTTAATGGGATAGAGGCAGTGAGTGGGGGAGGGGGTATTTACTGGGATAGAGACAGTGAGTGGGGGAGGAGATATTTACTGGGATAGAGACAGTGAGTGGGGAGGGGTATTTATTGGGATAGAGGCAGTGAGTGGGGGGTATTGACTGGGATAGAGACAGTGAGTGGGGGAGGGGTATTTACTGGGATAGAGACAGTGAGTGGGGAGGGGGTATTTTCTGTGATAGAGACAGAGAGTCGGGGACGGGTATTTACTGGGATAGAGACAGTGAGTGGGGGAGGGGTATTTATTGGGATAGAGGCAGTGAGTGGGGGGGTATTGACTGGGATAGAGACAGTGAGTGGGGGAGGGGTATTTACTGGGATAGAGACAGTGAGTGGGGGAGGTGTATTTACTGGGATGCAGACAGTTAGTGGGGGGAGGGGTATTTACTGGGATAGAGACAGTGAGTGGGGGAGGGGTATTTACTGGGATAGAGACAGTGAGTGGGGGAGGGGTATTTACTGGGATAGAGACAGTGAGTGGGGGAGGGGGTATTTACTGGGATGGAGACAGTGAGTGGGGGAGGGGTATTTACGGGGATAGAGACAGTGAGTGGGGGAGGGGTATTTACTGGGATGGAGACAGTGAGTGGGGGAGGGGGTATTTACGGGGATAGAGACAGTGAGTGGGGGAGGGGTATTTACTGGGATGGAGACAGTTCGTGGGGGAGGGGGTATTTACGGGGATAGAGACAGTGAGTGGGGTGGGGTATTTACTGGGATGGAGACAGTGAGTGGGGGAGGGGGTATTTACTGGGATAGAGACAGTGAGTGGGGGAGGGGTATTTACTGGGATAGAGCAGTGAGTGGGGGAGGGTTTTTTTTACTGGGATAGAGACAGTGAGTGGGGGGAGGGGTATTTACTGGGATAGAGACAGTGAGTGGGGGGAGGGGTATTTACTGGGATATAGAAAGTGAGTGGGGGAGGGGTATTTACCGAGATAGAGACAGTGAGTGGGGGAGGGGGTATTTACTGGGATAGAGACAGTGAGTGGGGGGAGGGGTATTTACTGGGATATAGAAAGTGAGTGGGGGGAGGGGTATTTACCGAGATAGAGACAGTGAGTGGGGGGAGGGGTATTTACTGGGATAGAGACAGTGAGTGGGGGGAGGGGTATTTACTGGGATATAGAAAGTGAGTGGGGGGAGGGGTATTTACCGAGATAGAGACAGTGAGTGGGGGAGGGGGTATTTACTGGGATAGAGACAGTGAGTGGGGGGAGGGGTATTTACTGGGATATAGAAAGTGAGTGGGGGGAGGGGTATTTACCGAGATAGAGACAGTGAGAGGGGGAGGGGTATTTACTGGGATAGAGGCAGTGAGTGGGGGAGGGGTATTTACTGGGATATAGACAGTGAGTGGGGGTGGGCTATTTACTGGGATAGAGACAGTGAGAGGGGGAGGGCTATTTACTGGGATAGAGACAGTGAGAGGGGGAGGGGTATTTACTGGGATAGAGGCAGTGAGTGGGGGAGGGGTATTTACTGGGATAGAGACAGTGAGAGGGGGAGGGGTATTTAATGGGATAGAGGCAGTGAGTGGGGGAGGGGGTATTTACTGGGAAAGGGACAGTGAGTGGGGGAAGGGTATTTACTGGGATAGAGACAGTGAGTGGGTGAGGGGTATTTACTGGGATAGAGAAAGTGAGTGGGGGAGGGGGTATTTAATGGGATAGAGACAGTGAGTGGGGGAGGTGTATTTACTGGGAAGGGGACAGTGAGTGGGGGAGGGGTATTTACTGGGAAAGGGACAGTGAGTGGGGGAGGGGTATTTACTGGGAAAGGGACAGTGAGTGGGGGAGGGGTATTTACTGGGATAGAGACAGTGAGTGGGGGAGGGGTATTTACTGGGAAAGGGACAGTGAGTGGGGGAGGGGTATTTGCTGGGATAGAGACAGTGAGTGGTGGAGGGGGTATTTACGGGGATAGAGACAGTGAGTGGGGGAGGGGGTATTTGCTGGGATAGAGACAGTGAGTGGGGGAGGGGTATTTACTGGGATAGAGACAGTGAGTGGGGGAGGGGTATTAACTGGGATAGAGACAGTGAGTGGGGGAGGGGTATTTACTGCGAAAGAGACAGTGAGTGGGGGAGGGGTTATTTACTGGGATAGAGACAGTGAGTGGGGGAGGGGGTATTTACGGGGATAGAGACAGTGAGTGGGGGAGGGGGTATTTACTGGGATAGAGACAGTGAGTGGGGGAAGGGTATTTGCTGGGATCGGGACAGTGAGTGGGGGAGGGCTATTTACTGGGATAGAGACAGTGAGAGGGGGAGGGGTATTTACTGGGATAGAGGCAGTGAGTGGGGGAGGGGTATTTACTGGGATATAGACAGTGAGTGGGGGAGGGCTATTTACCGAGATAGAGACAGTGAGTGGGGGGAGGGGTATTTAATGGGATAGAGGCAGTGAGTGGGGGAGGGGGTATTTACCGAGATAGTGACAGTGAGTGGGGGGAGGGGTATTTACTGGGATAGAGACAGTGAGTGGGGGGAGGGGTATTTACTGGGATATAGAAAGTGAGTGGGGGGAGGGGTATTTACTGGGATAGAGGCAGTGAGTGGGGGAGGGGTATTTACTGGGATATAGACAGTGAGTGGGGGAGGGCTATTTACTGGGATAGAGACAGTGAGTGGGGGGAGGGGTATTTACTGGGATATAGAAAGTGAGTGGGGGAGGGGTATTTACCGAGATAGAGACAGTGAGTGGGGGGAGGGGTATTTACTGGGATAGAGACAGTGAGTGGGGGGAGGGGTATTTACTGGGATATAGAAAGTGAGTGGGGGGAGGGGTATTCACCGAGATAGAGACAGTGAGTGGGGGGAGGGGTATTTACTGGGATAGAGACAGTGAGTGGGGGGAGGGGTATTTACTGGGATATAGAAAGTGAGTGGGGGGAGGGGTATTTACCGAGATAGAGACAGTGAGTGGGGAGGGGGTATTTACTGGGATAGAGACAGTGAGTGGGGGGAGGGGTATTTACTGGGATATAGAAAGTGAGTGGGGGGAGGGGTATTTACCGAGATAGAGACAGTGAGAGGGGGAGGGGTATTTACTGGGATAGAGACAGTGAGAGGGGGAGGGGTATTTACTGGGATAGAGGCAGTGAGTGGGGGAGGGGTATTTACTGGGATAGAGACAGTGAGAGGGGGAGGGGTATTTAATGGGATAGAGGCAGTGAGTGGGGGAGGGGGTATTTACTGGGATAGAGACAGTGAGTGGGGGAGGGGGTATTTACTGGGATAGAGACAGTGAGTGGGGAGGGGTATTTATTGGGATAGAGGCAGTGAGTGGGGGGGTATTGACTGGGATAGAGATAGTGAGTGGGGGAGGGGTATTTACTGGGATAGAGACAGTGAGTGGGGAGGGGTATTTTCTGTGATAGAGACAGAGAGTCAGGGACGGGTATTTACTGGGATAGAGACAGTGAGTGGGGGAGGGGTATTTACTGGGATAGAGACAGTGAGTGGGGGAGGGGTATTTACTGGGATAGAGACAGTGAGTGGGGGGAGGGGGTATTTACGGGGATGGAGACAGTTCGTGGGGGAGGGGGTATTTACGGGGATAGAGACAGTGAGTGGGGGAGGGGTATTTACTGGGATGGAGACAGTTCGTGGGGGAGGGGGTATTTACGGGGATAGAGACAGTGAGTGGGGTGGGGTATTTACTGGGATAGAGACAGTGAGTGGGGGAGGGGGTATTTACTGGGATAGAGACAGTGAGTGGGGGAGGGGTATTTACGGGGATAGAGACAGTGAGTGGGGGAGGGGTATTTACTGGGATAGAAACAGTGAGTGGGGGAGGGGTATTTACTGGGATAGAGACAGTGATTGGGGGAGGGTTTTTTTTACTGTGATAGAGACAGTGAGTGGGGGAGGGGGTATTTACTGGGATGGAGACAGTGAGTGGGGGGAGGGGTATTTACTGGGATAGAGACAGTGAGTGGGGGGAGGGGTATTTACTGGGATAGAGACAGTGAGTGGGGGGAGGGGTATTTACTGGGATATAGAAAGTGAGTGGGGGGAGGGGTATTTACCGAGATAGAGACAGTGAGTGGGGGAGGGGGTATTTACTGGGATAGAGACAGTGAGTGGGGGGAGGGGTATTTACTGGGATATAGAAAATGAGTGGGGGGAGGGGTATTTACCGAGATAGAGACAGTGAGTGGGGGGAGGGGTATTTACTGGGATATAGAAAGTGAGTGGGGGGAGGGGTATTTACTGGGATATAGAAAGTGAGTGGGGGGAGGGGTATTTACCGAGATAGAGACAGTGAGTGGGGGAGGGGTATTTACTGGGATAGAGACAGTGAGTGGGGGGAGGGGTATTTACTGGGATATAGAAAGTGAGTGGGGGAGGGGTATTTACCGAGATAGAGACAGTGAGTGGGGGGAGGGGTATTTACTGGGATAGAGACAGTGAGTGGGGGAGGGGGTATTTACTGGCATAGAGACAGTGAGTGGGGGAGGGGGTATTTACTGGGATAGAGAAAGTGAGTGGGGGGAGGGGTATTTACTGGGATAGAGACAGTGAGTGGGGGAGAGGGTATTTACTGGGAATGAGACAGTGAGTGGGGGAAGGGTATTTGCTGAGATCGGGACATTGAGTGGGGGAGGGGTATTTACTGGGATAGAGACAGTGAGAGGGGGAGGGGTATTTACTGGGATATAGACAGTGAGTGGGGGAGGGGGTATTTACTGGGTAGAGACAGTGAGTGGGGGAGTGGTATTTATTGGGATAGAGGCAGTGAGTGGGGGAGGGGGTATTTACTGGGATAGAGACAGTGAGTGGGGGAGGGGGTATTGACTGGGATAGAGACAGTGAGTGGGGGAGGGGGAATTTACGGGGAGAGAGACAGTGAGTGGGGGAGGTTTTTTTTGCTGGGATAGAGACAGTGAGTGGGGGGAGGGGGTATTTACTGGGATAGAGACAGTGAGTGGGGGAGGGGGTATTTACTGGGATAGAGACAGTGAGTGGGGGAGGGGGTATTTACTGGGATAGAGATAGTGAGTGGGGGGAGGGGTATTTACTGGGATAGAGACAGTGAGTGGGGGAGGGGTATTTACTGGCATAGAGACAGTGAGTGGGGGAGGGGGTATTTACTGGGATAGAGACAGTGAGTGGGGGGAGGGGTAATTACTGGGATAGAGACAGTGAGTGGGGGAGGGCTATTTACTGGGATCGAGACAGTGAGTGGGGGAGGGGGTATTTACTGGCATAGAGACAGTGAGTGGGGGTGGGGGTATTTACCGAGATAGAGACAGTGAGTGGGGGAGGGGTTATTTACTGGCACAGAGACAGTGAGTGGGGGTGGGGGTATTTACCGAGATAGAGACAGTGAGTGGGGGAGGGGTTATTTACTGGCACAGAGACAGTGAGTGGGGGTGGGGGTATTTACCGAGATAGAGACAGTGAGTGGGGGAGGGGGTATTTACCGAGATAGAGACAGTGAGTGGGGGAGGGGTATTTACTGGGATCGAGACAGTGAGTGGGGGAGGGGGTATTTACTGGCATAGAGACAGTGAGTGGGGGAGGGGTTATTTACTGGCACAGAGACAGTGAGTGGGGGTGGGGGTATTTACCGAGATAGAGACAGTGAGTGGGGGAGGGGTTATTTACTGGCACAGAGACAGTGAGTGGGGGTGGGGGTATTTACCGAGATAGAGACAGTGAGTGGGGGAGGGGGTATTTACCGAGATAGAGACAGTGAGTGGGCGAGGGGTATTTCCTGGGATAGAGACAGTGAGTGGGGGAGGGGGTATTTACTGGGATAGAGACAGTGAGTGGGGGAGGGGTATTTACTGGGATAGAGACAGTGAGTGGGGGAGGGGTATTTACTGGGATAGAGATAGTGAGTGGGGGAGGGGGTACTTACTGGGATAGAGACAGTGAGTGGGGGGAGGGTTAGTTCCTGGGATGGAGACAGTGAGTGGGGGGAGGTGTATTTACTGGGATGCAGACAGTGAGTGGGGGAGGGGGTATTTACTGCGATAGAGACAGTGAGTGGGGGAGGGGGTATTTACTGGGATAGAGACAGTGAGTGGGGGAGGGGGTATTTACTGCGATAGAGACAGTGAGTGGGGGAGGGGGTATTTACTGGGATAGAGACAGTTCGTGGGGGAGGGGTATTTACGGGGATAGAGACAGTGAGTGGGGGGAGGGGTATTTACTGGGATAGAGACAGTGAGTGGGGGGAGGGGTATTTACTGGGATATAGAAAGTGAGTGGGGGAGGGGTATTTACCGAGATAGTGACAGTGAGTGGGGGGAGGGGTATTTACTGGGATAGAGACAGTGAGTGGGGGGAGGGGTATTTACTGGGATATAGAAAGTGAGTGGGGGGAGGGGTATTTACCGAGATAGAGACAGTGAGAGGGGGAGGGGTATTTACTGGGATAGAGGCAGTGAGTGGGGGAGGGGTATTTACTGGGATATAGACAGTGAGTGGGGGAGGGCTATTTACTGGGATAGAGACAGTGAGTGGGGGGAGGGGTATTTACTGGGATATAGAAAGTGAGTGGGGGAGGGGTATTTACCGAGATAGAGACAGTGAGTGGGGGGAGGGGTATTTACTGGGATAGAGACAGTGAGTGGGGGGAGGGGTATTTACTGGGATATAGAAAGTGAGTGGGGGGAGGGGTATTCACCGAGATAGAGACAGTGAGTGGGGGGAGGGGTATTTACTGGGATAGAGACAGTGAGTGGGGGGAGGGGTATTTACTGGGATATAGAAAGTGAGTGGGGGGAGGGGTATTTACCGAGATAGAGACAGTGAGTGGGGAGGGGGTATTTACTGGGATAGAGACAGTGAGTGGGGGGAGGGGTATTTACTGGGATATAGAAAGTGAGTGGGGGGAGGGGTATTTACCGAGATAGAGACAGTGAGAGGGGGAGGGGTATTTACTGGGATAGAGACAGTGAGAGGGGGAGGGGTATTTACTGGGATAGAGGCAGTGAGTGGGGGAGGGGTATTTACTGGGATAGAGACAGTGAGAGGGGGAGGGGTATTTAATGGGATAGAGGCAGTGAGTGGGGGAGGGGGTATTTACTGGGATAGAGACAGTGAGTGGGGGAGGGGGTATTTACTGGGATAGAGACAGTGAGTGGGGAGGGGTATTTATTGGGATAGAGGCAGTGAGTGGGGGGGTATTGACTGGGATAGAGATAGTGAGTGGGGGAGGGGTATTTACTGGGATAGAGACAGTGAGTGGGGAGGGGTATTTTCTGTGATAGAGACAGAGAGTCAGGGACGGGTATTTACTGGGATAGAGACAGTGAGTGGGGGAGGGGTATTTACTGGGATAGAGACAGTGAGTGGGGGAGGGGTATTTACTGGGATAGAGACAGTGAGTGGGGGGAGGGGGTATTTACGGGGATGGAGACAGTTCGTGGGGGAGGGGGTATTTACGGGGATAGAGACAGTGAGTGGGGGAGGGGTATTTACTGGGATGGAGACAGTTCGTGGGGGAGGGGGTATTTACGGGGATAGAGACAGTGAGTGGGGTGGGGTATTTACTGGGATAGAGACAGTGAGTGGGGGAGGGGGTATTTACTGGTATAGAGACAGTGAGTGGGGGAGGGGTATTTACGGGGATAGAGACAGTGAGTGGGGGAGGGGTATTTACTGGGATAGAAACAGTGAGTGGGGGAGGGGTATTTACTGGGATAGAGACAGTGAGTGGGGGAGGGTTTTTTTTACTGTGATAGAGACAGTGAGTGGGGGGAGGGGTATTTACTGGGATAGAGACAGTGAGTGGGGGGAGGGGTATTTACTGGGATAGAGACAGTGAGTGGGGGGAGGGGTATTTACTGGGATATAGAAAGTGAGTGGGGGGAGGGGTATTTACCGAGATAGAGACAGTGAGTGGGGGAGGGGGTATTTACTGGGATAGAGACAGTGAGTGGGGGGAGGGGTATTTACTGGGATATAGAAAATGAGTGGGGGGAGGGGTATTTACCGAGATAGAGACAGTGAGTGGGGGGAGGGGTATTTACTGGGATATAGAAAGTGAGTGGGGGGAGGGGTATTTACTGGGATATAGAAAGTGAGTGGGGGGAGGGGTATTTACCGAGATAGAGACAGTGAGTGGGGGAGGGGGTATTTACTGGGATAGAGACAGTGAGTGGGGGGAGGGGTATTTACTGGGATATAGAAAGTGAGTGGGGGAGGGGTATTTACCGAGATAGAGACAGTGAGTGGGGGGAGGGGTATTTACTGGGATAGAGACAGTGAGTGGGGGAGGGGGTATTTACTGGCATAGAGACAGTGAGTGGGGGAGGGGGTATTTACTGGGATAGAGAAAGTGAGTGGGGGGAGGGGTATTTACTGGGATAGAGACAGTGAGTGGGGGAGAGGGTATTTACTGGGAATGAGACAGTGAGTGGGGGAAGGGTATTTGCTGAGATCGGGACATTGAGTGGGGGAGGGGTATTTACTGGGATAGAGACAGTGAGAGGGGGAGGGGTATTTACTGGGATATAGAGAGTGAGTGGGGGAGGGGGTATTTACTGGGTAGAGACAGTGAGTGGGGGAGTGGTATTTATTGGGATAGAGGCAGTGAGTGGGGGAGGGGGTATTTACTGGGATAGAGACAGTGAGTGGGGGAGGGGGTATTGACTGGGATAGAGACAGTGAGTGGGGGAGGGGGAATTTACGGGGAGAGAGACAGTGAGTGGGGGAGGTTTTTTTTTGCTGGGATAGAGACAGTGAGTGGGGGGAGGGGGTATTTACTGGGATAGAGACAGTGAGTGGGGGAGGGGTATTTACTGGGATAGAGACAGTGAGTGGGGGAGGGGGTATTTACTGGGATAGAGATAGTGAGTGGGGGGAGGGGTATTTACTGGGATAGAGACAGTGAGTGGGGGAGGGGTATTTACTGGCATAGAGACAGTGAGTGGGGGAGGGGGTATTTACTGGGATAGAGACAGTGAGTGGGGGGAGGGGTAATTACTGGGATAGAGACAGTGAGTGGGGGAGGGCTATTTACTGGGATCGAGACAGTGAGTGGGGGAGGGGGTATTTACTGGCATAGAGACAGTGAGTGGGGGTGGGGGTATTTACCGAGATAGAGACAGTGAGTGGGGGAGGGGTTATTTACTGGCACAGAGACAGTGAGTGGGGGTGGGGGTATTTACCGAGATAGAGACAGTGAGTGGGGGAGGGGTTATTTACTGGCACAGAGACAGTGAGTGGGGGTGGGGGTATTTACCGAGATAGAGACAGTGAGTGGGGGAGGGGGTATTTACCGAGATAGAGACAGTGAGTGGGGGAGGGGTATTTACTGGGATCGAGACAGTGAGTGGGGGAGGGGGTATTTACTGGGATAGAGACAGTGAGTGGGGGAGGGGTTATTTACTGGCACAGAGACAGTGAGTGGGGGTGGGGGTATTTACCGAGATAGAGACAGTGAGTGGGGGAGGGGGTATTTACCGAGATAGAGACAGTGAGTGGGCGAGGGGTATTTCCTGGGATAGAGACAGTGAGTGGGGGAGGGGGTATTTACTGGGATAGAGACAGTGAGTGGGGGAGGGGTATTTACTGGGATAGAGACAGTGAGTGGGGGAGGGGTATTTACTGGGATAGAGATAGTGAGTGGGGGAGGGGGGTACTTACTGGGATAGAGACAGTGAGTGGGGGGAGGGTTAGTTCCTGGGATGGAGACAGTGAGTGGGGGGAGGTGTATTTACTGGGATGCAGACAGTGAGTGGGGGAGGGGGTATTTACTGCGATAGAGACAGTGAGTGGGGGAGGGGGTATTTACTGGGATAGAGACAGTGAGTGGGGGAGGGGGTATTTACTGCGATAGAGACAGTGAGTGGGGGAGGGGGTATTTACTGGGATAGAGACTGTGAGTGGGGGAAGGGTATTTACTGGGATAGAGACAGTGAGTGGGGGAAGGGTATTTACTGGGATAGAGACAGTGAGTGGGGGAGGGGGTATTTACTGGGATAGAGACTGTGAGTGGGGGAAGGGTATTTACTGGGATAGAGACAGTGAGTGGGGGAGGGGGTATTTACTGCGATAGAGACAGTGAGTGGGGGAGGGGTATTTACTGGGATAGAGACTGTGAGTGGGGGAGGGGGTATTTACTGGGATAGAGACTGTGAGTGGGGGAAGGGTATTTACTGGGATAGAGACAGTGAGTGGGGGAGGGGGTATTTACTGGGATAGAGACAGTGAGTGGGGGAGGGGGTATTTACGGGGATAGAGACAGTGAGTGGGGGAGGGGTATTTACTGGGAAAGAGACAGTGAGTGGGGGAGGGGGTATTTACGGGGATAGAGACAGTGAGTGGGGGAGGGGTATTTACTGGGATGGAGACAGTGAGTGGGGGAGGGGGTATTTACGGGGATAGAGACAGTGAGTGGGGAGGGGGTATTTACGGGGATAGAGACAGTGAGTGGGGAGGGGGTATTTACTGGGATGGAGACAGTTCGTGGGCGAGGGGGTATTTACTGGGATAGAGACAGTGAGTGGGGGGAGGGGGTATTCACGGGGATAGAGACAGTGAGTGGGGAGGGGTATTTTCTGTGATAGAGACAGAGAGTCGGGGACGGGTATTTACTGGGATAGAGACAGTGAGTGGGGGGAGGTGTATTTACTGGGATGCAGACAGTTAGTGGGGGGAGGGGTATTTACTGGGATAGAGACAGTGAGTGGGGGAGGGGTATTTACTGGGATAGAGACAGTGAGTGGGGGAGGGGTATTTACTGGGATAGAGACAGTGAGTGGGGGAGGGGGTATTTACGGGGATAGAGACAGTGAGTGGGGGAGGGGTATTTACTGGGATAGAGACAGTGAGTGGGGAGGGGTATTTTCTGTGATAGAGACAGAGAGTCGGGGACGGGTATTTACTGGGATAGAGACAGTGAGTGGGGGGAGGTGTATTTACTGGGATGCAGACAGTTAGTGGGGGGAGGGGTATTTACTGGGATAGAGACAGTGAGTGGGGGAGGGGTATTTACTGGGATAGAGACAGTGAGTGGGGGAGGGGTATTTACTGGGATAGAGACAGTGAGTGGGGGAGGGGGTATTTACGGGGATAGAGACAGTGAGTGGGGGAGGGGGTATTTACTGGGATAGAGACAGTGAGTGGGGGAGGGGTATTTACTGGGATAGAGACAGTGAGTGGGGGAGGGGTATTTACTGTGAAAGAGACAGTGAGTGGGGGAGGGGTATTTACGGGGATAGAGACAGTGAGTGGGGTGGGGTATTTACTGGGATAGAGACAGTGAGTGGGGGAGGGGGTATTTACTGGGATGGAGACAGTTCGTGGGCGAGGGGGTATTTACGGGGATAGAGACAGTGAGTGGGGTGGGGTATTTACTGGGATAGAGACAGTGAGTGGGGGAGGGGGTATTTACTGGGATGGAGACAGTTCGTGGGCGAGGGGGTATTTACTGGGATGGAGACAGTTCGTGGGGGAGGGGATATTTACGGGGATAGAGACAGTGAGTGGGGGAGGGGTATTTACTGGGATGGAGACAGTTCGTGGGGGAGGGGGTATTTACGGGGATAGAGACAGTGAGTGGGGTGGGGTATTTACTGGGATAGAGACAGTGAGTGGGGGAGGGGTTATTTACTGGGATGGAGACAGTTCGTGGGCGAGGGGGTATTTACGGGGATAGAGACAGTGAGTGGGGGAGGGGTATTTACTGGGATAGAAACAGTGAGTGGGGGAGGGGTATTTACTGGGATAGAGACAGTGAGTGGGGGATGGGTATTTACTGGGATAGAGCAGTGAGTGGGGGAGGTTTTTTTTTACTGGGATAGAGACAGTGAGTGGGGGGAGGGGTATTTACTGGGATAGAGACAGTGAGTGGGGGGAGGGGTATTTACTGGGATAGAGACAGTGAGTGGGGGGAGGGGTATTTACTGGGATATAGAAAGTGAGTGGGGGGAGGGGTATTTGCTGAGATCGGGACATTGAGTGGGGGAGGGGTATTTACTGGGATAGAGACAGTGAGAGGGGGAGGGGTATTTACTGGGATATAGACAGTGAGTGGGGGAGGGGGTATTTACTGGGTAGAGACAGTGAGTGGGGGAGTGGTATTTATTGGGATAGAGGCAGTGAGTGGGGGAGGGGGTATTTACTGGGATAGAGACAGTGAGTGGGGGAGGGGGTATTGACTGGGATAGAGACAGTGAGTGGGGGAGGGGGAATTTACGGGGAGAGAGACAGTGAGTGGGGGAGGTTTTTTTTGCTGGGATAGAGACAGTGAGTGGGGGGAGGGGGTATTTACTGGGATAGAGACAGTGAGTGGGGGAGGGGGTATTTACTGGGATAGAGACAGTGAGTGGGGGAGGGGGTATTTACTGGGATAGAGATAGTGAGTGGGGGGAGGGGTATTTACTGGGATAGAGACAGTGAGTGGGGGAGGGGTATTTACTGGCATAGAGACAGTGAGTGGGGGAGGGGGTATTTACTGGGATAGAGACAGTGAGTGGGGGGAGGGGTAATTACTGGGATAGAGACAGTGAGTGGGGGAGGGCTATTTACTGGCATAGAGACAGTGAGTGGGGGAGGGGGTATTTACTGGGATAGAGACAGTGAGTGGGGGAGGTTTTTTTTACTGGGATAGAGACAGTGAGTGGGGGAGGGGGTATTTACTGGGATAGAGACAGTGAGTGGGGGAGGGGTATTTACTGGGATCGAGACAGTGAGTGGGGGAGGGGTTATTTACTGGCACAGAGACAGTGAGTGGGGGTGGGGGTATTTACCGAGATAGAGACAGTGAGTGGGGGAGGGGTTATTTACTGGCACAGAGACAGTGAGTGGGGGTAGGGGTATTTACCGAGATAGAGACAGTGAGTGGGGGAGGGGGTATTTACCGAGATAGAGACAGTGAGTGGGCGAGGGGTATTTCCTGGGATAGAGACAGTGAGTGGGGGAGGGGGTATTTACTGGGATAGAGACAGTGAGTGGGGGAGGGGTATTTACTGGGATAGAGACAGTGAGTGGGGGAGGGGTATTTACTGGGATAGAGATAGTGAGTGGGGGAGGGGGGTACTTACTGGGATAGAGACAGTGAGTGGGGGGAGGGTTAGTTCCTGGGATGGAGACAGTGAGTGGGGGAGGGGTATTTACTGGGATAGAGATAGTGAGTGGGGGAGGGGGGTACTTACTGGGATAGAGACAGTGAGTGGGGGAGGGGTATTTACTGGGATGCAGACAGTGAGTGGGGGAGGGGGTATTTACTGCGATAGAGACAGTGAGTGGGGGAGGGGGTATTTACTGGGATAGAGACAGTGAGTGGGGGAGGGGGTATTTACTGCGATAGAGACAGTGAGTGGGGGAGGGGGTATTTACTGGGATAGAGACTGTGAGTGGGGGAAGGGTATTTACTGGGATAGAGACAGTGAGTGGGGGAGGGGGTATTTACTGCGATAGAGACAGTGAGTGGGGGAGGGGGTATTTACTGGGATAGAGACTGTGAGTGGGGGAAGGGTATTTACTGGGATAGAGACAGTGAGTGGGGGAGGGGGTATTTACTGCGATAGAGACAGTGAGTGGGGGAGGGGTATTTACTGGGATAGAGACTGTGAGTGGGGGAGGGGGTATTTACTGGGATAGAGACTGTGAGTGGGGGAAGGGTATTTACTGGGATAGAGACAGTGAGTGGGGGAGGGGGTATTTACTGGGATAGAGACAGTGAGTGGGGGAGGGGGTATTTACGGGGATAGAGACAGTGAGTGGGGGAGGGGTATTTACTGGGAAAGAGACAGTGAGTGGGGGAGGGGGTATTTACGGGGATAGAGACAGTGAGTGGGGGAGGGGTATTTACTGGGATGGAGACAGTGAGTGGGGGAGGGGGTATTTACGGGGATAGAGACAGTGAGTGGGGAGGGGGTATTTACGGGGATAGAGACAGTGAGTGGGGAGGGGGTATTTACTGGGATGGAGACAGTTCGTGGGCGAGGGGGTATTTACTGGGATAGAGACAGTGAGTGGGGGGAGGGGGTATTCACGGGGATAGAGACAGTGAGTGGGGAGGGGTATTTTCTGTGATAGAGACAGAGAGTCGGGGACGGGTATTTACTGGGATAGAGACAGTGAGTGGGGGGAGGTGTATTTACTGGGATGCAGACAGTTAGTGGGGGGAGGGGTATTTACTGGGATAGAGACAGTGAGTGGGGGAGGGGTATTTACTGGGATAGAGACAGTGAGTGGGGGAGGGGGTATTTACGGGGATAGAGACAGTGAGTGGGGGAGGGGGTATTTACTGGGATAGAGACAGTGAGTGGGGGAGGGGTATTTACTGGGATAGAGACTGTGAGTGGGGGAGGGGTATTTACTGCGAAAGAGACAGTGAGTGGGGGAGGCGGTATTTACTGGGATGGAGACAGTGAGTGGGGGGAGGGGTATTTACTGGGATAGAGACAGTGAGTGGGGGGAGGGGGTATTTACTGGGATGCAGACAGTTAGTGGGGGGAGGGGTATTTACTGGGATAGAGACAGTGAGTGGGGGAGGGTTATTTACTGGGATAGAGACAGTGAGTGGGGGAGGGGGTATTTACGGGGATAGAGACAGTGAGTGGGGGAGGGGGTATTTACTGGGATAGAGACAGTGAGTGGGGGAGGGGTATTTACTGGGATAGAGACTGTGAGTGGGGGAGGGGTATTTACTGCGAAAGAGACAGTGAGTGGGGGAGGCGGTATTTACTGGGATGGAGACAGTGAGTGGGGGGAGGGGTATTTACTGGGATAGAGACAGTGAGTGGGGGGAGGGGTATTTACTGGGATAGAGACAGTGAGTGGGGGGAGGGGTATTTACTGGGATATAGAAAGTGAGTGGGGGGAGGGGTATTTGCTGAGATCGGGACATTGAGTGGGGGAGGGGTATTTACTGGGATAGAGACAGTGAGAGGGGGAGGGGTATTTACTGGGATATAGACAGTGAGTGGGGGAGGGGGTATTTACTGGGTAGAGACAGTGAGTGGGGGAGTGGTATTTATTGGGATAGAGGCAGTGAGTGGGGGAGGGGGTATTTACTGGGATAGAGACAGTGAGTGGGGGAGGGGGTATTGACTGGGATAGAGACAGTGAGTGGGGGAGGGGGAATTTACGGGGAGAGAGACAGTGAGTGGGGGAGGTTTTTTTTGCTGGGATAGAGACAGTGAGTGGGGGGAGGGGGTATTTACTGGGATAGAGACAGTGAGTGGGGGAGGGGGTATTTACTGGGATAGAGACAGTGAGTGGGGGAGGGGGTATTTACTGGGATAGAGATAGTGAGTGGGGGGAGGGGTATTTACTGGGATAGAGACAGTGAGTGGGGGAGGGGTATTTACTGGCATAGAGACAGTGAGTGGGGGAGGGGGTATTTACTGGGATAGAGACAGTGAGTGGGGGAGGTTTTTTTTACTGGGATAGAGACAGTGAGTGGGGGAGGGGGTATTTACTGGCATAGAGACAGTGAGTGGGGGAGGGGTTATTTACTGGCACAGAGACAGTGAGTGGGGGTGGGGGTATTTACCGAGATAGAGACAGTGAGTGGGGGAGGGGTTATTTACTGGCACAGAGACAGTGAGTGGGGGTGGGGGTATTTACCGAGATAGAGACAGTGAGTGGGGGAGGGGGTATTTACCGAGATAGAGACAGTGAGTGGGCGAGGGGTATTTCCTGGGATAGAGACAGTGAGTGGGGGAGGGGGTATTTACTGGGATAGAGACAGTGAGTGGGGGAGGGGTATTTACTGGGATAGAGACAGTGAGTGGGGGAGGGGTATTTACTGGGATAGAGATAGTGAGTGGGGGAGGGGGTACTTACTGGGATAGAGACAGTGAGTGGGGGGAGGGTTAGTTCCTGGGATGGAGACAGTGAGTGGGGGGAGGGGTATTTACTGGGATAGAGATAGTGAGTGGGGGAGGGGGTACTTACTGGGATAGAGACAGTGAGTGGGGGAGGGGTATTTACTGGGATGCAGACAGTGAGTGGGGGAGGGGGTATTTACTGCGATAGAGACAGTGAGTGGGGGAGGGGGTATTTACTGGGATAGAGACAGTGAGTGGGGGAGGGGGTATTTACTGCGATAGAGACAGTGAGTGGGGGAGGGGGTATTTACTGGGATAGAGACTGTGAGTGGGGGAAGGGTATTTACTGGGATAGAGACAGTGAGTGGGGGAGGGGGTATTTACTGCGATAGAGACAGTGAGTGGGGGAGGGGGTATTTACTGGGATAGAGACTGTGAGTGGGGGAAGGGTATTTACTGGGATAGAGACAGTGAGTGGGGGAGGGGGTATTTACTGCGATAGAGACAGTGAGTGGGGGAGGGGTATTTACTGGGATAGAGACTGTGAGTGGGGGAGGGGGTATTTACTGGGATAGAGACTGTGAGTGGGGGAAGGGTATTTACTGGGATAGAGACAGTGAGTGGGGGGAGGGTTAGTTCCTGGGATGGAGACAGTGAGTGGGGGAGGGGTATTTACTGGGATAGAGATAGTGAGTGGGGGAGGGGGGTACTTACTGGGATAGAGACAGTGAGTGGGGGAGGGGTATTTACTGGGATGCAGACAGTGAGTGGGGGAGGGGGTATTTACTGCGATAGAGACAGTGAGTGGGGGAGGGGGTATTTACTGGGATAGAGACAGTGAGTGGGGGAGGGGGTATTTACTGCGATAGAGACAGTGAGTGGGGGAGGGGGTATTTACTGGGATAGAGACTGTGAGTGGGGGAAGGGTATTTACTGGGATAGAGACAGTGAGTGGGGGAGGGGGTATTTACTGCGATAGAGACAGTGAGTGGGGGAGGGGGTATTTACTGGGATAGAGACTGTGAGTGGGGGAAGGGTATTTACTGGGATAGAGACAGTGAGTGGGGGAGGGGGTATTTACTGCGATAGAGACAGTGAGTGGGGGAGGGGTATTTACTGGGATAGAGACTGTGAGTGGGGGAGGGGGTATTTACTGGGATAGAGACTGTGAGTGGGGGAAGGGTATTTACTGGGATAGAGACAGTGAGTGGGGGAGGGGGTATTTACTGGGATAGAGACAGTGAGTGGGGGAGGGGGTATTTACGGGGATAGAGACAGTGAGTGGGGGAGGGGTATTTACTGGGAAAGAGACAGTGAGTGGGGGAGGGGGTATTTACGGGGATAGAGACAGTGAGTGGGGGAGGGGTATTTACTGGGATGGAGACAGTGAGTGGGGGAGGGGGTATTTACGGGGATAGAGACAGTGAGTGGGGAGGGGGTATTTACGGGGATAGAGACAGTGAGTGGGGAGGGGGTATTTACTGGGATGGAGACAGTTCGTGGGCGAGGGGGTATTTACTGGGATAGAGACAGTGAGTGGGGGGAGGGGGTATTCACGGGGATAGAGACAGTGAGTGGGGAGGGGTATTTTCTGTGATAGAGACAGAGAGTCGGGGACGGGTATTTACTGGGATAGAGACAGTGAGTGGGGGGAGGTGTATTTACTGGGATGCAGACAGTTAGTGGGGGGAGGGGTATTTACTGGGATAGAGACAGTGAGTGGGGGAGGGGTATTTACTGGGATAGAGACAGTGAGTGGGGGAGGGGGTATTTACGGGGATAGAGACAGTGAGTGGGGGAGGGGGTATTTACTGGGATAGAGACAGTGAGTGGGGGAGGGGTATTTACTGGGATAGAGACTGTGAGTGGGGGAGGGGTATTTACTGCGAAAGAGACAGTGAGTGGGGGAGGCGGTATTTACTGGGATGGAGACAGTGAGTGGGGGGAGGGGTATTTACTGGGATAGAGACAGTGAGTGGGGGGAGGGGGTATTTACTGGGATGCAGACAGTTAGTGGGGGGAGGGGTATTTACTGGGATAGAGACAGTGAGTGGGGGAGGGTTATTTACTGGGATAGAGACAGTGAGTGGGGGAGGGGGGTATTTACGGGGATAGAGACAGTGAGTGGGGGAGGGGGTATTTACTGGGATAGAGACAGTGAGTGGGGGAGGGGTATTTACTGGGATAGAGACTGTGAGTGGGGGAGGGGTATTTACTGCGAAAGAGACAGTGAGTGGGGGAGGCGGTATTTACTGGGATGGAGACAGTGAGTGGGGGGAGGGGTATTTACTGGGATAGAGACAGTGAGTGGGGGGAGGGGTATTTACTGGGATAGAGACAGTGAGTGGGGGGAGGGGTATTTACTGGGATATAGAAAGTGAGTGGGGGGAGGGGTATTTGCTGAGATCGGGACATTGAGTGGGGGAGGGGTATTTACTGGGATAGAGACAGTGAGAGGGGGAGGGGTATTTACTGGGATATAGACAGTGAGTGGGGGAGGGGGTATTTACTGGGTAGAGACAGTGAGTGGGGGAGTGGTATTTATTGGGATAGAGGCAGTGAGTGGGGGAGGGGGTATTTACTGGGATAGAGACAGTGAGTGGGGGAGGGGGTATTGACTGGGATAGAGACAGTGAGTGGGGGAGGGGGAATTTACGGGGAGAGAGACAGTGAGTGGGGGAGGTTTTTTTTGCTGGGATAGAGACAGTGAGTGGGGGGAGGGGGTATTTACTGGGATAGAGACAGTGAGTGGGGGAGGGGGTATTTACTGGGATAGAGACAGTGAGTGGGGGAGGGGGTATTTACTGGGATAGAGATAGTGAGTGGGGGGAGGGGTATTTACTGGGATAGAGACAGTGAGTGGGGGAGGGGTATTTACTGGCATAGAGACAGTGAGTGGGGGAGGGGGTATTTACTGGGATAGAGACAGTGAGTGGGGGAGGTTTTTTTTACTGGGATAGAGACAGTGAGTGGGGGAGGGGGTATTTACTGGCATAGAGACAGTGAGTGGGGGAGGGGTTATTTACTGGCACAGAGACAGTGAGTGGGGGTGGGGGTATTTACCGAGATAGAGACAGTGAGTGGGGGAGGGGTTATTTACTGGCACAGAGACAGTGAGTGGGGGTGGGGGTATTTACCGAGATAGAGACAGTGAGTGGGGGAGGGGGTATTTACCGAGATAGAGACAGTGAGTGGGCGAGGGGTATTTCCTGGGATAGAGACAGTGAGTGGGGGAGGGGGTATTTACTGGGATAGAGACAGTGAGTGGGGGAGGGGTATTTACTGGGATAGAGACAGTGAGTGGGGGAGGGGTATTTACTGGGATAGAGATAGTGAGTGGGGGAGGGGGTACTTACTGGGATAGAGACAGTGAGTGGGGGGAGGGTTAGTTCCTGGGATGGAGACAGTGAGTGGGGGGAGGGGTATTTACTGGGATAGAGATAGTGAGTGGGGGAGGGGGTACTTACTGGGATAGAGACAGTGAGTGGGGGAGGGGTATTTACTGGGATGCAGACAGTGAGTGGGGGAGGGGGTATTTACTGCGATAGAGACAGTGAGTGGGGGAGGGGGTATTTACTGGGATAGAGACAGTGAGTGGGGGAGGGGGTATTTACTGCGATAGAGACAGTGAGTGGGGGAGGGGGTATTTACTGGGATAGAGACTGTGAGTGGGGGAAGGGTATTTACTGGGATAGAGACAGTGAGTGGGGGAGGGGGTATTTACTGCGATAGAGACAGTGAGTGGGGGAGGGGGTATTTACTGGGATAGAGACTGTGAGTGGGGGAAGGGTATTTACTGGGATAGAGACAGTGAGTGGGGGAGGGGGTATTTACTGCGATAGAGACAGTGAGTGGGGGAGGGGTATTTACTGGGATAGAGACTGTGAGTGGGGGAGGGGGTATTTACTGGGATAGAGACTGTGAGTGGGGGAAGGGTATTTACTGGGATAGAGACAGTGAGTGGGGGAGGGGGTATTTACTGGGATAGAGACAGTGAGTGGGGGAGGGGGTATTTACGGGGATAGAGACAGTGAGTGGGGGAGGGGTATTTACTGGGAAAGAGACAGTGAGTGGGGGAGGGGGTATTTACGGGGATAGAGACAGTGAGTGGGGGAGGGGTATTTACTGGGATGGAGACAGTGAGTGGGGGAGGGGGTATTTACGGGGATAGAGACAGTGAGTGGGGAGGGGGTATTTACGGGGATAGAGACAGTGAGTGGGGAGGGGGTATTTACTGGGATGGAGACAGTTCGTGGGCGAGGGGGTATTTACTGGGATAGAGACAGTGAGTGGGGGGAGGGGGTATTCACGGGGATAGAGACAGTGAGTGGGGAGGGGTATTTTCTGTGATAGAGACAGAGAGTCGGGGACGGGTATTTACTGGGATAGAGACAGTGAGTGGGGGGAGGTGTATTTACTGGGATGCAGACAGTTAGTGGGGGGAGGGGTATTTACTGGGATAGAGACAGTGAGTGGGGGAGGGGTATTTACTCGGATAGAGACAGTGAGTGGGGGAGGGGTATTTACTGGGATAGAGACAGTGAGTGGGGGAGGGGGTATTTACTGGGATAGAGACAGTTAGTGGGGGGAGGGGTATTTACTGGGATAGAGACAGTGAGTGGGGGAGGGGTATTTACTGGGATAGAGACAGTGAGTGGGGGAGGGGTATTTACTGGGATAGAGACAGTTAGTGGGGGGAGGGGTATTTACTGGGATAGAGACAGTGAGTGGGGGAGGGGTATTTACTGGGATAGAGACAGTGAGTGGGGGAGGGGTATTTACTGGGATAGAGACAGTGAGTGGGGGAGGGGTATTTACTGGGATAGAGACAGTTAGTGGGGGGAGGGGTATTTACTGGGATAGAGACAGTGAGTGGGGGAGGGGTATTTACTGGGATAGAGACAGTGAGTGGGGGAGGGGTATTTACTGGGATAGAGACAGTGAGTGGGGGAGGGGGTATTTACTGGGATAGAGACAGTGAGTGGGGGAGGGGTATTTACTGGGATAGAGACAGTTAGTGGGGGGAGGGGTATTTACTGGGATAGAGACAGTGAGTGGGGGAGGGGTATTTACTGGGATAGAGACAGTGAGTGGGGGAGGGGTATTTACTGGGATAGAGACAGTGAGTGGGGGAGGGGTATTTACTGGGATAGAGACAGTGAGTGGGGGAGGGGTATTTACTGGGATAGAGACAGTTAGTGGGGGGAGGGGTATTTACTGGGATAGAGACAGTGAGTGGGGGAGGGGTATTTACTGGGATAGAGACAGTGAGTGGGGGAGGGGTATTTACTGGGATAGAGACAGTGAGTGGGGGAGGGGGTATTTACTGGGATAGAGACAGTGAGTGGGGGAGGGGTATTTACTGGGATAGAGACAGTGAGTGGGGAGGGGTATTTTCTGTGATAGAGACAGAGAGTCGGGGACGGGTATTTACTGGGATAGAGACAGTGAGTGGGGGGAGGTGTATTTACTGGGATGCAGACAGTTAGTGGGGGGAGGGGTATTTACTGGGATAGAGACAGTGAGTGGGGGAGGGGTATTTACTGGGATAGAGACAGTGAGTGGGGGAGGGGTATTTACTGGGATAGAGACAGTGAGTGGGGGAGGGGGTATTTACGGGGATAGAGACAGTGAGTGGGGGAGGGGGTATTTACTGGGATAGAGACAGTGAGTGGGGGAGGGGTATTTACTGGGATAGAGACAGTGAGTGGGGGAGGGGTATTTACTGCGAAAGAGACAGTGAGTGGGGGAGGCGGTATTTACTGGGATGGAGACAGTTCGTGGGGGAGGGGATATTTACGGGGATAGAGACAGTGAGTGGGGGAGGGGTATTTACTGGGATGGAGACAGTTCGTGGGGGAGGGGGTATTTACGGGGATAGAGACAGTGAGTGGGGTGGGGTATTTACTGGGATAGAGACAGTGAGTGGGGGAGGGGGTATTTACTGGGATGGAGACAGTTCGTGGGCGAGGGGGTATTTACGGGGATCGAGACAGTGAGTGGGGGAGGGGTATTTACTGGGATAGAAACAGTGAGTGGGGGAGGGGTATTTACTGGGATAGAGACAGTGAGTGGGGGATGGGTATTTACTGGGATAGAGCAGTGAGTGGGGGAGGGTTTTTTTTACTGGGATAGAGACAGTGAGTGGGGGGAGGGGTATTTACTGGGATAGAGACAGTGAGTGGGGGGAGGGGTATTTACTGGGATAGAGACAGTGAGTGGGGGGAGGGGTATTTACTGGGATATAGAAAGTGAGTGGGGGGAGGGGTATTTACCGAGATAGAGACAGTGAGTGGGGGAGGGGGTATTTACTGGGATAGAGACAGTGAGTGGGGGGAGGGGTATTTACTGGGATATAGAAAGTGAGTGGGGGGAGGGGTATTTACCGAGATAGAGACAGTGAGAGGGGGAGGGGTATTTACTGGGATAGAGGCAGTGAGTGGGGGAGGGGTATTTACTGGGATATAGACAGTGAGTGGGGGAGGGCTATTTACTGGGATAGCGACAGTGAGAGGGGGAGGGCTATTTACTGGGATAGAGACAGTGAGAGGGGGAGGGGTATTTACTGGGATAGAGGCAGTGAGTGGGGGAGGGGTATTTACTGGGATAGAGACAGTGAGAGGGGGAGGGGTATTTAATGGGATAGAGGCAGTGAGTGGGGGAGGGGGTATTTACTGGGATAGAGACAGTGAGTGGGGGAGGGGGTATTTACTGGGATAGAGACAGTGAGTGGGGAGGGGTATTTATTGGGATAGAGGCAGTGAGTGGGGGGGTATTGACTGGGATAGAGACAGTGAGTGGGGGAGGGGTATTTACTGGGATAGAGACAGTGAGTGGGGAGGGGTATTTTCTGTGATAGAGACAGAGAGTCGGGGACGGGTATTTACTGGGATAGAGACAGTGAGTGGGGGAGGGGTATTTATTGGGATAGAGGCAGTGAGTGGGGGGGTATTGACTGGGATAGGGACAGTGAGTGGGGGGAGGGGTATTTACTGGGATAGAGACAGTGAGTGGGGGGAGGTGTATTTACTGGGATGCAGACAGTTAGTGGGGGGAGGGGTATTTACTGGGATAGAGACAGTGAGTGGGGGAGGGGTATTTACTGGGATAGAGAAAGTGAGTGGGGGAGGGGTATTTACTGGGATAGAGACAGTGAGTGGGGGAGGGGGTATTTACGGGGATAGAGACAGTGAGTGGGGGAGGGGTATTTACTGCGAAAGAGACAGTGAGTGGGGGAGGGGGTATTTACTGGGATGGAGACAGTTCGTGGGGGAGGGGGTATTTACGGGGATAGAGGCAGTGAGTGGGGGAGGGGTATTTACTGGGATGGAGACAGTTCGTGGGGGAGGGGGTATTTACGGGGATAGAGACAGTGAGTGTGGTGGGGTATTTACTGGGATAGAGACAGTGAGTGGGGGAGGGGGTATTTACTGGGATAGAGACAGTGAGTGGGGGATGGGTATTTACTGGGATAGAGCAGTGAGTGGGGGAGGGTTTTTTTTACTGGGATAGAGACAGTGAGTGGGGGGAGGGGTATTTACTGGGATAGAGACAGTGAGTAGGGGAGGGGGTATTTACTGGGATAGAGACAGTGAGTGGGGGGAGGGGTATTTACTGGGATAGAGACAGTGAGTGGGGGATGGGTATTTACTGGGATAGAGCAGTGAGTGGGGGAGGTTTTTTTTTACTGGGATAGAGACAGTGAGTGGGGGGAGGGGTATTTACTGGGATAGAGACAGTGAGTGGGGGAGGGGGTATTTACTGGGATAGAGACAGTGAGTGGGGGGAGGGGTATTTACTGGGATAGAGACAGTGAGTGGGGGGAGGGGTATTTACTGGGATAGAGACAGTGAGTGGGGGGAGGGGTATTTACTGGGATATAGAAAGTGAGTGGGGGGAGGGGTATTTACCGAGATAGAGACAGTGAGTGGGGGAGGGGGTGTTTACTGGGATAGAGACAGTGAGTAGGGGGAGGGGTATTTACTGGGATATAGAAAGTGAGTGGGGGGAGGGGTATTTACCGAGATAGAGACAGTGAGTGGGGGGAGGGGTATTTACTGGGATAGAGACAGTGAGTGGGGGAGGGGGTATTTACTGGCATAGAGACAGTGAGTGGGGGAGGGGGTATTTACTGGGATAGAGAAAGTGAGTGGGGGGAGGGGTATTTACTGGGATAGAGACAGTGAGTGGGGGGAGGGGTATTTACTGGGATAGAGACAGTGAGTGGGGGGAGGGGTTTTTACTGGGATATAGAAAGTGAGTGGGGGGAGGGGTATTTACCGAGATAGAGACAGTGAGTGGGGGAGGGGGTATTTACTGGGATAGAGACAGTGAGTGGGGGGAGGGGTATTTACCGAGATAGAGACAGTGAGTGGGGGGAGGGGTATTTACTGGGATATAGAAGGTGAGTGGGGGGAGGGGTATTTACCGAGATAGAGACAGTGAGTGGGGGGAGGGGTATTTACTGGGATATAGAAAGTGAGTGGGGGGAGGGGTATTTACTGGGATATAGAAAGTGAGTGGGGGGAGGGGTATTTACCGAGATAGAGACAGTGAGTGGGGGAGGGGGTATTTACTGGGATAGAGACAGTGAGTAGGGGGAGGGGTATTTACTGGGATATAGAAAGTGAGTGGGGGGAGGGGTATTTACCGAGATAGAGACAGTGAGTGGGGGGAGGGGTATTTACTGGGATAGAGACAGTGAGTGGGGGAGGGGGTATTTACTGGCATAGAGACAGTGAGTGGGGGAGGGGGTATTTACTGGGATAGAGAAAGTGAGTGGGGGGAGGGGTATTTACTGGGATAGAGACAGTGAGTGGGGGAGGGTATTTGCTGAGATCGGGACATTGAGTGGGGGAGGGGTATTTACTGGGATAGAGACAGTGAGTGGGCGAGGGGTATTTCCTGGGATAGAGACAGTGAGTGGGGGAGGGGGTATTTACTGGGATAGAGACAGTGAGTGGGGGAGGGGGTATTTACTGGGATAGAGACAGTGAGTGGGGGAGGGGTATTTACTGGGATAGAGATAGTGAGTGGGGGAGGGGGTATTTACTGGGATAGAGACAGTGAGTGGGGGGAGGGTTAGTTCCTGGGATGGAGACAGTGAGTGGGGGAGGGGGTATTTCCTGGGATAGAGACAGTGAGTGGGGGAGGGGGTATTTACTGGGATAGAGACAGTGAGTGGGGGAGGGGGTATTTACTGGGATAGAGACAGTGAGTGGGGGAGGGGTATTTACTGGGATAGAGATAGTGAGTGGGGGAGGGGGTATTTACTGGGATAGAGACAGTGAGTGGGGGGAGGGTTAGTTCCTGGGATAGAGACAGTGAGTGGGGGAGGGGGTATTTACTGGGATGCAGACAGTGAGTGGGGGAGGGGTATTTACTGGGATAGAGACAGTGAGTGGGGGAGGGGGTATTTACTGGGATAGAGACAGTGAGTGGGGGAGGGGGTATTTACTGGGATAGAGACTGTGAGTGGGGGAAGGGTATTTACTGGGATAGAGACAGTGAGTGGGGGAGGGGGTATTTACTGCGATAGAGACAGTGAGTGGGGGAGGGGGTATTTACTGGGATAGAGACAGTGAGTGGGGGAGGGGGTATTTACGGGGATAGAGACAGTGAGTGGGGGAGGGGTATTTACTGGGATATAGAAAGTGAGTGGGGGGAGGGGTATTTACCGAGATAGAGACAGTGAGAGGGGGAGGGGTATTTACTGGGATAGAGGCAGTGAGTGGGGGAGGGGTATTTACTGGGATATAGACAGTGAGTGGGGGAGGGCTATTTCCTGGGATAGAGACAGTGAGAGGGGGAGGGCTATTTACTGGGATAGAGACAGTGAGAGGGGGAGGGGTATTTACTGGGATAGAGGCAGTGAGTGGGGGAGGGGTATTTACTGGGATAGAGACAGTGAGAGGGGGAGGGGTATTTAATGGGATAGAGGCAGTGAGTGGGGGAGGGGGTATTTACTGGGATAGAGACAGTGAGTGGGGGAGGGGGTATTTACTGGGATAGAGACAGTGAGTGGGGAGGGGTATTTATTGGGATAGAGGCAGTGAGTGGGGGGGTATTGACTGGGATAGAGACAGTGAGTGGGGGAGGGGTATTTACTGGGATAGAGACAGTGAGTGGGGAGGGGTATTTTCTGTGATAGAGACAGAGAGTCGGGGACGGGTATTTACTGGGATAGAGACAGTGAGTGGGGGAGGGGTATTTATTGGGATAGAGGCAGTGAGTGGGGGGGTATTGACTGGGATAGAGACAGTGAGTGGGGGGAGGGGTATTTACTGGGATAGAGACAGTGAGTGGGGGAGGTGTATTTACTGGGATGCAGACAGTTAGTGGGGGGAGGGGTATTTACTGGGATAGAGACAGTGAGTGGGGGAGGGGTATTTACTGGGATAGAGACAGTGAGTGGGGGAGGGGTATTTACTGGGATAGAGACAGTGAGTGGGGGAGGGGGTATTTACGGGGATAGAGACAGTGAGTGGGGGAGGGGTATTTACTGCGAAAGAGACAGTGAGTGGGGGAGGGGGTATTTACTGGGATGGAGACAGTTCGTGGGGGAGGGGGTATTTACGGGGATAGAGACAGTGAGTGGGGGAGGGGTATTTACTGGGATGGAGACAGTTCGTGGGGGAGGGGGTATTTACGGGGATAGAGACAGTGAGTGTGGTGGGGTATTTACTGGGATAGAGACAGTGAGTGGGGGAGGGGGTATTTACTGGGATGGAGACAGTTCGTGGGCGAGGGGGTATTTACGGGGATAGAGACAGTGAGTGGGGGAGGGGTATTTACTGGGATAGAAACAGTGAGTGGGGGAGGGGTATTTACTGGGATAGAGACAGTGAGTGGGGGATGGGTATTTACTGGGATAGAGACAGTGAGTGGGGGAGGGGTATTTACTGGGATATAGAAAGTGAGTGGGGGGAGGGGTATTTACTGGGATAGAGACAGTGAGTGGGGGGAGGGGTATTTACTGGGATAGAGACAGTGAGTGGGGGGAGGGGTATTTACTGGGATATAGAAAGTGAGTGGGGGGAGGGGTATTTACCGAGATAGAGACAGTGAGTGGGGGAGGGGGTATTTACTGGGATAGAGACAGTGAGTGGGGGGAGGGGTATTTACTGGGATATAGAAAGTGAGTGGGGGGAGGGGTATTTACCGAGATAGAGACAGTGAGTGGGGGGAGGGGTATTTACTGGGATATAGAAAGTGAGTGGGGGGAGGGGGATTTACTGGGATATAGAAAGTGAGTGGGGGGAGGGGTATTTACCGAGATAGAGACAGTGAGTGGGGGAGGGGGTATTTACTGGGATAGAGACAGTGAGTAGGGGGAGGGGTATTTACTGGGATATAGAAAGTGAGTGGGGGGAGGGGTATTTACCGAGATAGAGACAGTGAGTGGGGGAGGGGGTATTTACTGGGATAGAGACAGTGAGTGGGGGAGGGGTATTTACTGGGATAGAGACAGTGAGTGGGGGAGGGGGTATTTACTGGGATAGAGACAGTGAGTGGGGGAGGGGTATTTACTGGGATAGAGACAGTGAGTGGGGGAGGGGGTATTTACTGGGATAGAGACAGTGAGTGGGGGAGGGGGTATTTACTGGGATAGAGAAAGTGAGTGGGGGGAGGGGTATTTACTGGCATAGAGACAGTGAATGGGGGAGGGGGTATTTACTGGGATAGAGAAAGTGAGTGGGGGGAGGGGTATTTACTGGGATAGAGACAGTGAGTGGGGGAGGGTATTTGCTGAGATCGGGACATTGAGTGGGGGAGGGGTATTTACTGGGATAGAGACAGTGAGTGGGCGAGGGGTATTTCCTGGGATAGAGACAGTGAGTGGGGGAGGGGGTATTTACTGGGATAGAGACAGTGAGTGGGGGAGGGGGTATTTACCGAGATAGAGACAGTGAGTGGGGGAGGGGTATTTACTGGGATATAGAAAGTGAGTGGGGGGAGGGGCATTTACCGAGATAGAGACAGTGAGTGGGGGAGGGGGTATTTACTGGGATAGAGACAGTGAGTGGGGGAGGGGTATTTCCTGGGATAGAGACAGTGAGTGATGGAGGGGGTATTTACTGGGATAGAGACAGTGAGTAGGGGGAGGGTATTTACTGGGATATAGAAAGTGAGTGGGGGGAGGGGTATTTACCGAGATAGAGACAGTGAGTGGGGGAGGGGGTATTTACTGGGATAGAGACAGTGAGTGGGGGAGGGGTATTTCCTGGGATAGAGAGAGTGAGTGGGGGAGGGGGTATTTACTGGGATAGAGACAGTGAGTGGGGGAGGGGGTATTTACCGAGATAGAGACAGTGAGTGGGGGAGGGGGTATTTACTGGGATAGAGACAGTGAGTAGGGGGAGGGTTATTTACTGGGATATAGAAAGTGAGTGGGGGGAGGGGTATTTACCGAGATAGAGACAGTGAGTGGGGGAGGGGGTATTTACTGGGATAGAGACAGTGAGTGGGGGAGGGGTATTTACTGGGATAGAGACAGTGAGTGGGGGAGGGGGTATTTACTGGGATAGAGACAGTGAGTGGGGGAGGGGTATTTACTGGGATAGAGACAGTGAGTGGGGGAGGGGTATTTACTGGGATAGAGACAGTGAGAGGGGGAGGGGTATTTAATGGGATAGAGACAGTGAGTGGGGGAGGGGGTATTTACTGGGATGGAGACAGTTCGTGGGCGAGGGGGTATTTACGGGGATAGAGACAGTGAGTGGGGGAGGGGTATTTACTGGGATAGAAACAGTGAGTGGGGGAGGGGTATTTACTGGGATAGAGACAGTGAGTGGGGGATGGGTATTTACTGGGATAGAGACAGTGAGTGGGGGAGGGGTATTTACTGGGATATAGAAAGTGAGTGGGGGGAGGGGTATTTACTGGGATAGAGACAGTGAGTGGGGGGAGGGGTATTTACTGGGATAGAGACAGTGAGTGGGGGGAGGGGTATTTACTGGGATATAGAAAGTGAGTGGGGGGAGGGGTATTTACCGAGATAGAGACAGTGAGTGGGGGAGGGGGTATTTACTGGATAGAGACAGTGAGTGGGGGGAGGGGTATTTACTGGGATATAGAAAGTGAGTGGGGGGAGGGGTATTTACCGAGATAGAGACAGTGAGTGGGGGGAGGGGTATTTACTGGGATATAGAAAGTGAGTGGGGGGAGGGGGATTTACTGGGATATAGAAAGTGAGTGGGGGGAGGGGTATTTACCGAGATAGAGACAGTGAGTGGGGGAGGGGGTATTTACTGGGATAGAGACAGTGAGTAGGGGGAGGAGTATTTACTGGGATATAGAAAGTGAGTGGGGGAGGGGTATTTACCGAGATAGAGACAGTGAGTGGGGGAGGGGGTATTTACTGGGATAGAGACAGTGAGTGGGGAGGGGTATTTACTGGGATAGAGACAGTGAGTGGGGAGGGGTATTTACTGGGATAGAGACAGTGAGTGGGGGAGGGGGTATTTACTGGGATAGAGACAGTGAGTGGGGGAGGGGGTATTTACTGGGATAGAGAAAGTGAGTGGGGGGAGGGGTATTTACTGCATAGAGACAGTGAATGGGGGAGGGGGTATTTACTGGATAGAGAAAGTGAGTGGGGGGAGGGGTATTTACTGGGATAGAGACAGTGAGTGGGGGAGGGTATTTGCTGAGATCGGGACATTGAGTGGGGGAGGGGTATTTACTGGGATAGAGACAGTGAGTGGGCGAGGGGTATTTCCTGGGATAGAGACAGTGAGTGGGGGAGGGGGTATTTACTGGGATAGAGACAGTGAGTGGGGGAGGGGGTATTTACCGAGATAGAGACAGTGAGTGGGGGAGGGGTATTTACTGGGATATAGAAAGTGAGTGGGGGGAGGGGCATTTACCGAGATAGAGACAGTGAGTGGGGGAGGGGGTATTTACTGGGATAGAGACAGTGAGTGGGGGAGGGGTATTTCCTGGATAGAGACAGTGAGTGATGGAGGGGGTATTTACTGGGATAGAGACAGTGAGTAGGGGGAGGGTATTTACTGGGATATAGAAAGTGAGTGGGGGGAGGGGTATTTACCGAGATAGAGACAGTGAGTGGGGGAGGGGGTATTTACTGGATAGAGACAGTGAGTGGGGGAGGGGTATTGCCTGGGATAGAGAGAGTGAGTGGGGGAGGGGGTATTTACTGGGATAGAGACAGTGAGTGGGGGAGGGGGTATTTACCGAGATAGAGACAGTGAGTGGGGGAGGGGGTATTTACTGGGATAGAGACAGTGAGTAGGGGGAGGGTTATTTACTGGGATATAGAAAGTGAGTGGGGGGAGGGGTATTTACCGAGATAGAGACAGTGAGTGGGGGAGGGGGTATTTACTGGGATAGAGACAGTGAGTGGGGGAGGGGTATTTACTGGGATAGAGACAGTGAGTGGGGGAGGGGGTATTTACTGGGATAGAGACAGTGAGTGGGGGAGGGGTATTTACTGGGATAGAGACAGTGAGTGGGGGAGGGGTATTTACTGGGATAGAGACAGTGAGAGGGGGAGGGGTATTTAATGGGATAGAGGCAGTGAGTGGGGAGGGGGTATTTACTGGGATAGAGACAGTGAGTGGGGGAGGGGGTATTTACTGGATAGAGACAGTGAGCGGGGAGGGGTATTTATTGGGATAGAGGCAGTGAGTGGGGGGGTATTGACTGGGATAGAGACAGTGAGTGGGGGAGGGGTATTTACTGGGATAGAGACAGTGAGTGGGGAGGGGTATTTTCTGTGATAGAGACAGAGAGTCGGGGACGGGTATTTACTGGGATAGAGACAGTGAGTGGGGGAGGGGTATTTATTGGGATAGAGGCAGTGAGTGGGGGGGTATTGACTGGGATAGAGACAGTGAGTGGGGGAGGGGTATTTACTGGGATAGAGACAGTGAGTGGGGGAGGTGTATTTACTGGGATGCAGACAGTTAGTGGGGGGAGGGGTATTTACTGGGATAGAGACAGTGAGTGGGGGAGGGGTATTTACTGGGATAGCGACAGTGAGTGGGGGAGGGGTATTTACTGGGATAGAGACAGTGAGTGGGGGAGGGGGTATTTACGGGGATAGAGACAGTGAGTGGGGGAGGGGTATTTACTGCGAAAGAGACAGTGAGTGGGGGAGGGGGTATTTACTGGGATGGAGACAGTTCGTGGGGGAGGGGGTATTTACGGGGATAGAGACAGTGAGTGGGGGAGGGGTATTTACTGGATGGAGACAGTTCGTGGGGGAGGGGGTATTTACGGGGATAGAGACAGTGAGTGTGGTGGGGTATTTACTGGATAGAGACAGTGAGTGGGGGAGGGGGTATTTACTGGGATGGAGACAGTTCGTGGGCGAGGGGGTATTTACGGGGATAGAGACAGTGAGTGGGGGAGGGGTATTTACTGGATAGAAACAGTGAGTGGGGAGGGTATTACTGGGATAGAGACAGTGAGTGGGGGATGGGTATTTACTGGGATAGAGACAGTGAGTGGGGAGGGTATTTACTGGGATATAGAAAGTGAGTGGGGGAGGGGTATTTACTGGGATAGAGACAGTGAGTGGGGGAGGGTATTTACTGGGATAGAGACAGTGAGTGGGGGAGGGGTATTTACTGGGATATAGAAAGTGAGTGGGGGGAGGGGTATTTACCGAGATAGAGACAGTGAGTGGGGGGAGGGGTATTTACTGGGATAGAGACAGTGAGTGGGGGGAGGGGTATTTACTGGGATATAGAAAGTGAGTGGGGGGAGGGGTATTTACCGAGATAGAGACAGTGAGTGGGGGGAGGGGTATTTACTGGGATATAGAAAGTGAGTGGGGGGAGGGGGATTTACTGGATGGATATAGAAAGTGAGTGGGGGGAGGGGTATTTACCGAGATAGAGACAGTGAGTGGGGAGGGGTTATTTACTGGGATAGAGACAGTGAGTAGGGGGAGGGGTATTTACTGGGATATAGAAAGTGAGTGGGGGGAGGGGTATTTACCGAGATAGAGACAGTGAGTGGGGGAGGGGGTATTTACTGGGATAGAGACAGTGAGTGGGGGAGGGGTATTTACTGGGATAGAGACAGTGAGTGGGGGAGGGGGTATTTACTGGGATAGAGACAGTGAGTGGGGGAGGGGTATTTACTGGGATAGAGACAGTGAGTGGGGGAGGGGGTATTTACTGGGATAGAGACAGTGAGTGGGGGAGGGGGTATTTACTGGGATAGAGAAAGTGAGTGGGGGGAGGGGTATTTACTGGCATAGAGACAGTGAATGGGGGAGGGGGTATTTACTGGGATAGAGAAAGTGAGTGGGGGGAGGGGTATTTACTGGATAGAGACAGTGAGTGGGGGAGGGTATTTGCTGAGATCGGGACATTGAGTGGGGGAGGGGTATTTACTGGGATAGAGACAGTGAGTGGGCGAGGGGTATTTCCTGGATAGAGACAGTGAGTGGGGGAGGGGGTATTTACTGGGATAGAGACAGTGAGTGGGGGAGGGGGGTATTTACCGAGATAGAGACAGTGAGTGGGGGAGGGGTATTTACTGGGATATAGAAAGTGAGTGGGGGGAGGGGTATTTACCGAGATAGAGACAGTGAGTGGGGGAGGGGGTATTTACTGGGATAGAGACAGTGAGTGGGGGAGGGGTATTTCCTGGGATAGAGACAGTGAGTGATGGAGGGGGTATTTACTGGGATAGAGACAGTGAGTAGGGGGAGGGGTATTTACTGGGATATAGAAAGTGAGTGGGGGAGGGGTATTTACCGAGATAGAGACAGTGAGTGGGGGAGGGGGTATTTACTGGGATAGAGACAGTGAGTGGGGGAGGGGTATTTCTGGGATAGAGATAGTGAGTGGGGGAGGGGGTATTTACTGGGATAGAGACAGTGAGTGGGGGAGGGGGTATTTACCGAGATAGAGACAGTGAGTGGGGGAGGGGGTATTTACTGGGATAGAGACAGTGAGTAGGGGGAGGGTTATTTACTGGGATATAGAAAGTGAGTGGGGGGAGGGGTATTTACCGAGATAGAGACAGTGAGTGGGGGAGGGGGTATTTACTGGATAGAGACAGTGAGTGGGGGAGGGGTATTTACTGGATAGAGACAGTGAGTGGGGGAGGGGGTATTTACTGGGATAGAGACAGTGAGTGGGGGAGGGGTATTTACTGGGATAGAGACAGTGAGTGGGGGAGGGGGTATTTACTGGGATAGAGACAGTGAGTGGGGAGGGGGTATTTACTGGCATAGAGACAGTGAGTGGGGGAGGGGGTATTTACTGGATAGAGAAAGTGAGTGGGGGAGGGGGGTATTTACTGGGATAGAGACAGTGAGTGGGGGAGGGGTATTTACTGGGATAGAGACAGTGAGTGGGGGGAGGGGTATTTACTGGGATAGAGACAGTGAGTGGGGGAGGGTATTTGCTGAGATCGGGACATTGAGTGGGGGAGGGGTATTTACTGGGATAGAGACAGTGAGTGGGCGAGGGGTATTTCCTGGGATAGAGACAGTGAGTGGGGGAGGGGGTATTTACTGGAGAGAGACAGTGAGTGGGGGAGGGGGTATTTACTGGGATAGAGACAGTGAGTGGGGGAGGGGTATTTACTGGGATAGAGATAGTGAGTGGGGGAGGGGGTATTTACTGGGATAGAGACAGTGAGTGGGGGGAGGGTTAGTTCCTGGGATGGAGACAGTGAGTGGGGGGAGGTGTATTTACTGGGATGCAGACAGTGAGTGGGGGAGGGGTATTTACTGGGATAGAGACAGTGAGTGGGGGAGGGGGTATTTACTGGGATAGAGACAGTGAGTGGGGGAGGGGGTATTTACTGGGATAGAGACTGTGAGTGGGGGAAGGGTATTTACTGGGATAGAGACAGTGAGTGGGGGAGGGGGTATTTACTGGGATAGAGACAGTGAGTGGGGGAGGGGTATTTACTGGGATAGAGTCAGTGAGTGGGGGAGGGGGTATTTACTGGGATAGAGACAGTGAGTGGGGGAGGGGTATTTACTGGGATAGAGACAGTGAGTGGGGGAGGGGGTATTTACTGGGATAGAGACAGTGAGTGGGGGAGGGGGTATTTACTGGCATAGAGACAGTGAGTGGGGGAGGGGGTATTTACTGGGATAGAGAAAGTGAGTGGGGGAGGGGGTATTTACTGGGATAGAGACAGTGAGTGGGGAGGGGTATTTACTGGGATAGAGACAGTGAGTGGGGGAGGGGTATTTACTGGGATAGAGACAGTGAGTGGGGGAGGTATTTGCTGAGATCGGGACATTGAGTGGGGGAGGGGTATTTACTGGGATAGAGACAGTGAGTGGGCGAGGGGTATTTCCTGGGATAGAGACAGTGAGTGGGGGAGGGGGGTATTTACTGGGAGAGAGACAGTGAGTGGGGGAGGGGGTATTTACTGGGATAGAGACAGTGAGTGGGGAGGGGTATTTACTGGGATAGAGATAGTGAGTGGGGGAGGGGGTATTTACTGGGATAGAGACAGTGAGTGGGGGGAGGGTTAGTTCCTGGATGGAGACAGTGAGTGGGGGGAGGTGTATTTACTGGGATGCAGACAGTGAGTGGGGAGGGGTATTTACTGGGATAGAGACAGTGAGTGGGGGAGGGGGTATTTACTGGGATAGAGACAGTGAGTGGGGGAGGGGGTATTTACTGGATAGAGACTGTGAGTGGGGGAAGGGTATTTACTGGGATAGAGACAGTGAGTGGGGGAGGGGGTATTTACTGCGATAGAGACAGTGAGTGGGGGAGGGGTATTTACTGGGATAGAGACTGTGAGTGGGGGAAGGGTATTTACTGGGATAGAGACAGTGAGTGGGGGAGGGGGTATTTACTGCGATAGAGACAGTGAGTGGGGGAGGGGGTATTTACTGGGATAGAGACAGTGAGTGGGGGAGGGGGTATTTACGGGGATAGAGACAGTGAGTGGGGGGAGGGGTATTTACTGGGAAAGAGACAGTGAGTGGGGGAGGGGTATTTACGGGGATAGAGACAGTGAGTGGGGGAGGGGTATTTACTGGGATGGAGACAGTGAGTGGGGGAGGGGGTATTTACGGGGATAGAGACAGTGAGTGGGGAGGGGGTATTTACTGGGATGGAGACAGTTCGTGGGCGAGGGGGGTATTTACTGGGATAGAGACAGTGAGTGGGGGAGGGGTATTTATTGGGATAGAGGCAGTGAGTGGGGGGGTATTGACTGGGATAGAGACAGTGAGTGGGGGAGGGGTATTTACTGGGATAGAGACAGTGAGTGGGGGAGGGGTATTTATTGGGATAGAGGCAGTGAGTGGGGGGTATTGACTGGGATAGAGACAGTGAGTGGGGGAGGGGTATTTACTGGGATAGAGACAGTAAATGGGGGAGGGGTATTTACTGGGATAGAGAAAGAGAGTCGGGGACGGGTATTTACTGGGATAGAGACAGTGAGTGGGGGAGGGGTATTTATTGGGATAGAGGCAGTGAGTGGGGGGGTATTGACTGGGATAGAGACAGTGAGTGGGGGGAGGGGTATTTACTGGGATAGAGACAGTGAGTGGGGGAGGGGGTATTTACTGGGATGCAGACAGTGAGTGGGGGAGGGGTATTTACTGGGATAGAGACAGTGAGTGGGGGAGGGGGTATTTACTGGGATAGAGATAGTGAGTGGGGGAGGGGGTATTTACTGGGATAGAGACAGTGAGTGGGGGGAGGGTTAGTTCCTGGGATAGAGACAGTGAGTGGGGGAGGGGGTATTTACTGGGATGCAGACAGTGAGTGGGGGAGGGGTATTTACTGGGATAGAGACAGTGAGTGGGGGAGGGGGTATTTACTGGGATAGAGACAGTGAGTGGGGGAGGGGGTATTTACTGGGATAGAGACTGTGAGTGGGGGAAGGGTATTTACTGGGATAGAGACAGTGAGTGGGGGAGGGGGGTATTTACTGCGATAGAGACAGTGAGTGGGGGAGGGGGTATTTACTGGGATAGAGACAGTGAGTGGGGGAGGGGGTATTTACGGGATAGAGACAGTGAGTGGGGGAGGGGTATTTACTGGGATATAGAAAGTGAGTGGGGGGAGGGGTATTTACCGAGATAGAGACAGTGAGAGGGGGAGGGGTATTTACTGGGATAGAGGCAGTGAGTGGGGGAGGGGTATTTACTGGGATATAGACAGTGAGTGGGGGAGGGCTATTTCCTGGGATAGAGACAGTGAGAGGGGGAGGGCTATTTACTGGGATAGAGACAGTGAGAGGGGAGGGGTATTTACTGGGATAGAGGCAGTGAGTGGGGGAGGGGTATTTACTGGGATAGAGACAGTGAGAGGGGGAGGGGTATTTAATGGGATAGAGGCAGTGAGTGGGGGAGGGGGTATTTACTGGGATAGAGACAGTGAGTGGGGGAGGGGGTATTTACTGGGATAGAGACAGTGAGTGGGGAGGGGTATTTATTGGGATAGAGGCAGTGAGTGGGGGGGTATTGACTGGGATAGAGACAGTGAGTGGGGGAGGGGTATTTACTGGGATAGAGACAGTGAGTGGGGAGGGGTATTTTCTGTGATAGAGACAGAGAGTCGGGGACGGGTATTTACTGGGATAGAGACAGTGAGTGGGGGAGGGGTATTTATTGGGATAGAGGCAGTGAGTGGGGGGGAATTGACTGGGATAGAGACAGTGAGTGGGGGGAGGGGTATTTACTGGGATAGAGACAGTGAGTGGGGGAGGTGTATTTACTGGGATGCAGACAGTTAGTGGGGGGAGGGGTATTTACTGGGATAGAGACAGTGAGTGGGGGAGGGGTATTTACTGGGATAGAGACAGTGAGTGGGGGAGGGGTATTTACTGGGATAGAGACAGTGAGTGGGGGAGGGGGTATTTACGGGGATAGAGACAGTGAGTGGGGGAGGGGTATTTACTGCGAAAGAGACAGTGAGTGGGGGAGGGGTATTTACTGGGATGGAGACAGTTCGTGGGGGAGGGGGTATTTACGGGGATAGAGACAGTGAGTGGGGGAGGGGTATTTACTGGGATGGAGACAGTTCGTGGGGGAGGGGGTATTTACGGGGATAGAGACAGTGAGTGGGGGAGGGGTATTTACTGGGATGGAGACAGTTCGTGGGGGAGGGGGTATTTACGGGGATAGAGACAGTGAGTGTGGTGGGGTATTTACTGGGATAGAGACAGTGAGTGGGGGAGGGGGTATTTACTGGGATGGAGACAGTTCGTGGGCGAGGGGGTATTTACGGGGATAGAGACAGTGAGTGGGGGAGGGGTATTTACTGGGATAGAAACAGTGAGTGGGGGAGGGGTATTTACTGGGATAGAGACAGTGAGTGGGGGATGGGTATTTACTGGGATAGAGACAGTGAGTGGGGGAGGGGTATTTACTGGGATATAGAAAGTGAGTGGGGGGAGGGGTATTTACTGGGATAGAGACAGTGAGTGGGGGGAGGGGTATTTACTGGGATAGAGACAGTGAGTGGGGGGAGGGGTATTTACTGGGATATAGAAAGTGAGTGGGGGGAGGGGTATTTACCGAGATAGAGACAGTGAGTGGGGGAGGGGGTATTTACTGGGATAGAGACAGTGAGTGGGGGGAGGGGTATTTACTGGGATATAGAAAGTGAGTGGGGGGAGGGGTATTTACCGAGATAGAGACAGTGAGTGGGGGGAGGGGTATTTACTGGGATATAGAAAGTGAGTGGGGGGAGGGGGATTTACTGGGATATAGAAAGTGAGTGGGGGGAGGGGTATTTACCGAGATAGAGACAGTGAGTGGGGGAGGGGGTATTTACTGGGATAGAGACAGTGAGTAGGGGGAGGGGTATTTACTGGGATATAGAAAGTGAGTGGGGGGAGGGGTATTTACCGAGATAGAGACAGTGAGTGGGGGAGGGGGTATTTACTGGGATAGAGACAGTGAGTGGGGGAGGGGTATTTACTGGGATAGAGACAGTGAGTGGGGGAGGGGGTATTTACTGGGATAGAGACAGTGAGTGGGGGAGGGGTATTTACTGGGATAGAGACAGTGAGTGGGGGAGGGGGTATTTACTGGGATAGAGACAGTGAGTGGGGGAGGGGGTATTTACTGGGATAGAGAAAGTGAGTGGGGGGAGGGGTATTTACTGGCATAGAGACAGTGAATGGGGGAGGGGGTATTTACTGGGATAGAGAAAGTGAGTGGGGGGAGGGGTATTTACTGGGATAGAGACAGTGAGTGGGGGAGGGTATTTGCTGAGATCGGGACATTGAGTGGGGGAGGGGTATTTACTGGGATAGAGACAGTGAGTGGGCGAGGGGTATTTCCTGGGATAGAGACAGTGAGTGGGGGAGGGGGTATTTACTGGGATAGAGACAGTGAGTGGGGGAGGGGGTATTTACCGAGATAGAGACAGTGAGTGGGGGAGGGGTATTTACTGGGATATAGAAAGTGAGTGGGGGGAGGGGTATTTACCGAGATAGAGACAGTGAGTGGGGGAGGGGGTATTTACTGGGATAGAGACAGTGAGTGGGGGAGGGGTATTTCCTGGGATAGAGACAGTGAGTGATGGAGGGGGTATTTACTGGGATAGAGACAGTGAGTAGGGGGAGGGGTATTTACTGGGATATAGAAAGTGAGTGGGGGGAGGGGTATTTACCGAGATAGAGACAGTGAGTGGGGGAGGGGGTATTTACTGGGATAGAGACAGTGAGTGGGGGAGGGGTATTTCCTGGGATAGAGAGAGTGAGTGGGGGAGGGGGTATTTACTGGGATAGAGACAGTGAGTGGGGGAGGGGGGTATTTACCGAGATAGAGACAGTGAGTGGGGGAGGGGGTATTTACTGGGATAGAGACAGTGAGTAGGGGGAGGGTTATTTACTGGGATATAGAAAGTGAGTGGGGGGAGGGGTATTTACCGAGATAGAGACAGTGAGTGGGGGAGGGGGTATTTACTGGGATAGAGACAGTGAGTGGGGGAGGGGTATTTACTGGGATAGAGACAGTGAGTGGGGGAGGGGGTATTTACTGGGATAGAGACAGTGAGTGGGGGAGGGGTATTTACTGGGATAGAGACAGTGAGTGGGGGAGGGGTATTTACTGGGATAGAGACAGTGAGAGGGGGAGGGGTATTTAATGGGATAGAGGCAGTGAGTGGGGGAGGGGGTATTTACTGGGATAGAGACAGTGAGTGGGGGAGGGGGTATTTACTGGGATAGAGACAGTGAGTGGGGAGGGGTATTTATTGGGATAGAGGCAGTGAGTGGGGGGGTATTGACTGGGATAGAGACAGTGAGTGGGGGAGGGGTATTTACTGGGATAGAGACAGTGAGTGGGGAGGGGTATTTTCTGTGATAGAGACAGAGAGTCGGGGACGGGTATTTACTGGGATAGAGACAGTGAGTGGGGGAGGGGTATTTATTGGGATAGAGGCAGTGAGTGGGGGGGTATTGACTGGGATAGAGACAGTGAGTGGGGGGAGGGGTATTTACTGGGATAGAGACAGTGAGTGGGGGAGGTGTATTTACTGGGATGCAGACAGTTAGTGGGGGGAGGGGTATTTACTGGGATAGAGACAGTGAGTGGGGGAGGGGTATTTACTGGGATAGAGACAGTGAGTGGGGGAGGGGTATTTACTGGGATAGAGACAGTGAGTGGGGGAGGGGGTATTTACGGGGATAGAGACAGTGAGTGGGGGAGGGGTATTTACTGCGAAAGAGACAGTGAGTGGGGGAGGGGGTATTTACTGGGATGGAGACAGTTCGTGGGGGAGGGGGTATTTACGGGGATAGAGACAGTGAGTGGGGGAGGGGTATTTACTGGGATGGAGACAGTTCGTGGGGGAGGGGGTATTTACGGGGATAGAGACAGTGAGTGTGGTGGGGTATTTACTGGGATAGAGACAGTGAGTGGGGGAGGGGGTATTTACTGGGATGGAGACAGTTCGTGGGCGAGGGGGTATTTACGGGGATAGAGACAGTGAGTGGGGGAGGGGTATTTACTGGGATAGAAACAGTGAGTGGGGGAGGGGTATTTACTGGGATAGAGACAGTGAGTGGGGGATGGGTATTTACTGGGATAGAGACAGTGAGTGGGGGAGGGGTATTTACTGGGATATAGAAAGTGAGTGGGGGGAGGGGTATTTACTGGGATAGAGACAGTGAGTGGGGGGAGGGGTATTTACTGGGATAGAGACAGTGAGTGGGGGGAGGGGTATTTACTGGGATATAGAAAGTGAGTGGGGGGAGGGGTATTTACCGAGATAGAGACAGTGAGTGGGGGAGGGGGTATTTACTGGGATAGAGACAGTGAGTGGGGGGAGGGGTATTTACTGGGATATAGAAAGTGAGTGGGGGGAGGGGTATTTACCGAGATAGAGACAGTGAGTGGGGGGAGGGGTATTTACTGGGATATAGAAAGTGAGTGGGGGGAGGGGGATTTACTGGGATATAGAAAGTGAGTGGGGGGAGGGGTATTTACCGAGATATAGACAGTGAGTGGGGGAGGGGTATTTACCGAGATAGAGACAGTGAGTGGGGGAGGGGTATTTACTGGGATATAGAAAGTGAGTGGGGGGAGGGGTATTTACCGAGATAGAGACAGTGAGTGGGGGAGGGGGTATTTACTGGGATAGAGACAGTGAGTGGGGGAGGGGTATTTACTGGGATAGAGACAGTGAGTGGGGGAGGGGGTATTTACTGGGATAGAGACAGTGAGTGGGGGAGGGGTATTTACTGGGATAGAGACAGTGAGTGGGGGAGGGGGTATTTACTGGGATAGAGACAGTGAGTGGGGGAGGGGGTATTTACTGGGATAGAGAAAGTGAGTGGGGGGAGGGGTATTTACTGGCATAGAGACAGTGAATGGGGGAGGGGGTATTTACTGGGATAGAGAAAGTGAGTGGGGGGAGGGGTATTTACTGGGATAGAGACAGTGAGTGGGGGAGGGTATTTGCTGAGATCGGGACATTGAGTGGGGGAGGGGTATTTACTGGGATAGAGACAGTGAGTGGGCGAGGGGTATTTCCTGGGATAGAGACAGTGAGTGGGGGAGGGGGTATTTACTGGGATAGAGACAGTGAGTGGGGGAGGGGGTATTTACCGAGATAGAGACAGTGAGTGGGGGAGGGGTATTTACTGGGATATAGAAAGTGAGTGGGGGGAGGGGTATTTACCGAGATAGAGACAGTGAGTGGGGGAGGGGGTATTTACTGGGATAGAGACAGTGAGTGGGGGAGGGGTATTTCCTGGGATAGAGACAGTGAGTGATGGAGGGGGTATTTACTGGGATAGAGACAGTGAGTAGGGGGAGGGGTATTTACTGGGATATAGAAAGTGAGTGGGGGGAGGGGTATTTACCGAGATAGAGACAGTGAGTGGGGGAGGGGGTATTTACTGGGATAGAGACAGTGAGTGGGGGAGGGGTATTTCCTGGGATAGAGAGAGTGAGTGGGGGAGGGGGTATTTACTGGGATAGAGACAGTGAGTGGGGGAGGGGGTATTTACCGAGATAGAGACAGTGAGTGGGGGAGGGGGTATTTACTGGGATAGAGACAGTGAGTAGGGGGAGGGTTATTTACTGGGATATAGAAAGTGAGTGGGGGGAGGGGTATTTACCGAGATAGAGACAGTGAGTGGGGGAGGGGGTATTTACTGGGATAGAGACAGTGAGTGGGGGAGGGGTATTTACTGGGATAGAGACAGTGAGTGGGGGAGGGGGTATTTACTGGGATAGAGACAGTGAGTGGGGGAGGGGTATTTACTGGGATAGAGACAGTGAGTGGGGGAGGGGGTATTTACTGGGATAGAGACAGTGAGTGGGGGAGGGGGTATTTACTGGCATAGAGACAGTGAGTGGGGGAGGGGGTATTTACTGGGATAGAGAAAGTGAGTGGGGGGAGGGGTATTTACTGGGATAGAGACAGTGAGTGGGGGAGGGTATTTGCTGAGATCGGGACATTGAGTGGGGGAGGGGTATTTACTGGGATAGAGACAGTGAGTGGGCGAGGGGTATTTCCTGGGATAGAGACAGTGAGTGGGGGAGGGGGTATTTACTGGGAGAGAGACAGTGAGTGGGGGAGGGGGTATTTACTGGGATAGAGACAGTGAGTGGGGGAGGGGTATTTACTGGGATAGAGATAGTGAGTGGGGGAGGGGGTATTTACTGGGATAGAGACAGTGAGTGGGGGGAGGGTTAGTTCCTGGGATGCAGACAGTGAGTGGGGGAGGGGTATTTACTGGGATAGAGACAGTGAGTGGGGGAGGGGGTATTTACTGGGATAGAGACAGTGAGTGGGGGAGGGGGTATTTACTGGGATAGAGACTGTGAGTGGGGGAAGGGTATTTACTGGGATAGAGACAGTGAGTGGGGGAGGGGGTATTTACTGCGATAGAGACAGTGAGTGGGGGAGGGGTATTTACTGGGATAGAGACTGTGAGTGGGGGAAGGGTATTTACTGGGATAGAGACAGTGAGTGGGGGAGGGGGTATTTACTGCGATAGAGACAGTGAGTGGGGGAGGGGGTATTTACTGGGATAGAGACAGTGAGTGGGGGAGGGGGTATTTACGGGGATAGAGACAGTGAGTGGGGGAGGGGTATTTACTGGGAAAGAGACAGTGAGTGGGGGAGGGGGTATTTACGGGGATAGAGACAGTGAGTGGGGGAGGGGTATTTACTGGGATGGAGACAGTGAGTGGGGGAGGGGGTATTTACGGGGTTAGAGACAGTGAGTGGGGAGGGGGTATTTACTGGGATGGGGACAGTTCGTGGGCGAGGGGGTATTTACTGGGATAGAGACAGTGAGTGGGGGAGGGGTATTTATTGGGATAGAGGCAGTGAGTGGGGGGGTATTGACTGGGATAGAGACAGTGAGTGGGGGAGGGGTATTTACTGGGATAGAGACAGTGAGTGGGGGAGGGGTATTTATTGGGATAGAGGCAGTGAGTGGGGGGGTATTGACTGGGATAGAGACAGTGAGTGGGGGAGGGGTATTTACTGGGATAGAGACAGTAAATGGGGGAGGGGGTATTTACTGGGATAGAGAAAGAGAGTCGGGGACGGGTATTTACTGGGATAGAGACAGTGAGTGGGGGAGGGGTATTTATTGGGATAGAGGCAGTGAGTGGGGGGGTATTGACTGGGATAGAGACAGTGAGTGGGGGGAGGGGTATTTACTGGGATAGAGACAGTGAGTGGGGGGAGGTGTATTTACTGGGATGCAGACAGTTCGTGGGGGGAGGGGTATTTACTGGGATAGAGACAGTGAGTGGGGGAGGGGGTATTTACTGGGATAGAGACAGTGAGTGGGGGAGGGGGTATTTACGGGGATAGAGACAGTGAGTGGGGGAGGGGTATTGACTGGGATGCAGACAGTTTGTGGGGGAGGGGGTATTTACGGGGATAGGGACAGTCAGTGGGGAGGGGTATTTACTGGGATAGAGACAGTGAGTGGGGGAGGGGGTATTTACGGGGATAGAGACAGTGAGTGGGGGAGGGGTATTTACTGGGATAGAAACAGTGAGTGGGGGAGGGGTATTTACTGGGATAGAGACAGTGAGTGGGGGAGGGGTTTTTTACTGGGATAGAGACAGTGAGTGGGGGAGGGGGTATTTACGGGGATAGAGACAGTGAGTGGGGGAGGGGGTATTTACCGAGATAGAGGCAGTGAGTGGGGGGAGGGGTATTTACTGGGATAGAGACAGTGAGTGGGGGAGGGGGTATTTACTGGCATAGAGACAGTGAGTGGGGGAGGGGGTATTTACTGGGATAGAGAAAGTGAGTGGGGGGAGGTGTATTTACTGGGTTAGAGACAGTGAGTGGGGGAGAGGGTATTTGCTGAGATCGGGACATTGAGTGGGGGAGGGGTATTTACTGGGATAGAGACAGTGAGAGGGGGAGGGGTATTTACTGGGATATAGACAGTGAGTGGGGAGGGGGTATTTACTGGGTAGAGACAGTGAGTGGGGGAGGGGGTATTTACGGGGATAGAGACAGTGAGTGGGGGAGGGGTATTGACTGGGATGCAGACAGTTCGTGGGGGAGGGGGTATTTACGGGGATAGGGACAGTCAGTGGCGGAGGGGTATTTATTGGGATAGAGGCAGTGAGTGGGGGAGGGGGTATTTACTGGGATAGAGAGTGTGAGTGGGGGAAGGGGTATTGACTGGGATAGAGACAGTGAGTGGGGGGAGGGGGTATTTACTGGGATAGAGACAGTGAGTGGGGGAGGGGTTATTTACTGGCATAGAGACAGTGAGTGGGGGAGGGGGTATTTACTGGGATAGAGACAGTGAGTGGGGGAGGTTTTTTTTACTGGGATAGAGACAGTGAGTGGGGGAGGGGTATTTACTGGGATAGGGACAGTGAATGGGGGAGGGGGTATTTACTGGGATAGAGACAGTGAGTGGGGGAGTGGTATTTACTGGGATCGAGACAGTGAGTGGGGGAGGGGGTATTTACTGGCATAGAGACAGTGAGTGGGGGTGGGGGTATTTACCGAGATAGAGACAGTGAGTGGGGGAGGGGGTATTTACCGAGATAGAGACAGTGAGTGGGGGAGGGGGTATTTACTGGGATAGAGAAAGTGAGTGGGGGAGGGGGTATTTACTGGGATAGAGAAAGTGAGTGGGGGAGGGGGTATTTACTGGGATAGAGACAGTGAGTGGGGGAGGGGGTATTTACTGGGATAGAGACAGTGAGTGGGGGAGGGGGTATTTACTGGGATAGAGACAGTGAGTGGGGGGAGGGTTCGTTACTGGGATGGAGACAGTGAGTGGGGGGAGGTGTATTTACTGGGATGCAGACAGTGAGTGGGGGAAGGGTATTTACTGGGATGGAGACAGTGAGTAGGGGAGGGGGTATTTACGGGGATAGAGACAGTGAGTGGGGAGGGGTATTTACTGGGATAGAGACAGTGAGTGGGGAGGGGTATTTACTGGGATGGAGACAGTTCGTGGGCGAGGGGGTATTTACGGGGATAGAGACAGTGAGTGGGGGAGGGGTATTTACTGGGATAGAAACAGTGAGTGGGGGGTATTTATGGGGATAGAGACAGTGAGTGGGGGAGGGGTATTTACTGGGATAGAGACAGTGAGTGGGGGAGGGGTTTTTTACTGGGATAGAGACAGTGAGTGGGGGAGGGGGTATTTACTGGGATAGAGACAGTGAGTGGGGGAGGGGGTATTTACCGAGATAGAGACAGTGAGTGGGGGGAGGGGTATTTACAGGGATAGAGACAGTGAGTGGGGGAGGGGGTATTTACTGGCATAGAGACAGTGAGTGGGGGAGGGGGTATTTACTGGGATAGAGAAAGTGAGTGGGGGGAGGGGTATTTACTGGGATAGAGACAGTGAGTGGGGGCGGGGGTAATTACTGGGAATGAGTCAGTGAGTGGGGGAAGGGTATTTGCTGGGATCGGGACATTGAGTGGGGGGAGGGGGTATTTACTGGGATATAGACAGTGAGTGGGGGAGGGGGTATTTACTGGGTAGAGACAGTGAGTGGGGGAGGGGGTATTTACTGGGATAGAGACAGTGAGTGTGGGAGGGGTATTTATTGGGATAGAGGCAGTGAGTGGGGGAGGGGGTATTTACTGGGATAGAGACTGTGAGTGGGGGAGGGGTTATTGACTGGGATAGAGACAGTGAGTGGGGGCGGGGGAATTTACGGGGAGAGAGACAGTGAGTGGGGGAGGTTTTTTTTACTGGGATAGAGACAGTGAGTGGGGGAGGGGTATTTACTGGGATAGAGACAGTGAGTGGGGGAGGGGTATTTACTGGGATAGAGACAGTGAGTGGGGGGAGGGGGTATTTACTGCGAGAGAGACAGTGAGTGGGGGAGGGGGTATTTACCGAGATAGAGACAGTGAGTGGGGGAGGGGGTATTTACTGGGATAGAGACAGTGAGTGGGGGAGGGGGTATTTACTGGCATAGAGACAGTGAGTGGGGGAGGGGTTATTTACTGGGATAGAGACAGTGAGTGGGGGAGGGGTATTTACTGGGATAGAGACAGTGAGTGGGGGAGGGGGTATTTAATGCGAGAGAGACAGTGAGTGGGGGAGGGGTATTTACTGCGAGAGAGACAGTGAGTGGGGGAGGGGGTATTTAATGCGAGAGAGACAGTGAGTGGGGGAGGGGGTATTTACTGGGATAGAGACAGTGAGTGGGGGAGGGGGTATTTACTGGGATAGAGACAGTGAGTGGGGGAAGGGTATTTACTGGGATAGAGACAGTGAGTGGGGGAGGGGGTATTTACTGGGATAGAGACAGTGAGTGGGGGGAGGGTTAGTGACTGGGATAGAGACAGTGAGTGGGGGAGGGGTATTTACTGGGATAGAGACAGTGAGTGGGGGAGGGGGTATTTAATGCGAGAGAGACAGTGAGTGGGGGAGGGGTATTTACTGCGAGAGAGACAGTGAGTGGGGGAGGGGGTATTTAATGCGAGAGAGACAGTGAGTGGGGGAGGGGGTATTTACTGGGATAGAGACAGTGAGTGGGGGAGGGGGTATTTACTGGGATAGAGACAGTGAGTGGGGGAAGGGTATTTACTGGGATAGAGACAGTGAGTGGGGGAGGGGGTATTTACTGGGATAGAGACAGTGAGTGGGGGGAGGGTTAGTGACTGGGATAGAGACAGTGAGTGGGGGAGGGGTATTCACTGGGATGCAGACAGTGAGTGGGGGAGGGGTATTTACTGGGATAGAGACTGTGAGTGGGGGAGGGGGTATTTACTAGGATAGAGACAGTGAGTGGGGGGAGGGTTAGTTACTGGGATGCAGACAGTTAGTGGGGGGAGGGGTATTTACTGGGATAGAGACAGTGAGTGGGGGAGGGGGTATTTACTGGGATAGAGACAGTGAGTGGGGGGAGGGGTATTTACTGGGATAGAGACAGTGAGTCGGGGAGGGGGTATTTACTGGGATGGAGACAGTTCGTGGGGGAGGGGGTATTTACGGGGATAGAGACAGTGAGTGGGGGAGGGGTATTTACTGGGATGGAGACAGTGAGTGGGGGAGGGGGTATTTACGGGGATAGAGACAGTGAGTGGGGAGGGGTATTTACTGGGATAGAGACAGTGAGTGGGGGAGGGGTATTTACTGGGATGGAGACAGTTCGTGGGCGAGGGGGTATTTACGGGGATAGAGACAGTGAGTGGGGAAGGGGTATTTACTGGGATAGAAACAGTGAGTGGGGGGGTATTTATGGGGATAGAGACAGTGAGTGGGGGAGGGGTATTTACTGGGATAGAGACAGTGAGTGGGGGAGGGGTTTTTTACTGGGATAGAGACAGTGAGTGGGGGAGGGGTTTTTTACTGGGATAGAGACAGTGAGTGGGGGAGGGGGTATTTACTGGGATAGAGACAGTGAGTGGGGGGAGGGGTATTTACAGGGATAGAGACAGTGAGTGGGGGAGGGGGTATTTACTGGCATAGAGACAGTGAGTGGGGGAGGGGGTATTTACTGGGATAGAGAAAGTGAGTGGGGGGAGGGGTATTTACTGGCATAGAGACAGTGAGTGGGGGAGGGGGTATTTACTGGAACAGAGACAGTGAGTGGGGGGAGGGGTATTTACTGGGATAGAGACAGTGAGTGGGGGGAGTGGGTATTTACTGGGATAGAGACAGTGAGTGGGGGAGGGGTATTTACTGGGATAGAGACAGTGAGTGGGGGAGGGGTATTTACTGGGATAGAGACAGTGAGTGGGGGAGGGGGTATTTACTGGGATAGAGACAGTGAGTGGGGGCGGGGGTAATTACTGGGAATGAGACAGTGAGTGGGAGAAGGGTATTTGCTGGGATCGGGACATTGAGTGGGGGAGGGGTATTTACTGGGATATAGACAGTGAGTGGGGGAGGGGGTATTTACTGGGTAGAGACAGTGAGTGGGGGAGGGGGTATTTACTGGGATAGAGACAGTGAGTGGGGGAGGGGTATTTATTGGGATAGAGGCAGTGAGTGGGGGAGGGGGTATTTACGGGGAGAGAGACAGTGAGTGGGGGAGGTTTTTTTTACTGGGATAGAGACAGTGAGTGGGGGAGGGGTATTTACTGGGATAGAGACAGTGAGTGGGGGAGGGGTATTTACTGGGATAGAGACAGTGAGTGGGGGGAGGGGGTATTTACTGCGAGAGAGACAGTGAGTGGGGGAGGGGGTATTTACCGAGATAGAGACAGTGAGTGGGGGAGGGGGTATTTACTGGGATAGAGACAGTGAGTGGGGGAGGGGGTATTTACTGGCATAGAGACAGTGAGTGGGGGAGGGGTTATTTACTGGGATAGAGACAGTGAGTGGGGGAGGGGTATTTACTGGGATAGAGACAGTGAGTGGGGGAGGGGGTATTTAATGCGAGAGAGACAGTGAGTGGGGGAGGGGGTATTTACCGAGAGAGAGACAGTGAGTGGGGGAGGGGTATTTACTGGGATAGAGACAGTGAGTGGGGGAAGGGTATTTACTGGGATAGAGACAGTGAGTGGGGGAGGGGTATTTACTGCGAGAGAGACAGTGAGTGGGGGAGGGGGTATTTACTGGGATAGAGACAGTGAGTGGGGGAGGGGGTATTTACTGGGATAGAGACAGTGAGTGGGGGAAGGGTATTTACTGGGATAGAGACAGTGAGTGGGGGAGGGGGTATTTACTGCGAGAGAGACAGTGAGTGGGGGAGGGGGTATTTACTGGGATAGAGACAGTGAGTGGGGGAGGGGGTATTTACTGGGATAGAGACAGTGAGTGGGGGAGGGGGTATTTACTGGGATAGAGACAGTGAGTGGGGGAAGGGTATTTACTGGGATAGAGACAGTGAGTGGGGGAGGGGGTATTTACTGGGATAGAGACAGTGAGTGGGGGGAGGGTTAGTGACTGGGATGGAGACAGTGAGTGGGGGAGGTGTATTTACTGGGATGCAGACAGTGAGTGGGGGAGGGGGTATTCACTGGGATGCAGACAGTGAGTGGGGGAGGGGTATTTACTGGGATAGAGACTGTGAGTGGGGGAGGGGGTATTTACTAGGATAGAGACAGTGAGTGGGGGGAGGGTTAGTTACTGGGATGCAGACAGTTAGTGGGGGGAGGGGTATTTACTGGGATAGAGACAGTGAGTGGCGGAGGGGGTATTTACTGGGATAGAGACAGTGAGTGGGGGGAGGGGTATTTACTGGGATAGAGACAGTGAGTGGGGGAGGGGGTATTTCCTGGGATAGAGACAGTGAGTGGGCGAGGGGGTATTTACTGGGATAGAGACAGTGAGTGGGGGAGGGGGTATTTACTGGGATAGAGACAGTGAGTGGGGGAGGGGCATTTACTGGGATAGAGACAGTGAGTGGGGGAGGGGTATTTACTGGGATAGAGACAGTGAGTGGGGGAGGGGTATTTACTGGGATAGAGAGTGAGTGGGGGAGGGGTTATTTACGGGGATAGAGACAGTGAGTGGGGGAGGGGTATTTACTGGGATAGAGACAGTGAGTGGGGGAGGGGGTATTTACTGGGATGGAGACAGTTCGTGGGGGAGGGGGTATTTACTGGGATGGAGACAGTTCGTGGGGGAGGGGGTATTTACGGGGATAGAGACAGTGAGTGGGGGAGGGGTATTTACTGGGATGGAGACAGTGAGTGGGGGAGGGGGTATTTACGGGGATAGAGACAGTGAGTGGGGAGGGGTATTTACTGGGATAGAGACAGTGAGTGGGGAGGGGTATTTACTGGGATGGAGACAGTTCGTGGGCGAGGGGGTATTTCCGGGGATAGAGACAGTGAGTGGGGGAGGGGTATTTACGGGGATAGAAACAGTCAGTGGGGGAGGGGTATTTACTGGGATAGAGACAGAGAGTGGGGGAGGGTTTTTTTACTGGGATAGAGACAGTGAGTGGGGGAGGGGGTATTTACCGAGATAGAGACAGTGAGTGGGGGGAGGGGTATTTACAGGGATAGAGACAGTGAGTGGGGGAGGGGTATTTACTGGCATAGAGACAGTGAGTTGGGGAGGGGTATTTACTGGGATAGAGACAGTGAGTGGGGGAGGGGTATTTACTGGGATAGAGAAAGTGAGTGGGGGGAGGGGTATTTACTGGGATAGTGACAGTGAGTGGGGGCGGGGGTAATTACTGGGAATGAGACAGTGAGTGGGGGAAGGGTATTTGCTGGGATCGGGACATTGAGTGGGGGAGGGGTATTTACTGGGATAGAGACAGTGAGTGGGGGGAGGGGTATTTACTGGGATATAGACAGTGAGTGGGGGAGGGGGTATTTACTGGGTAGAGACAGTGAGTGGGGGAGGGGGTATTTACTGGGATAGAGACAGTGAGTGGGGGAGGGGTATTTACTGGGATAGAGACAGTGAGTGGGGGGAGGGGTATTTACTGGGATAGAGACAGTGAGTGGGGGAGGGGGTATTTCCTGGGATAGAGACAGTGAGTGGGGGAGGGGGTATTTACTGGGATAGAGACAGTGAGTGGGGGGAGGGGGTATTTACTGGGATAGAGACAGTGAGTGGGGGAGGGTTATTTACTGGGATAGAGACAGTGAGTGGGGGAGGGGTATTTACTGGGATAGAGACAGTGAGTGGGGGGGGGGTATTTACTGGGATAGAGACAGTGAGTGGGGGAGGGGGTATTTACTGGGATGGAGACAGTGAGTGGGGGAGGGGTATTTACTGGGATAGAGACAGTGAGTGGGGGAGTGGTATTTACTGGGATAGAGAGTGAGTGGGGGAGGGGTTATTTACGGGGATAGAGACAGTGAGTGGGGGAGGGGTATTTACTGGGATAGAGACAGTGAGTGGGGGAGGGGGTATTTACTGGGATGGAGACAGTTCGTGGGGGAGGGGGTATTTACTGGGATGGAGACAGTTCGTGGGGGAGGGGGTACTTACGGGGATAGAGACAGTGAGTGGGGGAGGGGTATTTACTGGGATGGAGACAGTGAGTGGGGGAGGGGGTATTTACGGGGATAGAGACAGTGAGTGGGGAGGGGTATTTACTGGGATAGAGACAGTGAGTGGGGGAGGGGGTATTTACTGGGATGGAGACAGTTCGTGGGCGAGGGGGTATTTACGGGGATAGAGACAGTGAGTGGGGGAGGGGTATTTACTGGGATAGAAACAGTGAGTGGGGGGTATTTACGGGGATAGAGACAGTGAGTGGGGGAGGGGTATTTCCTGGGATAGAGACAGTGAGTGGGGGAGGGGTTTTTTACTGGGATAGAGACAGTGAGTTGGGGGAGGGGTATTTACAGGGATAGAGACAGTGAGTGGGGGAGGGGGTATTTACTGGCATAGAGACAGTGAGTGGGGGAGGGGTATTTACTGGCATAGAGACAGTGAGTTGGGGAGGGGTATTTACTGGGATAGAGACAGTGAGTGGGGGGAGGGGGTATTTACTGCGAGAGAGACAGTGAGTGGGGGAGGGGGTATTTACTGGGATGGAGACAGTTCGTGGGCGAGGGGGTATTTACGGGGATAGAGACAGTGAGTGGGGGAGGGGTATTTACTGGGATAGAAACAGTGAGTGGGGGGTATTTACGGGGATAGAGACAGTGAGTGGGGGAGGGGTATTTACTGGGATAGAGACAGTGAGTGGGGGAGGGGTTTTTTACTGGGATAGAGACAGTGAGTGGGGGAGGGGGTATTTACCGAGATAGAGACAGTGAGTGGGGGGAGGGGTATTTACAGGGATAGAGACAGTGAGTGGGGGAGGGGGTATTTACTGGCATAGAGACAGTGAGTGGGGGAGGGGTATTTACTGGCATAGAGACAGTGAGTGGGGGAGGGGGTATTTACTGCGAGAGAGACAGTGAGTGGGGGAGGGGGTATTTACCGAGATAGAGACAGTGAGTGGGGGAGGGGGTATTTACTGGGATAGAGACAGTGAGTGGGGGAGGGGGTATTTACTGGCATAGAGACAGTGAGTGGGGGAGGGGTTATTTACTGGGATAGAGACAGTGAGTGGGGGAGGGGTATTTACTGGGATAGAGACAGTGAGTGGGGGAGGGGTATTTACTGGGATAGAGACTGTGAGTGGGGGAGGGGGTATTTACTGCGAGAGAGACAGTGAGTGGGGGAGGGGGTATTTACTGGGATAGAGACAGTGAGTGGGGGAAGGGTATTTACTGGGATAGAGACAGTGAGTGGGGGGAGGGTTAGTGACTGGGATGGAGACAGTGAGTGGGGGAGGGGGTATTTACTGGGATAGAGACAGTGAGTGGGGGGAGGGTTAGTGACTGGGATGGAGACAGTGAGTGGGGGGAGGGGGTATTCACTGGGATGCAGACAGTGAGTGGGGGAGGGGGTATTTACTGGGATAGAGACAGTGAGTGGGGGGAGGGTTAGTTACTGGGATGCAGACAGTTAGTGGGGGGAGGGGTATTTACTGGGATAGGGACAGTGAGTGGGGGAGGGGGTATTTACTGGGATAGAGACAGTGAGTGGGGGGAGGGGTATTTACTGGGATAGAGACAGTGAGTGGGGGAGGGGGTATTTACTGGGATAGAGACAGTGAGTGGGGGGAGGGGGGTATTTACTGGGATAGAGACAGTGAGTGGGGGAGGGGTATTTACTGGGATAGAGACAGTGAGTGGGGGAGGGGTATTTACTGGGATAGAGACAGTGAGTGGGGGAGGGGTATTTACTGGGATAGAGAGTGAGTGGGGGAGGGGTTATTTACTGGGATGGAGACAGTTCGTGGGGGAGGGGGTATTTACGGGGATAGAGAGAGTGAGTGGGGGAGGGGTATTTACTGGGATGGAGACAGTTCGTGCGGGAGGGGGTATTTACGGGGATAGAGAGAGTGAGTGGGGGAGGGGGTATTTACTGGGATAGAGACAGTGAGTGGGGGAGGGGTATTTACTGGGATAGAGACAGTGAGTGGGGGACGGGTATTTACTGGGATAGAGACATTGAGTGGGGGAGGGGGTATTTACTGGGATAGAGACAGTTCATGGGGGAGGGGGTATTTACTGGGATAGAGACAGTGAGTGGGGGAGGGGGTATTTACTGGGATAGAGACAGTGAGTGGGGGACGGGTATTTACTGGGATAGAGACATTGAGTGGGGGAGGGGGTATTTACTGGGATAGAGACAGTTCATGGGGGAGGGGGTATTTACTGGGATAGAGACAGTGAGTGGGGGAAGGCTATTTACTGGGATAGAGACAGTGAGTGGGGGAGGGGTATTTACTGGGATAGAGACAGTGAGTGGGGGAGGGGGTATTTACTGGGATGCAGACAGTTAGTGGGGGGAGGGGTATTTACTGGGATAGAGACAGTGAGTGGGGGAGGGGTATTTACTGGGATAGAGACAGTGAGTGGGGGAGGGGGTATTTACGGAGATAGAGACAGTGAGTGGGGAGGGGTATTTACTGGGATAGAGACAGTGAGTGGGGGGTGTATTTACGGGGATAGAGACAGTGAGTGGGGGAGGGGTATTTACTGGGATAGAGACAGTGAGTGGGGGAGGGGGTATTTACTGGGATAGAGACAGTGAGTGGGGGAGGGGTATTTACTGGGATAGAGACAGTGAGTGGGGGAGGGGTTTTTACTGGGATAGAAACAGTGAGTGGGGAGGGGGTATTTACCGAGATAGAGACAGTGAGTGGGGGGAGGGGTATTTACTGGGATAGAGACAGTGAGTGGGGGAGGGGTTTTTTACTGGGATAGAGACAGTGAGTGGGGGAGGGGGTATTTACCGAGATGGAGACAGTGAGTGGGGGGAGGGGTATTTACTGGGATAGAGACAGTGAGTGGGGGAGGGGTTTTTACTGGGATAGAGAGAGTGAGTGGGGGAGGGGGTATTTACTGGGATAGAGACAGTGAGTGGGGGGAGGGGTATTTACTGGGATAGAGACAGTGAGTGGGGGAGGGGTTATTTACTGGGATAGAGACAGTGAGTGGGGGGAGGGGGTATTTACTGGGATAGAGACAGTGAGTGGGGGAGGGGTATTTACTGGGATAGAGACAGTGAGTGGGGGAGGGGTATTTACTGGGATAGAGACAGTGAGTGGGGGAGGGGTATTTACTGGGATAGAGAGTGAGTGGGGGAGGGGTTATTTACTGGGATGGAGACAGTTCGTGGGGGAGGGGGTATTTACGGGGATAGAGAGAGTGAGTGGGGGAGGGGTATTTACTGGGATGGAGACAGTTCGTGGGGGAGGGGGTATTTACGGGGATAGAGAGAGTGAGTGGGGGAGGGGGTATTTACTGGGATAGAGACAGTGAGTGGGGGAGGGGTATTTACTGGGATAGAGACAGTGAGTGGGGGAGGGGTATTTACTGGGATAGAGACAGTGAGTGGGGGAGGGGTATTTACTGGGATAGAGACAGTGAGTGGGGGACGGGTATTTACTGGGATAGAGACAGTGAGTGGGGGAGGGGTATTTACTGGGATAGAGACAGTGAGTGGGGGACGGGTATTTACTGGGATAGAGACATTGAGTGGGGGAGGGGGTATTTACTGGGATAGAGACAGTTCATGGGGGAGGGGGTATTTACTGGGATAGAGACAGTGAGTGGGGGAAGGCTATTTACTGGGATAGAGACAGTGAGTGGGGGAGGGGTATTTACTGGGATGCAGTCAGTTAGTGGGGGGAGGGGTATTTACTGGGATAGAGACAGTGAGTGGGGGAGGGGTATTTACTGGGATAGAGACAGTGAGTGGGGGAGGGGGTATTTACTGGGATGCAGACAGTTAGTGGGGGGAGGGGTATTTACTGGGATAGAGACAGTGAGTGGGGGAGGGGTATTTACTGGGATAGAGACAGTGAGTGGGGGAGGGGGTATTTACGGAGATAGAGACAGTGAGTGGGGAGGGGTATTTACTGGGATAGAGACAGTGAGTGGGGGGTGTATTTACGAGGATAGAGACAGTGAGTGGGGGAGGGGTATTTACTGGGATAGAGACAGTGAGTGGGGGAGGGGGTATTTACTGGGATAGAGACAGTGAGTGGGGGAGGGGTATTTACTGGGAAAGAGACAGTGAGTGGGGGAGGGGTTTTTACTGGGATAGAAACAGTGAGTGGGGAGGGGGTATTTACCGAGATAGAGACAGTGAGTGGGGGGAGGGGTATTTACTGGGATAGAGACAGTGAGTGGGGGAGGGGTTTTTTACTGGGATAGAGACAGTGAGTGGGGGAGGGGGTATTTACCGAGATGGAGACAGTGAGTGGGGGGAGGGGTATTTACTGGGATAGAGACAGTGAGTGGGGGAGGGGTTTTTACTGGGATAGGAACAGTGAGTGGGGGAGGGGGTATTTACCGAGATAGAGACAGTGAGTGGGGGAGGGGTATTTACTGGGATAGAGACAGTGAGTGGGGGAGGGGTTTTTTACTGGGATAGAGACAGTGAGTGGGGGAGGGGTATTTACCGATATAGAGACCGTGAGTGGGGGGAGGGGTATTTACTGGGATAGCGACAGTGAGTGGGGGAGGGGTTTTTTACTGGGATAGAGACAGTGAGTGGGGGAGGGGGTATTTATGGGGATAGAGACAGTGAGTGGGGGAGGGGTATTTACTGGGATAGAGACAGTGAGTGGGGGAGGGGTTTTTTACTGGGATAGAGACAGTGAGTGGGGGAGGGGGTATTTACCGAGATAGAGACAGTGAGTGGGGGGAGGGGTATTTACTGGGATAGAGACAGTGAGTGGGGGAGGGGGTATTTACCGAGATAGAGACAGTGAGTGGGGGGAGGGGTATTTACTGGGATAGAGACAGTGAGTGGGGGAGGGGTTTTTTACTGGGATAGAGACAGTGAGTGGGGGAGGGGGTATTTACCGAGATGGAGACAGTGAGTGGGGGGAGGGGTATTTACTGGGATAGAGACAGTGAGTGGGGGAGGGGTTTTTACTGGGATAGAAACAGTGAGTGGGGGAGGGGGTATTTACCGAGATAGAGACAGTGAGTGGGGGAGGGGTATTTACTGGGATAGAGACAGTGAGTGGGGGAGGGGTTTTTTACTGGGATAGAGACAGTGAGTGGGGGTGGGGGTATTTATGGGGATAGAGACAGTGAGTGGGGGAGGGGTATTTACTGGGATAGAGACAGTGAGTGGGGGAGGGGTTTTTTACTGGGATAGAGACAGTGAGTGGGGGAGGGGGTATTTACCGAGATAGAGACAGTGAGTGGGGGGAGGGGTATTTACTGGGATAGAGACAGTGAGTGGGGGAGGGGGTATTTACTGGGATAGAGAAAGTGAGTGGGGGAGGGGTAATTACTGGGATAGAGACAGTTCGTGGGGGAGGGGTATTTACTGGGATAGAGACAGTGAGTGGGGGAAGGGTATTTACTGGGATAGAGACAGTGAGTGGGGGAGGGGTATTTACTGGGATAGAAACAGTGAGTGGGGGGTATTTACGGGGATAGAGACAGTGAGTGGGGGAGGGGTATTTACTGGGATAGAAACAGTGAGTGGGGGGTATTTACGGGGATAGAGACAGTGAGTGGGGGAGGGGTATTTACTGGGATAGAGACAGTGAGTGGGGGGAGGGGTATTTACCGAGATAGAGACAGTGAGTGGGGGAGGGGTATTTACTGGGATAGAGACAGTGAGTGGGGGGAGGGGTATTTACCGAGATAGAGACAGTGAGTGGGGGAGGGGTATTTACTGGAACAGAGACAGTGAGTGGGGGAGGGGTATTTACTGGGATAGAGACAGTGAGTGGGGGAGGGGGTATTTACTGGGATAGAGACAGTGAGTGGGGGGAGGGGTATTTACCGAGATAGAGACAGTGAGTGGGGGAGGTGTATTTACTGGGATAGAGACAGTGAGTGGGGGAGGGGGTATTTACTGGGATAGAGACAGTGAGTGGGGGGTATTTACGGGGATAGAGACAGTGAGTGGGGGGAGGGGTCTTTACCGAGATAGAGACAGTGAGTGGGGGAGGTGTATTTACTGGGATAGAGGCAGTGAGTGGGGGGAGGGGTATTTACTGGGATAGAAACAGTGAGTGGGGGAGGGGTATTTACTGGGATAGAGACAGTGAGTGGGGGAGGGGTTTTTTACTGGGATAGAGACAGTGAGTGGGGGAGGGGTATTTGCAGGGATAGAGACAGTGAGTGGGGGAGGGGGTATTTACTGGCATAGAGACAGTGAGTGGGGCAGGGGGTATTTACTGGGATAGAGAAAGTGAGTGGGGGAGGGGTATTTACTGGGATAGAGACAGTGAGTGGGGGCGGGGGTAATTACTGGGAATGAGACAGTGAGTGGGGGAAGGGTATTTGCTGGGATCGGGACATTGAGTGGGGGAGGGGTATTTACTGGGATAGAGACAGTGAGTGGGGGGAGGGGTATTTACTGGGATATGGACAGTGAGTGGGGGAGGGGGTATTTACTGGGTAGAGACAGTGAGTGGGGGAGGGAGTATTTACTGGGATAGAGAGAGTGAGTGGGGGAGGGGTATTTATTGGGATAGAGGCAGTGAGTGGGGGAGGGGTTTTTTACTGGGATAGAGACAGTGAGTGGGGGAGGGGGTATTTACTGGGATGGAGACAGTTCGTGGGCGAGGGGGTATTTATGGGGATAGAGACAGTGAGTGGGGGAGGGGTATTTACTGGGATAGAGACAGTGAGTGGGGGAGGGGTTTTTTACTGGGATAGAGACAGTGAGTTGGGGAGGGGGTATTTACCGAGATAGAGACAGTGAGTGGGGGGAGGGGTATTTACTGGGATAGAGACAGTGAGTGGGGGAGGGGGTATTTACTGGGATAGAGAAAGTGAGTGGGGGAGGGGTAATTACTGGGATAGAGACAGTGAGTTGGGGGAGGGGTATTTACTGGGATAGAGACAGTGAGTGGGGGAGGGGGTATTTACTGGGAAAGAGAAAGTGAGTGGGGGAGGGGTAATTACTGGGATAGAGACAGTTCGTGGGGGAGGGCAATTTACTGGGATAGAGACAGTGAGTGGGGGAAGGGTATTTACTGGGATAGAGACAGTGAGTGGGGGAGGGGTATTTACTGGGATAGAAACAGTGAGTGGGGGGTATTTACGGGGATAGAGACAGTGAGTGGGGGAGGGGTATTTACTGGGATAGAAACAGTGAGTGGGGGGTATTTACGGGGATAGAGACAGTGAGTGGGGGAGGGGTATTTACTGGGATAGAGACAGTGAGTGGGGGGAGGGGTATTTACCGAGATAGAGACAGTGAGTGGGGGGAGGGGTATTTACCGAGATAGAGACAGTGAGTGGGGGAGGGGTATTTACTGGGATAGAGACAGTGAGTGGGGGGAGGGGTATTTACCGAGATAGAGACAGTGAGTGGGGGAGGGGTATTTACTGGAACAGAGACAGTGAGTGGGGGAGGGGTATTACTGGGATAGAGACAGTGAGTGGGGGAGGGGGTATTTACTGGGATAGAGACAGTGAGTGGGGGGAGGGGTATTTACCGAGATAGAGACAGTGAGTGGGGGAGGTGTATTTACTGGGATAGAGACAGTGAGTGGGGGAGGGGGTATTTACTGGGATAGAGACAGTGAGTGGGGGGTATTTACGGGGTTAGAGACAGTGAGTGGGGGGAGGGGTCTTTACCGAGATAGAGACAGTGAGTGGGGGAGGTGTATTTACTGGGATAGAGGCAGTGAGTGGGGGGAGGGGTATTTACTGGGATAGAAACAGTGAGTGGGGGAGGGGTATTTACTGGGATAGAGACAGTGAGTGGGGGAGGGGTTTTTTACTGGGATAGAGACAGTGAGTGGGGGAGGGGGTATTTACCGAGATAGAGACAGTGAGTGGGGGGAGGGGTATTTGCAGGGATAGAGACAGTGAGTGGGGGAGGGGGTATTTACTGGCATAGAGACAGTGAGTGGGGTAGGGGGTATTTACTGGGATAGAGAAAGTGAGTGGGGGAGGGGTATTTACTGGGATAGAGACAGTGAGTGGGGGCGGGGGTAATTACTGGGAATGAGACAGTGAGTGGGGGAAGGGTATTTGCTGGGATCGGGACATTGAGTGGGGGAGGGGTATTTACTGGGATAGAGACAGTGAGTGGGGGGAGGGGTATTTACTGGGATATGGACAGTGAGTGGGGGAGGGTGTATTTACTGGGTAGAGACAGTGAGTGGGGGAGGGAGTATTTACTGGGATAGAGACAGTGAGTGGGGGAGGGAGTATTTATTGGGATAGAGGCAGTGAGTGGGGGAGGGGGTATTTACTGGGATAGAGACTGTGAGTGGGGGAGGGGGAATTTACGGGGAGAGAGACAGTGAGTGGGGGAGGGGTATTTACTGGGATAGAGACAGTGAGTGGGGGAGGGGTATTTACTGGGATAGAGACAGTGAGTGGGGGAGGGGTATTTACTGGGATGCAGACAGTTAGTGGGGGGAGGGGTATTTACTGGGATAGAGACAGTGAGTGGGGGAGGGGTATTTACTGGGATAGAGACAGTGAGTGGGGGAGGGGTATTTACTGGGATAGAGACAGTGAGTGGGGGAGGGGTATTTACTGGGATGCAGACAGTTAGTGGGGGGAGGGGTATTTACTGGGATAGAGACAGTGAGTGGGGGAGGGGTATTTACTGGGATAGAGACAGTGAGTGGGGGAGGGGGTATTTACTGGGATGGAGACAGTTCGTGGGCGAGGGGGTATTTACTGGGATAGAAACAGTGAGTGGGGTGTATTTACGGGGATAGAGACAGTGAGTGGGGGAGGGGTATTTACTGGGATAGAAACAGTGAGTGGGGTGTATTTACGGGGATAGAGACAGTGAGTGGGGGAGGGGTATTTACTGGGATAGAGACAGTGAGTGGGGGAGGGTTTTTTTACTGGGATAGAGACAGTGAGTGGGGGAGGGGGTATTTACCGAGATAGAGACAGTGAGTGGGGGGAGGGGTATTTACAGGGATAGAGACAGTGAGTGGGGGAGGGGGTATTTACTGGCATAGAGACAGTGAGTGGGGGAGGGGTATTTACTGGCATAGAGACAGTGAGTTGGGGAGGGGTATTTACTGGGATAGAGACAGTGAGTGGGGGAGGGGGTATTTACTGGGATAGAGACAGTGAGTGGGGGAGGGGTATTTACTGGGATAGAGACAGTGAGTGGGGGAGGGGGTATTTACTGGGATAGAGACAGTGAGTGGGGGAGGGGGTATTTCCTGGGATAGAGACAGTGAGTGGGGGAGGGGGTATTTACTGGGATAGAGACAGTGAGTGGGGTAGGGGTATTTACTGGGATAGAGACAGTGAGTGGGGGAGGGGTATTTACTGGGATAGAGACAGTGAGTGGGGGAGGGGTATTTACTGGGATAGAGACAGTGAGTGGGGGAGGGGTATTTACTGGGATAGAGAGTGAGTGGGGGAGGGGTTATTTACTGGGATAGAGACAGTGAGTGGGGGAGGGGGTATTTTACTGGGATAGAGACAGTGAGTGGGGGAGGGGTATTTACTGGGATAGAGACAGTGAGTGGGGGAGGGGGTATTTACTGGGATGGAGACAGTTCGTGGGGGAGGGGGTATTTACGGGGATAGAGACAGTGAGTGGGGGAGGGGTATTTACTGGGATAGAAACAGTGAGTGGGGGGTATTTACGGGGATAGAGACAGTGAGTGGGGGAGGGGTATTTACTGGGATAGAGACAGTGAGTGGGGGAGGGGTTTTTTACTGGGATAGAGACAGTGAGTGGGGGAGGGGGTATTTACCGAGATAGAGACAGTGAGTGGGGGAGGGGGTATTTACAGGGATAGAGACAGTTAGTGGGGGGGGGTATTTACTGGCATAGAGACAGTGAGTGGGGGAGGGGTATTTACTGGCATAGAGACAGTGAGTTGGGGAGGGGTATTCACTGGGATAGAGACAGTGAGTGGGGGAGGGGTATTTACTGGGATAGAGAAAGTGAGTGGGGGTAGGGGTATTTACTGGGATAGAGACAGTGAGTGGGGGCGGGGGTAATTACTGGGAATGAGACAGTGAGTGGGGGAAGGGTATTTGCTGGGATCGGGACATTGAGTGGGGGAGGGGTATTTACTGGGATAGAGACAGTGAGTGGGGGGAGGGGTATTTACTGGGATATAGACAGTGAGTGGGGGAGGGTTTATTGACTGGGATAGAGACAGTGAGTGGGGGAGGGGGAATTTACGGGGAGAGAGACAGTGAGTGGGGGAGGTTTTTTTTACTGGGATAGAGACAGTGAGTGGGGGAGGGGGGTATTTACTGGGATAGAGACAGTGAGTGGGGGAGGGGGTATTTACTGGGATAGAGACAGTGAGTGGGGGAGGGGTATTTACTGGGATAGAGACAGTGAGTGGGGGAGGGGGTATTTAATGCGAGAGAGACAGTGAGTGGGGGAGGGGGTATTTACCGAGAGAGAGACAGTGAGTGGGGGAGGTGGTATTTACTGCGAGAGAGACAGTGAGTGGGGGAGGGGTATTTACTGGGATAGAGACAGTGAGTGGGGGAGGGGGTATTTACTGGGATAGAGACTGTGAGTGGGGGGAGGGTATTTACTGGGATAGAGACAGTGAGTGGGGGAGGGGGTATTTACTGGGATAGAGACAGTGAGTGGGGGAAGGGTATTTACTGGGATAGAGACAGTGAGTGGGTGAGGGGGTATTTACTGGGATAGAGACAGTGAGTGGGGGGAGGGTTAGTGACTGGGATGGAGACAGTGAGTGGGGGGAGGTGTATTTACTGGGATGCAGACAGTGAGTGGGGGAGGGGGTATTCACTGGGATGCAGACAGTGAGTGGGGGAGGGGTATTTACTGGGATAGAGACTGTGAGTGGGGGAGGGGGGTATTTCCTGGGATAGAGACAGTGAGTGGGGGAGGGGGTATTTACTGGGATAGAGAGTGAGTGGGGGAGGGGTTATTTACGGGGATAGAGACAGTGAGTGGGGGAGGGGGTATTTACTGGGATAGAGACAGTGAGTGGGGGAGGGGGTATTTACTGGGATGGAGACAGTGAGTGGGGGGAGGGGTATTTACTGGGATAGAGACAGTGAGTGGGGGAGGGTGTATTTACTGGGATAGAGACAGTGAGTGGGGGGAGGGGGTATTTACTGGGATAGAGACAGTGAGTGGGGGAGGGGTATTTACTGGGATAGAGACAGTGAGTGGGGGAGGGGTATTTACTGGGATAGAGACAGTGAGTGGGGGAGGGGTATTTACTGGGATAGAGAGTGAGTGGGGGAGGGGTTATTTACGGGGATAGAGACAGTGAGTGGGGGAGGGGGTATTTACTGGGATGGAGACAGTTCGTGGGGGAGGGGTATTTACGGGGATAGAGAGAGTGAGTGGGGGAGGGGTATTTACTGGGATGGAGACAGTTCGTGGGGGAGGGGGTATTTACTGGGATAGAGACAGTGAGTGGGGGGAGGGGGTATTTACGGGGATAGAGAGAGTGAGTGGGGGAGGGGGTATTTACTGGGATAGAGACAGTGAGTGGGGGAGGGGTATTTACTGGATAGAGACAGTGAGTGGGGGAGGGGTATTTACTGGGATAGAGACAGTGAGTGGGGGAGGGGTATTTACTGGGATAGAGACATTGAGTGGGGGAGGGGTATTTACTGGGATAGAGACAGTGAGTGGGGGAGGGGTATTTACTGGGATAGAGACATTGAGTGGGGGAGGGGGTATTTACTGGGATAGAGACAGTTCATGGGGGAGGGGGTATTTACTGGGATAGAGACAGTGAGTGGGGGAAGGCTATTTACTGGGATAGAGACAGTGAGTGGGGGAGGGGTATTTACTGGGATAGAGACAGTGAGTGGGGGAGGGGTATTTACTGGATAGAGACAGTGAGTGGGGGAGGGGTATTTACTGGGATAGAGACAGTGAGTGGGGGAAGGCTATTTACTGGGATAGAGACAGTGAGTGGGGGAGGGGTATTTACTGGGATAGAGACAGTGAGTGGGGGAGGGGTATTTACTGGATAGAGACAGTGAGTGGGGGAGGGGTATTTACTGGGATAGAGACAGTGAGTGGGGGAAGGCTATTTACTGGGATAGAGACAGTGAGTGGGGGAGGGGTATTTACTGGGATAGAGACAGTGAGTGGGGGAGGGGTATTTACTGGATAGAGACAGTGAGTGGGGGAGGGGTATTTACTGGGATAGAGACAGTGAGTGGGGGAGGGGTATTTACTGGGATAGAGACATTGAGTGGGGGAGGGGGTATTTACTGGGATAGAGACAGTTCATGGGGGAGGGGGTATTTACTGGGATAGAGACAGTGAGTGGGGGAAGGCTATTTACTGGGATAGAGACAGTGAGTGGGGGAGGGGTATTTACTGGGATAGAGACAGTGAGTGGGGGAGGGGTATTTACTGGGATAGAGACAGTGAGTGGGGAGGGGTATTTACTGGGATAGAGACAGTGAGTGGGGGAGGGGTATTTACTGGGATGCAGACAGTTAGTGGGGGGAGGGGTATTTACTGGGATAGAGACAGTGAGTGGGGGAGGGGTATTTACTGGGATAGAGACAGTGAGTGGGGGAGGGGGTATTTACGGGGATAGAGACAGTGAGTGGGGAGGGGTATTTACTGGGATAGAGACAGTGAGTGGGGGGGGGGTATTTACGGGGATAGAGACAGTGAGTGGGGGAGGGGTATTTACTGGGATAGAGACAGTGAGTGGGGGAGGGGTATTTACTGGGATAGAGACAGTGAGTGGGGGAGGGGTTTTTACTGGGATAGAAACAGTGAGTGGGGAGGGGGTATTTACCGAGATAGAGACAGTGAGTGGGGGGAGGGGTATTTACTGGGATAGAGACAGTGAGTGGGGGAGGGGTATTTACTGGGATAGAGACAGTGAGTGGGGGAGGGGTTTTTACTGGGATAGAAACAGTGAGTGGGGAGGGGGTATTTACCGAGATAGAGACAGTGAGTGGGGGGAGGGGTATTTACTGGGATAGAGACAGTGAGTGGGGGAGGGGTTTTTACTGGGATGGAGACAGTGAGTGGGGGGAGGGGTATTTACTGGGATAGAGACAGTGAGTGGGGGAGGGGTATTTACCGAGATAGAGACAGTGAGTGGGGGGAGGGGTATTTACTGGGATAGAGACAGTGAGTGGGGGAGGGTTTTTTTACTGGGATAGAGACAGTGAGTGGGGGAGGGGGTATTTATGGAGATAGAGACAGTGAGTGGGGGAGGGGTATTTACTGGGATAGAGACAGTGAGTGGAGGAGGGGTTTTTTACTGGGATAGAGACAGTGAGTGGGGGAGGGGGTATTTACCGAGATAGAGACAGTGAGTGGGGGGAGGGGTATTTACTGGGATAGAGACAGTGAGTGGGGGAGGGGGTATTTACTGGGATAGAGAAAGTGAGTGGGGGAGGGGTATTTACTGGGATAGAAACAGTGAGTGGGGGGTATTTACGGGGATAGAGACAGTGAGTGGGGGAGGGGTATTTACTGGGATAGAAACAGTGAGTGGGGGGTATTTACGGGGATAGAGACAGTGAGTGGGGGAGGGGGTATTTACTGGGATAGAGACAGTGAGTGGGGGAGGGGGTATTTACGGGGATAGAGACAGTGAGTGGGGGAGGGGTATTTACTGGGATAGAGACAGTGAGTGGGGGAGGGGTATTTACTGGGATAGAGACAGTGAGTGGGGGGAGGGATATTTACCGAGATAGAGACAGTGAGTGGGGGAGGGGGTATTTACTGGGATAGAGACAGTGAGTGGGGGAGGGGTATTTACTGGGATAGAGACAGTGAGTGGGGGAGGGGTATTTACTGGGATAGAGACAGTGAGTGGGGGGAGGGGTATTTACCGAGATAGAGACAGTGAGTGGGGGAGGGGGTATTTACTGGGATAGAGACAGTGAGTGGGGGAGGGGGTATTTACCGAGATAGAGACAGTGAGTGGGGGAGGTGTATTTACTGGGATAGAGACAGTGAGTGGGGGAGGGGTATTTACTGGGATAGAAACAGTGAGTGGGGGGTATTTACGGGGATAGAGACAGTGAGTGGGGGAGGGGTATTTACTGGGATAGAAACAGTGAGTGGGGGGTATTTACGGGGATAGAGACAGTGAGTGGGGGAGGGGTATTTACTGGGATGCAGACAGTTTGTGGGGGGAGGGGTATTTACTGGGATAGTGACAGTGAGTGGGGGAGGGGTATTTACTGGGATAGAGACAGTGAGTGGGGGAGGGGTATTTACTGGGATAGAGACAGTGAGTGGGGGAGGGGGTACTTACGGGGATAGAGACAGTGAGTGGGGGGAGGGGGTATTTACTGGGATAGAGACAGTGAGTGGGGGAGGGGGTATTTACGGGGATAGAGACAGTGAGTGGGGGAGGGGTATTTACTGGGATAGAGACAGTGAGTGGGGGAGGGGGTATTTACTGGGATAGAGACAGTGAGTGGGGGAGGGGTATTTCCTGGGATAGAGACAGTGAGTGGGGGAGGGGTTTTTACTGGGATAGAAACAGTGAGTGGGGAGGGGGTATTTACCGAGATAGAGACAGTGAGTGGGGGGAGGGGTATTTACTGGGATAGAGACAGTGAGTGGGGGAGGGGTTTTTTACTGGGATAGAGACAGTGAGTGGGGGAGGGGTATTTACTGGGATAGAAACAGTGAGTGGGGGAGGGGGTATTTACCGAGATAGAGACAGTGAGTGGGGGAGGGGTATTTACTGGGATAGAGACAGTGAGTGGGGGAGGGGGTATTTACCGCGAGAGAGACAGTGAGTGGGGGAGGGGGTATTTACTGGCATAGAGACAGTGAGTGGGGGAGGGGTATTTACCGAGATGGAGACAGTGAGTGGGGGGAGGGGTTTTTACTGGGATAGAGGCAGTGAGTGGGGGAGGGGTATTTACTGGGATAGAAACAGTGAGTGGGGGAGGGGGTATTTACCGAGATAGAGACAGTGAGTGGGGGAGGGGGTATTTACTGCGAGAGAGACAGTGAGTGGGGGAGGGGTATTTACTGGGATGCAGACAGTTAGTGGGGGGAGGGGTATTTACTGGGATAGTGACAGTGAGTGGGGGAGGGGTATTTACTGGGATAGAGACAGTGAGTGGGGGAGGGGGTATTTACTGCGAGAGAGACAGTGAGTGGGGGAGGGGGTATTTACTGGCATAGAGACAGTGAGTGGGGGAGGGGTTATTTACTGAGATAGAGACAGTGAGTGGGGGAGGGGTATTTACTGGGATAGAGACAGTGAGTGGGGGAGGGGGTATTTACTGCGAGAGAGACAGTGAGTGGGGGAGGGGGTATTTACTGCGAGAGAGACAGTGAGTGGGGGAGGGGATATTTACTGGGATAGAGACAGTGAGTGGGAGAGGGGTATTTAATGCGAGAGAGACAGTGAGTGGGGGAGGGGGTATTTACCGAGAGAGAGACAGTGAGTGGGGGAGGGGGTATTTACTGCGAGAGAGAGAGTGAGTGGGGGAGGGGTATTTACTGGGATAGAGACAGTGAGTGGGGGAGGGGTATTTACTGCGAGAGAGACAGTGAGTGGGGGAGGGGATATTTACTGGGATAGAGACAGTGAGTGGGAGAGGGGTATTTACTGGGATAGAGACAGTGAGTGGGGGAGGGGTATTTACTGGGATAGAGACAGTGAGTGGGGGAAGGGTATTTACTGGGATAGAGACAGTGAGTGGGGGAGGGGGTATTTACTGGGATAGAGACAGTGAGTGGGGGGAGGGGGTATTTACTGGGATAGAGACTGTGAGTGGGGGAAGGGTATTTACTGGGATAGAGACAGTGAGTGGGGGAAGGGTATTTACTGGGATAGAGACAGTGAGTGGGGGAGGGGGTATTTACTGGGATAGAGACAGTGAGTGGGGGAGGGGTATTTACTGGGATGCAGACAGTGAGTGGGGGAGGGGGTATTCACTGGGATGCAGACAGTGAGTGGGGGAGGGGTATTTACTGGGATGCAGACAGTGAGTGGGGGAGGGGTATTTACTGGGATAGAGACTGTGAGTGGGGGAAGGGTATTTACTGGGATAGAGACAGTGAGTGGGGGAAGGGTATTTACTGGGATAGAGACAGTGAGTGGGGGAGGGGGTATTTACTGGGATAGAGACAGTGAGTGGGGGGAGGGTTAGTTACTGGGATGCAGACAGTTAGTGGGGGGAGGGGTATTTACTGGGATAGAGACAGTGAGTGGGGGAGGGGGTATTTACTGGGATAGAGACAGTGAGTGGGGGGAGGGGTATTTACTGGGATAGAGACAGTGAGTGGGGGAGGGGGTATTTACTGGGATAGAGACAGTGAGTGGGGGAGGGGGTATTTACTGGGATAGAGACAGTGAGTGGGGGGAGGGGGTATTTACTGGGATAGAGACAGTCAGTGGGGGAGGGGTATTTACTGGGATAGAGACAGTGAGTGGGGGATGGGTATTTACTGGGATAGAGACAGTGAGTGGGGGGAGGGGTATTTACTGGGATAGAGACAGTGAGTGGGGGAGGGGTATTTACCGAGATAGAGACAGTGAGTGGGGGGAGGGGTATTTACTGGGATAGAGACAGTGAGTGGGGGAGGGTTTTTTTCACTGGGATAGAGACAGTGAGTGGGGGAGGGGGTATTTATGGAGATAGAGACAGTGAGTGGGGGAGGGGTATTTACTGGGATAGAGACAGTGAGTGGAGGAGGGGTTTTTTACTGGGATAGAGACAGTGAGTGGGGGAGGGGGTATTTACCGAGATAGAGACAGTGAGTGGGGGGAGGGGTATTTACTGGGATAGAGACAGTGAGTGGGGGAGGGGGTATTTACTGGGATAGAGAAAGTGAGTGGGGGAGGGGTATTTACTGGGATAGAAACAGTGAGTGGGGGGTATTTACGGGGATAGAGACAGTGAGTGGGGGAGGGGTATTTACTGGGATAGAAACAGTGAGTGGGGGGTATTTACGGGGATAGAGACAGTGAGTGGGGGAGGGGGTATTTACTGGGATAGAGACAGTGAGTGGGGGAGGGGGTATTTACGGGGATAGAGACAGTGAGTGGGGGAGGGGTATTTACTGGGATAGAGACAGTGAGTGGGGGAGGGGTATTTACTGGGATAGAGACAGTGAGTGGGGGGAGGGGTATTTACCGAGATAGAGACAGTGAGTGGGGGAGGGGGTATTTACTGGGATAGAGACAGTGAGTGGGGGGAGGGGTATTTACCGAGATAGAGACAGTGAGTGGGGGAGGTGTATTTACTGGGATAGAGACAGTGAGTGGGGGAGGGGGTATTTACTGGGATAGAGACAGTGAGTGGGGGAGGGGGTATTTACTGGGATAGAAACAGTGAGTGGGGGGTATTTACGGGGATAGAGACAGTGAGTGGGGGAGGGGTATTTACTGGGATGCAGACAGTTAGTGGGGGGAGGGGTATTTACTGGGATAGTGACAGTGAGTGGGGGAGGGGTATTTACTGGGATAGAGACAGTGAGTGGGGGAGGGGTATTTACTGGGATAGAGACAGTGAGTGGGGGAGGGGGTATTTACGGGGATAGAGACAGTGAGTGGGGGGAGGGGGTATTTACTGGGATAGAGACAGTGAGTGGGGGGGGGTATTTACGGGGATAGAGACAGTGAGTGGGGGAGGGGTATTTACTGGGATAGAGACAGTGAGTGGGGGAGGGGTTATTTACTGAGATAGAGACAGTGAGTGGGGGAGGGGTATTTACTGGGATAGAGACAGTGAGTGGGTGAGGGGGTATTTAATGCGAGAGAGACAGTGAGTGGGGGAGGGGGTATTTACCGAGAGAGAGACAGTGAGTGGGGGAGGGGGTATTTACTGCGAGAGAGACAGTGAGTGGGGGAGGGGGTATTTACTGCGAGAGAGACAGTGAGTGGGGGAGGGGATATTTACTGGGATAGAGACAGTGAGTGGGAGAGGGGTATTTACTGGGATAGAGACAGTGAGTGGGGGGAGGGGGTATTTACTGGGATAGAGACTGTGAGTGGGGGAAGGGTATTTACTGGGATAGAGACAGTGAGTGGGGGAAGGGTATTTACTGGGATAGAGACAGTGAGTGGGGGAGGGGGTATTTACTGGGATAGAGACAGTGAGTGGGGGAGGGGGTATTCACTGGGATGCAGACAGTGAGTGGGGGAGGGGTATTTACTGGGATGCAGACAGTGAGTGGGGGAGGGGGTATTCACTGGGATGCAGACAGTGAGTGGGGGAGGGGTATTTACTGGGATAGAGACTGTGAGTGGGGGAAGGGTATTTACTGGGATAGAGACAGTGAGTGGGGGAAGGGTATTTACTGGGATAGAGACAGTGAGTGGGGGAGGGGGTATTTACTGGGATAGAGACAGTGAGTGGGGGGAGGGTTAGTTACTGGGATGCAGACAGTTAGTGGGGGGAGGGGTATTTACTGGGATAGAGACAGTGAGTGGGGGAGGGGGTATTTACTGGGATAGAGACAGTGAGTGGGGGGAGGGGTATTTACTGGGATAGAGACAGTGAGTGGGGGAGGGGGTATTTACTGGGATAGAGACAGTGAGTGGGGGAGGGGGTATTTACTGGGATAGAGACAGTGAGTGGGGGGAGGGGGTATTTACTGGGATAGAGACAGTGAGTGGGGGAGGGGTATTTACTGGGATAGAGACAGTGATTGGGGGATGAGTATTTACTGGGATAGAGACAGTGAGTGGGGGGAGGGGTATTTACTGGGATAGAGACAGTGAGTGGGGGAGGGGTTTTTTACTGGGATAGAGACAGTGAGTGGGGGAGGGGGTATTTACTGGGATAGAGACAGTGAGTGGGGGATGGGTATTTACTGGGATAGAGACAGTGAGTGGGGGGAGGGGTATTTACTGGGATAGAGACAGTGAGTGGGGGGAGGGGTATTTACTGGGATAGAGACAGTGAGTGGGGGGAGGGGTATTTACTGGGATAGAGACAGTGAGTGGGGGAGGGGTATTTACTGGGATAGAGACAGTGAGTGGGGGATGGGTATTTACTGGGATAGAGACAGTGAGTGGGGGGAGGGGTATTTACCGAGATAGAGACAGTGAGTGGGGGGAGGGGTATTTACTGGGATAGAGACAGTGAGTGGGGGAGGGTTTTTTTACTGGGATAGAGACAGTGAGTGGGGGAGGGGGTATTTATGGAGATAGAGACAGTGAGTGGGGGAGGGGTATTTACTGGGATAGAGACAGTGAGTGGAGGAGGGGTTTTTTACTGGGATAGAGACAGTGAGTGGGGGAGGGGGTATTTACCGAGATAGAGACAGTGAGTGGGGGGAGGGGTATTTACTGGGATAGAGACAGTGAGTGGGGGAGGGGGTATTTACTGGGATAGAGAAAGTGAGTGGGGGAGGGGTATTTACTGGGATAGAAACAGTGAGTGGGGGGTATTTACGGGGATAGAGACAGTGAGTGGGGGAGGGGTATTTACTGGGATAGAAACAGTGAGTGGGGGGTATTTACGGGGATAGAGACAGTGAGTGGGGGAGGGGGTATTTACTGGGATAGAGACAGTGAGTGGGGGAGGGGGTATTTACGGGGATAGAGACAGTGAGTGGGGGAGGGGTATTTACTGGGATAGAGACAGTGAGTGGGGGAGGGGTATTTACTGGGATAGAGACAGTGAGTGGGGGGAGGGGTATTTACCGAGATAGAGACAGTGAGTGGGGGAGGGGGTATTTACTGGGATAGAGACAGTGAGTGGGGGGAGGGGTATTTACCGAGATAGAGACAGTGAGTGGGGGAGGGGGTATTTACTGGGATAGAGACAGTGAGTGGGGGAGGGGGTATTTACTGGGATAGAGACAGTGAGTGGGGGAGGGGGTATTTACTGGGATAGAGACAGTGAGTGGGGGAGGGGTATTTACTGGGATAGAAACAGTGAGTGGGGGGTATTTACGGGGATAGAGACAGTGAGTGGGGGAGGGGTATTTACTGGGATAGAAACAGTGAGTGGGGGGTATTTACGGGGATAGAGACAGTGAGTGGGGGAGGGGTATTTACTGGGATGCAGACAGTTAGTGGGGGGAGGGGTATTTACTGGGATAGTGACAGTGAGTGGGGGAGGGGTATTTACTGGGATAGAGACAGTGAGTGGGGGAGGGGTATTTACTGGGATAGAGACAGTGAGTGGGGGAGGGGGTATTTACGGGGATAGAGACAGTGAGTGGGGGGAGGGGGTATTTACTGGGATAGAGACAGTGAGTGGGGGGGGGTATTTACGGGGATAGAGACAGTGAGTGGGGGAGGGGTATTTACTGGGATAGAGACAGTGAGTGGGGGAGGGGGTATTTACTGGGATAGAGACAGTGAGTGGGGGAGGGGTATTTCCTGGGATAGAGACAGTGAGTGGGGGAGGGGTTTTTACTGGGATAGAAACAGTGAGTGGGGAGGGGGTATTTACCGAGATAGAGACAGTGAGTGGGGGGAGGGGTATTTACTGGGATAGAGACAGTGAGTGGGGGAGGGGTTTTTTACTGGGATAGAGACAGTGAGTGGGGGAGGGGTATTTACTGGGATAGAAACAGTGAGTGGGGGAGGGGGTATTTACCGAGATAGAGACAGTGAGTGGGGGAGGGGTATTTACTGGGGTAGAGACAGTGAGTGGGGGAGGGGGTATTTACTGCGAGAGAGACAGTGAGTGGGGGAGGGGGTATTTACTGGCATAGAGACAGTTAGTGGGGGAGGGGTATTTACCGAGATGGAGACAGTGAGTGGGGGGAGGGGTTTTTACTGGGATAGAGGCAGTGAGTGCGGGAGGGGTATTTACTGGGATAGAAACAGTGAGTGGGGGAGGGGGTATTTACCGAGATAGAGACAGTGAGTGGGGGAGGGGTATTTACTGGGATAGAGACAGTGAGTGGGGGAGGGGGTATTTACTGGGATAGAGACAGTGAGTGGGGGAGGGGGTATTTACTGGCATAGAGACAGTGAGTGGGGGAGGGGTTATTTACTGAGATAGAGACAGTGAGTGGGGGAGGGGTATTTACTGGGATAGAGACAGTGAGTGGGGGAGGGGGTATTTACCGAGAGAGAGACAGTGAGTGGGGGAGGGGGTATTTACTGCGAGAGAGACAGTGAGTGGGGGAGGGGGTATTTACCGAGAGAGAGACAGTGAGTGGGGGAGGGGGTATTTACTGCGAGAGAGACAGTGAGTGGGGGAGGGGGTATTTACTGCGAGAGAGACAGTGAGTGGGGGAGGGGATATTTACTGGGATAGAGACAGTGAGTGGGAGAGGGGTATTTACTGGGATAGAGACAGTGAGTGGGGGAGGGGTATTTACTGGGATAGAGACAGTGAGTGGGGGAAGGGTATTTACTGGGATAGAGACAGTGAGTGGGGGAGGGGGTATTTACTGGGATAGAGACAGTGAGTGGGGGGAGGGGGTATTTACTGGGATAGAGACTGTGAGTGGGGGAAGGGTATTTACTGGGATAGAGACAGTGAGTGGGGGAAGGGTATTTACTGGGATAGAGACAGTGAGTGGGGGAGGGGGTATTTACTGGGATAGAGACAGTGAGTGGGGAGGGGTATTTACTGGGATGCAGACAGTGAGTGGGGGAGGGGGTATTCACTGGGATGCAGACAGTGAGTGGGGGAGGGGTATTTACTGGGATGCAGACAGTGAGTGGGGGAGGGGGTATTCACTGGGATGCAGACAGTGAGTGGGGGAGGGGTATTTACTGGGATAGAGACTGTGAGTGGGGGAAGGGTATTTACTGGGATAGAGACAGTGAGTGGGGGAAGGGTATTTACTGGGATAGAGACAGTGAGTGGGGGAGGGGGTATTTACTGGGATAGAGACAGTGAGTGGGGGGAGGGTTAGTTACTGGGATGCAGACAGTTAGTGGGGGGAGGGGTATTTACTGGGATAGAGACAGTGAGTGGGGGAGGGGGTATTTACTGGGATAGAGACAGTGAGTGGGGGGAGGGGTATTTACTGGGATAGAGACAGTGAGTGGGGGAGGGGGTATTTACTGGGATAGAGACAGTGAGTGGGGGAGGGGGTATTTACTGGGATAGAGACAGTGAGTGGGGGGAGGGGGTATTTACTGGGATAGAGACAGTGAGTGGGGGAGGGGTATTTACTGGGATAGAGACAGTGAGTGGGGGATGGGTATTTACTGGGATAGAGACAGTGAGTGGGGGAGGGGGTATTTACTGGGATGGAGACAGTTCGTGGGGGAGGGGGTATTTACAGGGATAGAGACAGTGAGTGGGGGAGGGGTATTTACTGGGATGGAGACAGTTCGTGGGGGAGGGGGTATTTACGGGGATAGAGAGAGTGAGTGGGGGAGGGGTATTTACTGGGATAGAGACAGTGAGTGGGGGAGGGGTATTTACTGGGATAGAGACATTGAGTGGGGGAGGGGGTATTTACTGGGATAGAGACAGTTCGTGGGGGAGGGGGTATTTACTGGGATAGAGACAGTGAGTGGGGGAAGGGTATTTACTGGGATAGAGACAGTGAGTGGGGGAGGGGGTATTTACTGGGATGCAGACAGTTAGTGGGGGGAGGGGTATTTACTGGGATAGAGACAGTGAGTGGGGGAGGGGTATTTACTGGGATAGAGACAGTGAGTGGGGGAGGGGGTATTTACGGGGATAGAGACAGTGAGTGGGGAGGGGTATTTACTGGGATAGAGACAGTGAGTGGGGGAGGGGGTATTTACTGGGATGGAGACATTTCGTGGGCGAGGGGGTATTTACGGGGATAGAGACAGTGAGTGGGGGAGGGGTATTTACTGGGATAGAGACAGTGAGTGGGGGAGGGGGTATTTACTGGGATAGAGACAGTGAGTGGGGGACGGGTATTTACTGGGATAGAGACAGTGAGTGGGGGAGGGTTTTTTACTGGGATAGAAACAGTGAGTGGGGGAGGGGGTATTTACCGAGATAGAGACAGTGAGTGGGGGGAGGGGTATTTACTGGGATAGAGACAGTGAGTGGGGGAGGGGTTTTTTACTGGGATAGAGACAGTGAGTGGGGGAGGGGGTATTTACCGAGATAGAGATAGTGAGTGGGGGGAGGGGTATTTACTGGGATAGAGACAGTGAGTGGGGGAGGGGTTTTTACTCGGATAGAAACAGTGAGTGGGGGAGGGGGTATTTACCGAGATAGAGACAGTGAGTGGGGGAGGGGGTATTTACTGGGATAGAGACAGTGAGTGGGGGAGGGGTATTTACTGGGATAGAGACAGTGAGTGGGGGGAGGGGTATTTACTGGGATAGAGACAGTGAGTGGGGGAGGGGTATTTACTGGGATAGAGACAGTGAGTGGGGGAGGGGTATTTACTGGGATAGAGACAGTGAGTGGGGGAGGGGTATTTACTGGGATAGAGACAGTGAGTGGGGGAGGGGTATTTACTGGGATAGAAACAGTGAGTGGGGGAGGGGGTATTTACCGAGATAGAGACAGTGAGTGGGGGAGGGGTATTTACTGGGATAGAGACAGTGAGTGGGGGAGGGGGTATTTACTGCGAGAGAGACAGTGAGTGGGGGAGGGGGTATTTACTGGCATAGAGACAGTTAGTGGGGGAGGGGTATTTACCGAGATGGAGACAGTGAGTGGGGGGAGGGGTTTTTACTGGGATAGAGGCAGTGAGTGCGGGAGGGGTATTTACTGGGATAGAAACAGTGAGTGGGGGAGGGGGTATTTACCGAGATAGAGACAGTGAGTGGGGGAGGGGTATTTACTGGGATAGAGACAGTGAGTGGGGGAGGGGGTATTTACTGGGATAGAGACAGTGAGTGGGGGAGGGGGTATTTACTGGCATAGAGACAGTGAGTGGGGGAGGGGTTATTTACTGAGATAGAGACAGTGAGTGGGGGAGGGGTATTTACTGGGATAGAGACAGTGAGTGGGTGAGGGGGTATTTAATGCGAGAGAGACAGTGAGTGGGGGAGGGGGTATTTACCGAGAGAGAGACAGTGAGTGGGGGAGGGGGTATTTACTGCGAGAGAGACAGTGAGTGGGGGAGGGGGTATTTACTGCGAGAGAGACAGTGAGTGGGGGAGGGGATATTTACTGGGATAGAGACAGTGAGTGGGAGAGGGGTATTTACTGGGATAGAGACAGTGAGTGGGGGAGGGGTATTTACTGGGATAGAGACAGTGAGTGGGGGAAGGGTATTTACTGGGATAGAGACAGTGAGTGGGGGAGGGGGTATTTACTGGGATAGAGACAGTGAGTGGGGGGAGGGGGTATTTACTGGGATAGAGACTGTGAGTGGGGGAAGGGTATTTACTGGGATAGAGACAGTGAGTGGGGGAAGGGTATTTACTGGGATAGAGACAGTGAGTGGGGGAGGGGGTATTTACTGGGATAGAGACAGTGAGTGGGGGAGGGGTATTTACTGGGATGCAGACAGTGAGTGGGGGAGGGGGTATTCACTGGGATGCAGACAGTGAGTGGGGGAGGGGTATTTACTGGGATGCAGACAGTGAGTGGGGGAGGGGGTATTCACTGGGATGCAGACAGTGAGTGGGGGAGGGGTATTTACTGGGATAGAGACTGTGAGTGGGGGAAGGGTATTTACTGGGATAGAGACAGTGAGTGGGGGAAGGGTATTTACTGGGATAGAGACAGTGAGTGGGGGAGGGGGTATTTACTGGGATAGAGACAGTGAGTGGGGGGAGGGTTAGTTACTGGGATGCAGACAGTTAGTGGGGGGAGGGGTATTTACTGGGATAGAGACAGTGAGTGGGGGAGGGGGTATTTACTGGGATAGAGACAGTGAGTGGGGGGAGGGGTATTTACTGGGATAGAGACAGTGAGTGGGGGAGGGGGTATTTACTGGGATAGAGACAGTGAGTGGGGGAGGGGGTATTTACTGGGATAGAGACAGTGAGTGGGGGGAGGGGGTATTTACTGGGATAGAGACAGTGAGTGGGGGAGGGGTATTTACTGGGATAGAGACAGTGAGTGGGGGATGGGTATTTACTGGGATAGAGACAGTGAGTGGGGGAGGGGGTATTTACTGGGATGGAGACAGTTCGTGGGGGAGGGGGTATTTACAGGGATAGAGACAGTGAGTGGGGGAGGGGTATTTACTGGGATGGAGACAGTTCGTGGGGGAGGGGGTATTTACGGGGATAGAGAGAGTGAGTGGGGGAGGGGTATTTACTGGGATAGAGACAGTGAGTGGGGGAGGGGTATTTACTGGGATAGAGACATTGAGTGGGGGAGGGGGTATTTACTGGGATAGAGACAGTTCGTGGGGGAGGGGGTATTTACTGGGATAGAGACAGTGAGTGGGGGAAGGGTATTTACTGGGATAGAGACAGTGAGTGGGGGAGGGGGTATTTACTGGGATGCAGACAGTTAGTGGGGGGAGGGGTATTTACTGGGATAGAGACAGTGAGTGGGGGAGGGGTATTTACTGGGATAGAGACAGTGAGTGGGGGAGGGGGTATTTACGGGGATAGAGACAGTGAGTGGGGAGGGGTATTTACTGGGATAGAGACAGTGAGTGGGGGAGGGGGTATTTACTGGGATGGAGACATTTCGTGGGCGAGGGGGTATTTACGGGGATAGAGACAGTGAGTGGGGGAGGGGTATTTACTGGGATAGAGACAGTGAGTGGGGGAGGGGGTATTTACTGGGATAGAGACAGTGAGTGGGGGACGGGTATTTACTGGGATAGAGACAGTGAGTGGGGGAGGGTTTTTTACTGGGATAGAAACAGTGAGTGGGGGAGGGGGTATTTACCGAGATAGAGACAGTGAGTGGGGGGAGGGGTATTTACTGGGATAGAGACAGTGAGTGGGGGAGGGGTTTTTTACTGGGATAGAGACAGTGAGTGGGGGAGGGGGTATTTACCGAGATAGAGATAGTGAGTGGGGGGAGGGGTATTTACTGGGATAGAGACAGTGAGTGGGGGAGGGGTTTTTACTCGGATAGAAACAGTGAGTGGGGGAGGGGGTATTTACCGAGATAGAGACAGTGAGTGGGGGAGGGGGTATTTACTGGGATAGAGACAGTGAGTGGGGGAGGGGTATTTACTGGGATAGAGACAGTGAGTGGGGGGAGGGGTAGTTACTGGGATAGAGACAGTGAGTGGGGGAGGGGTATTTACTGGGATAGAGACAGTGAGTGGGGGAGGGGTATTTACTGGGATAGAGACAGTGAGTGGGGGAGGGGTATTTACTGGGATAGAGACAGTGAGTGGGGGAGGGGTATTTACTGGGTTAGAAACAGTGAGTGGGGGAGGGGGTATTTACCGAGATAGAGACAGTGAGTGGGGGAGGGGGTATTTACTGGGATAGAGACAGTGAGTGGGGGAGGGGTATTTACTGGGATAGAGACAGTGAGTGGGGGAGGGGTATTTACTGGGATAGAGACAGTGAGTGGGGGGAGGGGTATTTACTGGGATAGAGACAGTGAGTGGGTGGAGGGGTATTTACTGGGATAGAGACAGTGAGTGGGGGAGGGGTTTTTTACTGGGATAGAAAGAGTGAGTGGGGGAGGGGGTATTTACTGGGATAGAGACAGTGAGTGGGGGAGGGGTATTTACTGGGATAGAGACAGTGAGTGGGGGAGGGTTTTTTTACTGGGATAGAGACAGTGAGTGGGGGAGGGGATATTTATGGGGATAGAGACAGTGAGTGGTGGAGGGGTATTTACTGGGATAGAGACAGTGAGTGGGGGAGGGGTTTTTTACTGGGATAGAGACAGTGAGTGGGGGAGGGGGTATTTACCGAGATAGAGACAGTGAGTGGGGGGAGGGGTATTTACTGGGATGGAGACAGTGAGTGGGGGAGGGGGTATTTACTGGGATAGATACAGTGAGTGGGGGAGGGGTATTTATTGGGATAGAGGCAGTGAGTGGGGGTGGGGGTATTTACTGGGATAGAGACAGTGAGTGGGGAGGGGTATTTTCTGTGATAGAGACAGAGAGTCGGGGACGGGTATTTACTGGGATAGAGACAGTGAGTGGGTGAGGGGTATTTACCGAGATAGAGACAGTGAGTGGGGGGAGGGGTATTAACTGGGATAGAGACAGTGAGTGGGCGGAGGGGTATTTACTGGGATAGAGACAGTGAGTGGGGGGAGGGGGTATTTCCTGGTATAGAGACATTTCGTGGGCGAGGGGGTATTTACGGGGAGAGAGACAGTGAGTGGGGGAGGGGTATTTACTGGGATAGAGACAGTGAGTGGGGGAGGGGGTATTTACTGGGATAGAGACAGTGAGTGGGGGAGGGGTATTTCCTGGGATAGAGACAGTGAGTGGGGGAGGGGTTTTTACTGGGATAGAAACAGTGAGTGGGGAGGGGGTATTTACTGGGATAGAGACAGTGAGTGGGGGTGGGGTTTTTTACTGGGATAGAGACAGTGAGTGGGGGAGGGGGTATTTACCGAGATGGAGACAGTGAGTGGGGGAGGGGATATTTACTGGGATAGAGACAGTGAGTGGGGGAGGGGTTTTTACTGGGATAGAAACAGTGAGTGGGGGAGGGGGTATTTACCGAGATAGAGACAGTGAGTGGGGGGAGGGGTATTTACTGGGATAGAGACAGTGAGTGGGGGAGGGGTTTTTACTGGGATAGAAACAGTGAGTGGGGGAGGGGGTATTTACCGAGATAGAGACAGTGAGTGGGGGAGGGGTATTTCCTGGGATAGAGACAGTGAGTGGGGGAGGGGTATTTACTGGGATGGAGACAGTGAGTGGGGAGGGGTATTTACTGGGATAGAGACAGTGAGTGGGGGGAGGGGTATTTACTGGGATAGAGACAGTGAGTGGGGGGAGGGGTATTTACTGGGATAGAGACAGTGAGTGGGGGAGGGGTTTTTTACTGGGATAGAAACAGTGAGTGGGGGAGGGGGTATTTACTGGGATAGAGACAGTGAGTGGGGGAGGGGTATTTACTGGGATAGAGACAGTGAGTGGGGGGAGGGGTATTTACTGGGATAGAGACAGTGAGTGGGGGAGGGGTTTTTTACTGGGATAGAGACAGTGAGTGGGGGAGGGGTATTTACTGGGATAGAGACAGTGAGTGGGGGAGGGGTATTTACTGGGATAGAGACAGTGAGTGGGGGGAGGGGTATTTACTGGGATAGAGACAGTGAGTGGGGGAGGGGTTTTTTACTGGGATAGAGACAGTGAGTGGGGGAGGGGGTATTTATGGGGATAGAGACAGTGAGTGGGGGAGGGGTATTTACTGGGATAGAGACAGTGAGTGGGGGGGGTTTACTGGGATAGAGACAGTGAGTGGGGGGTGGGGTATTTACTGGGATAGAGACAGTGAGTGGGGGAGGGGGTATTTACTGGGATAGAGACAGTGAGTGGGGGAGGGGGTATTTACTGGGATAGAGACAGTGAGTGGGGGGAGGGGGTATTTACTGGGATAGAGACAGTGAGTGGGGGAGGGGTATTTACTGGGATAGAGACAGTGAGTGGGGGATGGGTATTTACTGGGATAGAGACAGTGAGTGGGGGAGGGGGTATTTACTGGGATGGAGACAGTTCGTGGGGGAGGGGGTATTTACAGGGATAGAGACAGTGAGTGGGGGAGGGGTATTTACTGGGATGGAGACAGTTCGTGGGGGAGGGGGTATTTACGGGGATAGAGAGAGTGAGTGGGGGAGGGGTATTTACTGGGATAGAGACAGTGAGTGGGGGAGGGGTATTTACTGGGATAGAGACATTGAGTGGGGGAGGGGGTATTTACTGGGATAGAGACAGTTCGTGGGGGAGGGGGTATGTACTGGGATAGAGACAGTGAGTGGGGGAAGGGTATTTACTGGGATAGAGACAGTGAGTGGGGGAGGGGGTATTTACTGGGATGCAGACAGTTAGTGGGGGGAGGGGTATTTACTGGGATAGAGACAGTGAGTGGGGGAGGGGTATTTACTGGGATAGAGACAGTGAGTGGGGGAGGGGGTATTTACGGGGATAGAGACAGTGAGTGGGGAGGGGTATTTACTGGGATAGAGACAGTGAGTGGGGGAGGGGGTATTTACTGGGATGGAGACATTTCGTGGGCGAGGGGGTATTTACGGGGATAGAGACAGTGAGTGGGGGAGGGGTATTTACTGGGATAGAGACAGTGAGTGGGGGAGGGGGTATTTACTGGGATAGAGACAGTGAGTGGGGGACGGGTATTTACTGGGATAGAGACAGTGAGTGGGGGAGGGTTTTTTACTGGGATAGAAACAGTGAGTGGGGGAGGGGGTATTTACCGAGATAGAGACAGTGAGTGGGGGGAGGGGTATTTACTGGGATAGAGACAGTGAGTGGGGGAGGGGTTTTTTACTGGGATAGAGACAGTGAGTGGGGGAGGGGGTATTTACCGAGATAGAGACAGTGAGTGGGGGGAGGGGTATTTACTGGGATAGAGACAGTGAGTGGGGGAGGGGTTTTTACTGGGATAGAAACAGTGAGTGGGGGAGGGGGTATTTACCGAGATAGAGACAGTGAGTGGGGGAGGGGGTATTTACTGGGATAGAGACAGTGAGTGGGGGAGGGGTATTTACTGGGATAGAGACAGTGAGTGGGGGGAGGGGTATTTACTGGGATAGAGACAGTGAGTGGGGGAGGGGTATTTACTGGGATAGAGACAGTGAGTGGGGGAGGGGTATTTACTGGGATAGAGACAGTGAGTGGGGGAGGGGTATTTACTGGGATAGAGACAGTGAGTGGGGGAGGGGTATTTACTGGGATAGAGACAGTGAGTGGGGGAGGGGTATTTACTGGGATAGAAACAGTGAGTGGGGGAGGGGGTATTTACCGAGATAGAGACAGTGAGTGGGGGAGGGGGTATTTACTGGGATAGAGACAGTGAGTGGGGGAGGGGTATTCACTGGGATAGAGACAGTAAGTGGGGGAGGGGGTATTTACTGTGATAGAGACAGTGAGTGGGGGAGGGGTATTTACTGGGATAGAGACAGTGAGTGGGGGAGGGGTATTTACTGGGATAGAGACAGTGAGTGGGGGGAGGGGTATTTACTGGGATAGAGACAGTGAGTGGGGGGAGGGGTATTTACTGGGATAGAGACAGTGAGTGGGGGAGGGGTTTTTTACTGGGATAGAAAGAGTGAGTGGGGGAGGGGGTATTTACTGGGATAGAGACAGTGAGTGGGGGAGGGGTATTTACTGGGATAGAGACAGTGAGTGGGGGGAGGGGTATTTACTGGGATAGAGACAGTGAGTGGGGGAGGCTTTTTTTACTGGGACAGAGACAGTGAGTGGGGGAGGGGTATTTACTGGGATAGAGACAGTGAGTGGGGGAGGGGTTTTTTACTGGGATAGAGACAGTGAGTGGGGGAGGGGATATTTATGGGGATAGAGACAGTGAGTGGGGGAGGGGTATTTACTGGGATAGAGACAGTGAGTGGGGGGAGGGGTATTTACTGGGATAGAGACAGTGAGTGGGGGGAGGGGTATTTACTGGGATAGAGACAGTGAGTGGGGGAGGGGTTTTTTACTGGGATAGAAAGAGTGAGTGGGGGAGGGGGTATTTACTGGGATAGAGACAGTGAGTGGGGGAGGGGTATTTACTGGGATAGAGACAGTGAGTGGGGGGAGGGGTATTTACTGGGATAGAGACAGTGAGTGGGGGAGGCTTTTTTTACTGGGACAGAGACAGTGAGTGGGGGAGGGGTATTTACTGGGATAGAGACAGTGAGTGGGGGAGAGGTATTTACTGGGATAGAGACAGTGAGTGGGGGGAGGGGTATTTACTGGGATAGAGACAGTGAGTGGGGGAGGGGTTTTTTACTGGGATAGAGACAGTGAGTGGGGGAGGGGATATTTATGGGGATAGAGACAGTGAGTGGTGGAGGGGTATTTACTGGGATAGAGACAGTGAGTGGGGGAGGGGTTTTTTACTGGGATAGAGACAGTGAGTGGGGGAGGGGGTATTTACCGAGATAGAGACAGTGAGTGGGGGGAGGGGTATTTACTGGGATAGAGACAGTGAGTGGGGGAGGGGGTATTTACTGGGATAGATACAGTGAGTGGGGGAGGGGTATTTACTGGGATAGAGACAGTGAGTGGGGGAGGGGGTATTTACTGGGATAGAGACAGTGAGTGGGGGAGGGGTATTTACTGGGATAGATACAGTGAGTGGGGGAGGGGTATTTACTGGGATAGAGACAGTGAGTGGGGGAGGGGTATTTACTGGGATAGAGACAGTGAGTGGGGGAGGGGTATTTATTGGGATAGAGGCAGTGAGTGGGGGTGGGGGTATTTACTGGGATAGAGACAGTGAGTGGGGAGGGGTATTTTCTGTGATAGAGACAGAGAGTCGGGGACGGGTATTTACTGGGATAGAGACAGTGAGTGGGTGAGGGGTATTTACCGAGATAGAGACAGTGAGTGGGGGGAGGGGTATTGACTGGGATAGAGACAGTGAGTGGGGGGAGGGGTATTTACTGGGATAGAGACAGTGAGTGGGGGGAGGGGGTATTTCCTGGTATAGAGACATTTCGTGGGCGAGGGGGTATTTACGGGGATAGAGACAGTGAGTGGGGGAGGGGTATTTACTGGGATAGAGACAGTGAGTGGGGGAGGGGGTATTTACTGGGATAGAGACAGTGAGTGGGGGAGGGGTATTTCCTGGGATAGAGACAGTGAGTGGGGTAGGGGTTTTGACTGGGATAGAGACAGTGAGTGGGGGAGGGGGTATTTACCGAGATGGAGACAGTGAGTGGGGGAGGGGATATTTACTGGGATAGAGACAGTGAGTGGGGGAGGGGTTTTTACTGGGATAGAAACAGTGAGTGGGGGAGGGGGTATTTACCGAGATAGAGACAGTGAGTGGGGGGAGGGGTATTTACTGGGATAGAGACAGTGAGTGGGGGAGGGGTTTTTACTGGGATAGAAACAGTGAGTGGGGGAGGGGGTATTTACCGAGATAGAGACAGTGAGTGGGGGAGGGGTATTTACTGGGATAGAGACAGTGAGTGGGGGAGGGGTATTTACTGGGATGGAGACAGTGAGTGGGGAGGGGTATTTACTGGGATAGAGACAGTGAGTGGGGGGAGGGGTATTTACTGGGATAGAGACAGTGAGTGGGGGAGGGGTATTTACTGGGATAGAGACAGTGAGTGGGGGAGGGGGTATTTACTGGGATAGAGACAGCGAGTGGGGGAGGGGGTATTTACTGGGATAGAGACAGTGAGTGGGGGAGGGGTTTTTACTGGGATAGAAACAGTGAGTGGGGGAGGGGGTATTTACCGAGATAGAGACAGTGAGTGGGGGAGGGGTATTTACTGGGATGGAGACAGTGAGTGGGGGAGGGGTATTTACTGGGATGGAGACAGTGAGTGGGGAGGGGTATTTACTGGGATAGAGACAGTGAGTGGGGGGAGGGGTATTTACTGGGATAGAGACAGTGAGTGGGCGAGGGGTATTTACTGGGATAGAGACAGTGAGTGGGGGAGGGGGTATTTACTGGGATAGAGACAGTGAGTGGGGGAGGGGTATTTACTGGGATAGAGACAGTGAGTGGGGGAGGGTTTTTTACTGGGATAGAAACAGTGAGTGGGGGAGGGGGTATTTACCGAGATAGAGACAGTGAGTGGGGGGAGGGGTATTTACTGGGATAGAGACAGTGAGTGGGGGAGGGGTTTTTTACTGGGATAGAGACAGTGAGTGGGGGAGGGGGTATTTACCGAGATAGAGACAGTGAGTGGGGGGAGGGGTATTTACTGGGATAGAGACAGTGAGTGGGGGAGGGGTTTTTACTGGGATAGAAACAGTGAGTGGGGGAGGGGGTATTTACCGAGATAGAGACAGTGAGTGGGGGAGGGGTATTTACTGGGATAGAGACAGTGAGTGGGGGAGGGGTATTTACTGGGATAGAGACAGTGAGTGGGGGAGGCGTATTTACTGGGATAGAGACAGTGAGTGGGGGGAGGGGTATTTACTGGGATAGAGACAGTGAGTGGGGGAGGGGTTTTTTACTGGGATAGAAAGAGTGAGTGGGGGAGGGGGTATTTACTGGGATAGAGACAGTGAGTGGGGGAGGGGTATTTACTGGGATAGATACAGTGAGTGGGGGAGGGGGTATTTACTGGGATAGAGACAGTGAGTTGGGGGAGGGGTATTTACTGGGATAGAGACAGTGAGTGGGGGGAGGGGTATTTACTGGGATAGAGACAGTGAGTGGGGGAGGGGTATTTACTGGGATAGAGGCAGTGAGTGGGGGAGGGGTATTTACTGGGATAGAGACAGTGAGTTGGGGGAGGGGTATTTACTGGGATAGAGACAGTGAGTGGGGGGAGGGGTATTTACTGGGATAGAGACAGTGAGTGGGGGAGGGGTATTTACTGGGATAGAGACAGTGAGTGGGGGAGGGGGTATTTACTGGGATAGAGACAGTGAGTGGGGGAGGTTTTTTTTTACTGGGATAGAGTCAGTGAGTGGGGGAGGGGGTATTTACCGAGATAGAGACAGTGAGTGGGGGGAGGGGTATTTACTGGGACAGAGACAGTGAGTGGGGGAGGGGGTATTTACTGGGATAGATACAGAAAGTGGGGGAGGGGTATTTACTGGGATAGAGACAGTGAGTGGGGGAGGGGGTATTTACTGGGATAGAGACAGTGAGTGGGGGAGGGGTATTTACTGGGATAGATACGGTGAGTGGGGGAGGGGTATTTACTGGGATAGAGACAGTGAGTGGGGGGAGGGGTATTTACTGGGATAGAGACAGTGAGTGGGGGAGGGGTATTTATTGGGATAGAGGCAGTGAGCGGGGGTGGGGGTATTTACTGGGATAGAGACAGTGAGTGGGGAGGGGTATTTTCTGTGATAGAGACAGAGAGTCGGGGACGGGTATTTACTGGGATAGAGACAGTGAGTGGGTGAGGGGTATTTACCGAGATAGAGACAGTGAGTGGGGGGAGGGGTATTGACTGGGATAGACACAGTGAGTGGGGGAGGGGGTATTTACTGGGATAGAGACAGTGAGTGGGGGGAGGGGTATTTACTGGGATAGAGACAGTGAGTGGGGGGAGGGGGTATTTCCTGGTATAGAGACATTTCGTGGGCGAGGGGGTATTTACGGGGATAGAGACAGTGAGTGGGGGAGGGGGTATTTACTGGGATAGAGACAGTGAGTGGGGGAGGGGTATTTACTGGGATAGAGACAGTGAGTGGGGGAGGGGTTTTTACTGGGATAGAAACAGTGAGTGGGGAGGGGGTATTTACTGGGATAGAGACAGTGAGTGGGGGTGGGGTTTTTTACTGGGATAGAGACAGTGAGTGGGGGAGGGGGTATTTACCGAGATGGAGACAGTGAGTGGGGGGAGGGGTATTTACTGGGATAGAGACAGTGAGTGGGGGAGGGGTTTTTACTGGGATAGAAACAGTGAGTCGGGGAGGGGGTATTTACCGAGATAGAGACAGTGAGTGGGGGGAGGGGTATTTACTGGGATAGAGACAGTGAGTGGGGGAGGGGTTTTTACTGGGATAGAAACAGTGAGTGGGGGAGGGGGTATTTACTGGGATAGAGACAGTGAGTGGGGGAGGGGTATTTACTGGGATAGATACGGTGAGTGGGGGAGGGGTATTTACTGGGATAGAGACAGTGAGTGGGGGGAGGGGTATTTACTGGGATAGAGACAGTGAGTGGGGGAGGGGTATTTATTGGGATAGAGGCAGTGAGCGGGGGTGGGGGTATTTACTGGGATAGAGACAGTGAGTGGGGAGGGGTATTTTCTGTGATAGAGACAGAGAGTCGGGGACGGGTATTTACTGGGATAGAGACAGTGAGTGGGTGAGGGGTATTTACCGAGATAGAGACAGTGAGTGGGGGGAGGGGTATTGACTGGGATAGACACAGTGAGTGGGGGAGGGGGTATTTACTGGGATAGAGACAGTGAGTGGGGGGAGGGGTATTTACTGGGATAGAGACAGTGAGTGGGGGGAGGGGGTATTTCCTGGTATAGAGACATTTCGTGGGCGAGGGGGTATTTACGGGGATAGAGACAGTGAGTGGGGGAGGGGGTATTTACTGGGATAGAGACAGTGAGTGGGGGAGGGGTATTTACTGGGATAGAGACAGTGAGTGGGGGAGGGGTTTTTACTGGGATAGAAACAGTGAGTGGGGAGGGGGTATTTACTGGGATAGAGACAGTGAGTGGGGGTGGGGTTTTTTACTGGGATAGAGACAGTGAGTGGGGGAGGGGGTATTTACCGAGATGGAGACAGTGAGTGGGGGGAGGGGTATTTACTGGGATAGAGACAGTGAGTGGGGGAGGGGTTTTTACTGGGATAGAAACAGTGAGTCGGGGAGGGGGTATTTACCGAGATAGAGACAGTGAGTGGGGGGAGGGGTATTTACTGGGATAGAGACAGTGAGTGGGGGAGGGGTTTTTACTGGGATAGAAACAGTGAGTGGGGGAGGGGGTATTTACCGAGATAGAGACAGTGAGTGGGGGAGTGGTATTTACTGGGATAGAGACAGTGAGTGGGGGAGGGGTATTTACTGGGATAGAGACAGTGAGTGGGGGAGGGGTATTTACTGGGATAGAGACAGTGAGTGGGGGAGGGGTATTTACTGGGATAGAGACAGTGAGTGGGGGAGAGGTTTTTTACTGGGATAGAAACAGTGAGTGGGGGAGGGGGTATTTACTGGGATAGAGACAGTGAGTGGGGGAGGGGTATTTACTGGGATAGAGACAGTGAGTGGGGGAGGGGTATTTACTGGGATAGATACAGTGAGTGGGGGAGGGGGTATTTACTGGGATAGAGACAGTGAGTTGGGGGAGGGGTATTTACTGGGATAGAGACAGTGAGTGGGGGGAGGGGTATTTACTGGGATAGAGACAGTGAGTGGGGGAGGGGTATTTACTGGGATAGAGGCAGTGAGTGGGGGAGGGGTATTTACTGGGATAGAGACAGTGAGTTGGGGGAGGGGTATTTACTGGGATAGAGACAGTGAGTGGGGGGAGGGGTATTTACTGGGATAGAGACAGTGAGTGGGGGAGGGGTATTTACTGGGATAGAGACAGTGAGTGGGGGAGGGGGTATTTACTGGGATAGAGACAGTGAGTGGGGGAGGTTTTTTTTTACTGGGATAGAGTCAGTGAGTGGGGGAGGGGGTATTTACCGAGATAGAGACAGTGAGTGGGGGGAGGGGTATTTACTGGGACAGAGACAGTGAGTGGGGGAGGGGGTATTTACTGGGATAGATACAGAAAGTGGGGGAGGGGTATTTACTGGGATAGAGACAGTGAGTGGGGGAGGGGGTATTTACTGGGATAGAGACAGTGAGTGGGGGAGGGGTATTTACTGGGATAGATACGGTGAGTGGGGGAGGGGTATTTACTGGGATAGAGACAGTGAGTGGGGGGAGGGGTATTTACTGGGATAGAGACAGTGAGTGGGGGAGGGGTATTTATTGGGATAGAGGCAGTGAGCGGGGGTGGGGGTATTTACTGGGATAGAGACAGTGAGTGGGGAGGGGTATTTTCTGTGATAGAGACAGAGAGTCGGGGACGGGTATTTACTGGGATAGAGACAGTGAGTGGGTGAGGGGTATTTACCGAGATAGAGACAGTGAGTGGGGGGAGGGGTATTGACTGGGATAGACACAGTGAGTGGGGGAGGGGGTATTTACTGGGATAGAGACAGTGAGTGGGGGGAGGGGTATTTACTGGGATAGAGACAGTGAGTGGGGGGAGGGGGTATTTCCTGGTATAGAGACATTTCGTGGGCGAGGGGGTATTTACGGGGATAGAGACAGTGAGTGGGGGAGGGGGTATTTACTGGGATAGAGACAGTGAGTGGGGGAGGGGTATTTACTGGGATAGAGACAGTGAGTGGGGGAGGGGTTTTTACTGGGATAGAAACAGTGAGTGGGGAGGGGGTATTTACTGGGATAGAGACAGTGAGTGGGGGTGGGGTTTTTTACTGGGATAGAGACAGTGAGTGGGGGAGGGGGTATTTACCGAGATGGAGACAGTGAGTGGGGGGAGGGGTATTTACTGGGATAGAGACAGTGAGTGGGGGAGGGGTTTTTACTGGGATAGAAACAGTGAGTCGGGGAGGGGGTATTTACCGAGATAGAGACAGTGAGTGGGGGGAGGGGTATTTACTGGGATAGAGACAGTGAGTGGGGGAGGGGTTTTTACTGGGATAGAAACAGTGAGTGGGGGAGGGGGTATTTACCGAGATAGAGACAGTGAGTGGGGGAGTGGTATTTACTGGGATAGAGACAGTGAGTGGGGGAGGGGTATTTACTGGGATAGAGACAGTGAGTGGGGGAGGGGTATTTACTGGGATAGAGACAGTGAGTGGGGGAGGGGTATTTACTGGGATAGAGACAGTGAGTGGGGGAGAGGTTTTTTACTGGGATGGAAACAGTGAGTGGGGGAGGGGGTATTTACTGGGATAGAGACAGTGAGTGGGGGAGGGGTATTTACTGGGATAGAGACAGTGAGTGGGGGAGGGGTATTTACTGGGATAGAGACAGTGAGTGGGGGAGGGGTTTTTTACTGGGATAGAGACAGTGAGTGGGGGAGGGGTGTTTACTGGGATAGAGACAGTGAGTGGGGGGAGGGTGTATTTACTGGGATAGAGACAGTGAGTGGGGGGAGGGGTATTTACTGGGATAGAGACAGTGAGTGGGGGAGGGGGTATTTACTGGGATAGAGACAGTGAATGGGGGAGGGGGTATTTACTGGGATAGAGACAGTGAGTGGGGGAGGGGTATTTACTGGGATAGAGACAGTGAGTGGGGGAGGGGTTTTTTACTGGGATAGAAACAGTGAGTGGGGGAGGGGGTATTTACTGGGATAGAGACAGTGAGTGGGGGAGGGGTTTTTTACTGGGATAGAGACAGTGAGTGGGGGAGGGGTATTTACTGGGATAGAGACAGTGAGTGGGGGAGGGGTATTTACTGGGATAGAGACAGTGAGTGGGGGGAGGGGTATTTACTGGGATAGAGACAGTGAGTGGGGGAGGGGTTTTTTACTGGGATAGAGACAGTGAGTGGGGGAGGGGTATTTACTGGGATAGAGACAGTGAGTGGGGGAGGGGTATTTACTGGGATAGAGACAGTGAGTGGGGGAGGGGTATTTACTGGGATGGAGACAGTTCGTGGGGGAGGGGGTATTTACGCGGATAGAGACAGTTAGTGGGGGAGGGGTATTTACTGGGATAGAGACAGTGAGTGGGGGAGGGGTATTTACTGGGATAGAGACATTGAGTGGGGGAGGGGGTATTTACTGGGATACAGACAGTGAGTGGGGGAGGGGTTATTTACTGGGATAGAGACAGTGAGTGGGGGAAGGGTATTTACTGGGATAGAGACAGTGAGTGGGGGAGGGGGTATTTACTGGGATGCAGACAGTTAGTGGGGGGAGGGGTATTTACTGGGATAGAGACAGTGAGTGGGGGAGGGGTATTTACTGGGATAGAGACAGTGAGTGGGGGAGGGGTATTTACGGGGATAGAGACAGTGAGTGGGGAGGGGTATTTACTGGGATAGAGACAGTGAGTGGGGGAGGGGGTATTTACTGGGATGGAGAGATTTCGTGGGCGAGGGGGTATTTACGGGGATAGAGACAGTGAGTGGGGGAGGGGTATTTACTGGGATAGAGACAGTGAGTGGGGGAGGGGTTTTTTACTGGGATAGAGACAGTGAGTGGGGGAGGGGGTATTTACTGGGATGGAGAGATTTCGTGGGCGAGGGGGTATTTACGGGGATAGAGACAGTGAGTGGGGGAGGGGGTATTTACTGGGATAGAGACAGTGAGTGGGGGAGGGGTTTTTTACTGGGATAGAGACAGTGAGTGGGGGAGGGGGTATTTACTCGGATAGAGACAGTGAGTGGGGGAGGGGGTATTTACTCGGATAGAGACAGTGAGTGGGGGAGGGGTTTTTTACTGGGATAGAGACAGTGAGTGGGGGAGGGGGTATTTACTCGGATAGAGACAGTGAGTGGGGGAGGGGGTATTTACTCGGATAGAGACAGTGAGTGGGGGAGGGTTTTTTACTGGGATAGTGACAGTGAGTGGGGGAGGGGGTATTTACTGGGATAGAGACAGTGAGTGGGGGAGGGGTATTTACTGGGATGGAGACAGTTCGTGGGGGAGGGGGTATTTACGCGGATAGAGACAGTTAGTGGGGGAGGGGTATTTACTGGGATAGAGACAGTGAGTGGGGGAGGGGTATTTACTGGGATAGAGACATTGAGTGGGGGAGGGGGTATTTACTGGGATACAGACAGTGAGTGGGGGAGGGGTTATTTACTGGGATAGAGACAGTGAGTGGGGGAAGGGTATTTACTGGGATAGAGACAGTGAGTGGGGGAGGGGGTATTTACTGGGATGCAGACAGTTAGTGGGGGGAGGGGTATTTACTGGGATAGAGACAGTGAGTGGGGGAGGGGTATTTACTGGGATAGAGACAGTGAGTGGGGGAGGGGTATTTACGGGGATAGAGACAGTGAGTGGGGAGGGGTATTTACTGGGATAGAGACAGTGAGTGGGGGAGGGGGTATTTACTGGGATGGAGAGATTTCGTGGGCGAGGGGGTATTTACGGGGATAGAGACAGTGAGTGGGGGAGGGGTATTTACTGGGATAGAGACAGTGAGTGGGGGAGGGGTTTTTTACTGGGATAGAGACAGTGAGTGGGGGAGGGGGTATTTACTGGGATGGAGAGATTTCGTGGGCGAGGGGGTATTTACGGGGATAGATACAGTGAGTGGGGGAGGGGGTATTTACTGGGATAGAGACAGTGAGTGGGGGAGGGGTTTTTTACTGGGATAGAGACAGTGAGTGGGGGAGGGGGTATTTACTCGGATAGAGACAGTGAGTGGGGGAGGGGGTATTTACTCGGATAGAGACAGTGAGTGGGGGAGGGGTTTTTTACTGGGATAGAGACAGTGAGTGGGGGAGGGGGTATTTACTCGGATAGAGACAGTGAGTGGGGGAGGGGGTATTTACTCGGATAGAGACAGTGAGTGGGGGAGGGTTTTTTACTGGGATAGTGACAGTGAGTGGGGGAGGGGGTATTTACTGGGATAGAGACAGTGAGTGGGGGAGGGGGTATTTACTGGGATAGAGACAGTGAGTGGGGGGAGGGGGTATTTACTGGGATAGAGACAGTGAGTGGGGGAGGGGTATTTACTGGGATAGAGACAGTGAGTGGGGGAGGGGTATTTACTGGGATAGAGACAGTGAGTGGGGGAGGGGTATTTACTGGGTAGAGAGTGAGTGGGGGAGGGGTTATTTACGGGGATAGAGACAGTGAGTGGGGGAGGGGTATTTACTGGGATAGAGACAGTGAGTGGGGGAGGGGTATTTACTGGGATGGAGACAGTTCGTGGGGGAGGGGGTATTTACGGGGATAGAGACAGTGAGTGGGGGAGGGGTATTTACTGGGATAGAGACAGTGAGTGGGGGAGGGGTATTTACTGGGATAGAGACATTGAGTGGGGGAGGGGGTATTTACTGGGATAGAGACAGTGAGTGGGGGAGGGGTATTTACTGGGATAGAGACAGTTCGTGGGGGAGGGGGTATTTACTGGGATAGAGACAGTGAGTGGGGGAGGGGTTTTTTACTGGGATAGAGACAGTGAGTGGGGGAGGGGGTATTTACTGGGATGGAGAGATTTCGTGGGCGAGGGGGTATTTACGGGGATAGAGACAGTGAGTGGGGGAGGGGTATTTACTGGGATAGAGACAGTGAGTGGGGGATGGGTATTTACTGGGATGGAGACAGTTCGTGGGGGAGGGGGTATTTACGCGGATAGAGACAGTGAGTGGGGGAGGGGTATTTACTGGGATAGAGACAGTGAGTGGGGGAGGGGTATTTACTGGGATAGAGACATTGAGTGGGGGAGGGGGTATTTACTGGGATACAGACAGTGAGTGGGGGAGGGGTTATTTACTGGGATAGAGACAGTGAGTGGGGGAGGGGGTATTTACTGGGATGCAGACAGTTAGTGGGGGGAGGGGTATTTACTGGGATAGAGACAGTGAGTGGGGGAGGGGTATTTACTGGGATAGAGACAGTGAGTGGGGGAGGGGAATTTACGGGGATAGAGACAGTGAGTGGGGAGGGGTATTTACTGGGATAGAGACAGTGAGTGGGGGAGGGGGTATTTACTGGGATGGAGAGATTTCGTGGGCGAGGGGGTATTTACGGGGATAGAGACAGTGAGTGGGGGAGGGGTATTTACTGGGATAGAGACAGTGAGTGGGGGAGGGGTTTTTTACTGGGATAGAGACAGTGAGTGGGGGAGGGGGTATTTACTGGGATGGAGAGATTTCGTGGGCGAGGGGGTATTTACGGGGATAGAGACAGTGAGTGGGGGAGGGGGTATTTACTGGGATAGAGACAGTGAGTGGGGGAGGGGTTTTTTACTGGGATAGAGACAGTGAGTGGGGGAGGGGGTATTTACTCGGATAGAGACAGTGAGTGGGGGAGGGGTTTTTTACTGGATAGAGACAGTGAGTGGGGGAGGGGGTATTTACTCGGATAGAGACAGTGAGTGGGGGAGGGGGTATTTACTCGGATAGAGACAGTGAGTGGGGGAGGGTTTTTTACTGGGATAGTGACAGTGAGTGGGGGAGGGGGTATTTACTGGGATAGAGACAGTGAGTGGGGGAGGGGGTATTTACTGGGATAGAGACAGTGAGTGGGGGGAGGGGGTATTTACTGGGATAGAGACAGTGAGTGGGGGAGGGGTATTTACTGGGATAGAGACAGTGAGTGGGGGAGGGGTATTTACTGGGATAGAGACAGTGAGTGGGGGAGGGGTATTTACTGGGATAGAGAGTGAGTGGGGGAGGGGTTATTTACGGGGATAGAGACAGTGAGTGGGGGAGGGGTATTTACTGGGATAGAGACAGTGAGTGGGGGAGGGGTATTTACTGGGATGGAGACAGTTCGTGGGGGAGGGGGTATTTACGGGGATAGAGACAGTGAGTGGGGGAGGGGTATTTACTGGGATAGAGACAGTGAGTGGGGGAGGGGTATTTACTGGGATAGAGACAGTTCGTGGGGGAGGGGGTATTTACTGGGATAGAGACAGTGAGTGGGGGAGGGGTTTTTTACTGGGATAGAGACAGTGAGTGGGGGAGGGGGTATTTACTGGGATGGAGAGATTTCGTGGGCGAGGGGGTATTTACGGGGATAGAGACAGTGAGTGGGGGAGGGGTATTTACTGGGATGCAGACAGTTAGTGGGGGGAGGGGTATTTACTGGGATAGAGACAGTGAGTGGGGGAGGGGTATTTACTGGGATGGAGACAGTGAGTGGGGGGGGGTATTTACGGGGATAGAGACAGTGAGTGGGGGAGGGGTATTTACTGGGATAGAGACAGTGAGTGGGGGGAGGGGTATTTACGGGGATAGAGACAGTGAGTGGGGGAGGGGTATTTACTGGGATAGAGACAGTGAGTGGGGGAGGGTTTTTTTACTGGGATAGAGATAGTGAGTGGGGGAGGGGGTATTTACTCGGATAGAGACAGTGAGTGGGGGAGGGGTTTTTTACTGGGATAGTGACAGTGAGTGGGGGAGGGGGTATTTACCGAGATAGAGACAGTGAGTGGGGGGAGGGGTATTTACTGGGATAGAGACAGTGAGTGGGGGAGGGGTTTTTACTGAGATAGAGACAGTGAGTGGGGGGAGGGGTATTTACTGGGATAGAGACAGTGAGTGGGGGAGGGGTTTTTACTGGGATAGAGACAGTGAGTGGGGGAGGGGTATTTACTGGGATAGAGACAGTGAGTGGGGGAGGGGTTTTTTACTGGGATAGAGACAGTGAGTGGGGGAGGGGGTATTTACGGGGATAGAGACAGTGAGTGGGGAGGGGTATTTACTGGGATAGAGACAGTGAGTGAGGGAGGGGTATTTACTGGGATAGAGACAGTGAGTGGGGGGAGGGGTATTTACTGGGATAGAGACAGTGAGTGGGGGAGGGGTATTTACTGGGATAGAGACAGTGAGTGGTGGAGGGGTATTTACTGGGATAGAGACAGTGAGTGGGGGAGGGGGTATTTACCGAGATAGAGACAGTGAGTGGGGGGAGGGGTATTTACTGGGATAGAGACAGTTCGTGGGGGGAGGGGTATTTACCGAGATAGAGACAGTGAGTGGGGGAGGGGTATTTACTGGGATAGAGACAGTGAGTGGGAGGAGGGGTATTTACTGGGATAGAGACAGTGAGTGGGGGAGGGGGTATTTACTGGGATAGAGACAGTGAGTGGGGGGATGGGTATTTACCGAGATAGGGACAGTGAGTGTGGGGGGGGTATTTACTGGGATAGAGACAGTGAGTGGGGGAGGGGGTATTTACCGAGATAGAGACAGTGAGTGGGGGGAGGGGTATTTACTGGGATAGAGACAGTGAGTGGGGGAGGGGTTTTTTACTGGGATAGAGACAGTGAGTGGGGGAGGGGCTATTTACTGGGATAGAGACAGTGAGTGGGGGAGGGGTATTTACGGGGATAGAGACAGTGAGTGGGGGAGGGGTGTTTACTGGGATAGAGACAGTAAGTGGGGGAGGGGGTATTTACTGGGATAGAGACAGTGAGTGGGGGAGGGGGTATTTACGGGGATAGAGACAGTGAGTGGGGGAGGGGTATTTACTGGGATAGAGACAGTGAGTGGGGGGAGGGGCTATTTACTGGGATAGAGACAGTGAGTGGGGGAGGGGGTATTTACTGGGATAGAGACAGTGAGTGGGGGAGGGGGTATTTACGGGGATAGAGACAGTGAGTGGGGGGAGGGGCTATTTACTGGGATAGAGACAGTGAGTGGGGGAGGGGGTATTTACTGGGTTAGAGACAGTGAGTGGGGGAGGGGTATTTACTGGGATAGAGACAGTGAGTGGGGGAGGGATATTTACTGGGATGGAGAAAGTGAGTGGGGGAGGGGGTATTTACCGAGATAGAGACAGTGAGTGGGGGGAGGGTTATTTACTGGGATAGAGACAGTGAGTGGGGGAGGGTTTTTTTACTGGGATAGAGACAGTGAGTGGGGGAGGGGGTATTTACGGGGATAGAGACAGTGAGTGGGGGGAGGGGCTATTTACTGGGATAGAGACAGTGAGTGGGGGAGGGGGTATTTACTGGGATAGAGACAGTGAGTGGGGGGAGGGGCTATTTACTGGGATAGAGACAGTGAGTGGGGGAGGGGGTATTTACTGGGATAGAGACAGTGAGTGGGGGAGGGGGTATTTACCGAGATAGAGACAGTGAGTGGGGGAGGGGTATTTACGGGGATAGAGACAGTGAGTGGGGGAGGGGTATTTACTGGGATAGAGACAGTGAGTGGGGGAGGGGGTATTTACTGGGATAGAGACAGTGAGTGGGGGAGGATTTTTTTACTGGGATAGAGACAGTGAGTGGGGGAGGGGCTATTTACTGGGATAGAGACAGTGAGTGGGGGAGGGGTATTTACGGGGATAGAGACAGTGAGTGGGGGAGGGGTATTTACTGGGATAGAGACAGTTAGTGGGGGAGGGGGTATTTACGGGGATAGAGACAGTGAGTGGGGGAGGAGTTTTTTACTGGGATAGAGACAGTGAGTGGGGGAGGGGTATTTACGGGGATAGAGACAGTGAGTGGGGGAGGAGTTTTTTACTGGGATAGAGACAGTGAGTGGGGGAGGGGGTATTTACTGGGATAGAGACAGTGAGTGGGGGAGGGGTATTTACGGGGATAGAGACAGTGAGTGGGGGAGGGGTATTTACTGGGATAGAGACAGTTAGTGGGGGAGGGGGTATTTACGGGGATAGAGACAGTGAGTGGGGGAGGGGTATTTACTGGGATAGAGACAGTGAGTGGGGGAGGGGTTTTTTACTGGGATAGAGACAGTGAGTGGGGGAGGGGGTATTTACTGGGATAGGGAAAGTGAGTGGGGGAGGGGGTATTTACTGGGATAGAGACAGTGAGTGGGGGAAGGATATTTACTGGGATAGAGACAGTGAGTGGGGGGGGTATTTACCGAGATAGAGACAGTGAGTGGGGGGAGGGGTATTTACCGAGATAGAGACAGTGATTGGGGGGTGGGGTATTTACTGGGATCGAGACAGTGAGTGGGGGAGGGGATATTTACTGGGATAGAGACAGTGAGTGGGGGGAGGGGTATTTACCGAGATAGAGACAGTGAGTGGGGGGAGGGGTATTTACTGGGATAGAGACAGTGAGTGGGGGAGGGGGCATTTACTGGGATAGAGACAGTGAGTGGGGGAGGGATATTTACTGGGATAGAGAAAGTGAGTGGGGGAGGGGGCATTTACTGGGATAGAGACAGTGAGTGGGGGAGGGGGTATTTACTGGGATAGAGACAGTGAGTGGGGGAGGGATATTTACTGGGATAGAGAAAGTGAGTGGGGGAGGGGGCATTTACTGGGATAGAGACAGTGAGTGGGGGAGGGGTATTTACTGGGATAGAGACAGTGAGTGGGGGAGGGGTATTTACTGGGATAGAGAAAGTGATTGGGGGAGGGGGTATTTACTGGGATGGAGAGATTTCGTGGGCGAGGGGGTATTTACGGGGATAGAGACAGTGAGTGGGGGAGGGGTATTTACTGGGATGCAGACAATTAGTGGGGGGAGGGGTATTTACTGGGATAGAGACAGTGAGTGGGGGAGGGGTATTTACTGGGATGGAGACAGTGAGTGGGGGGGGGGGTATTTACGGGGATAGAGACAGTGAGTGGGGGAGGGGTATTTACTGGGATAGAGACAGTGAGTGGGGGGAGGGGTATTTACGGGGATAGAGACAGTGAGTGGGGGAGGGGTATTTACTGGGATAGAGACAGTGAGTGGGGGAGGGTTTTTTTACTGGGATAGAGATAGTGAGTGGGGGAGGGGGTATTTACTCGGATAGAGACAGTGAGTGGGGGAGGGGTTTTTTACTGGGATAGTGACAGTGAGTGGGGGAGGGGGTATTTACCGAGATAGAGACAGTGAGTGGGGGGAGGGGTATTTACTGGGATAGAGACAGTGAGTGGGGGAGGGGTTTTTTACTGGGATAGAAACAGTGAGTGGGGGAGGGGGTATTTACCGAGATAGAGACAGTGAGTGGGGGGAGGGGTATTTACTGGGATAGAGACAGTGAGTGGGGGAGGGGTTTTTTACTGGGATAGAGACAGTGAGTGGGGGAGGGGGTATTTACGGGGATAGAGACAGTGAGTGGGGAGGGGTATTTACTGGGATAGAGACAGTGAGTGAGGGAGGGGTATTTACTGGGATAGAGACAGTGAGTGGGGGAGGGGTTTTTTACTGGGATAGAGACAGTGAGTGGGGGGAGGGGTATTTACTGGGATAGAGACAGTGAGTGGGGGAGGGGTATTTACTGGGATAGAGACAGTGAGTGGTGGAGGGGTATTTACTGGGATAGAGACAGTGAGTGGGGGAGGGGGCATTTACCGAGATAGAGACAGTGAGTGGGGGGAGGGGTATTTACTGGGATAGAGACAGTTCGTGGGGGGAGGGGTATTTACCGAGATAGAGACAGTGAGTGGGGGAGGGGTATTTACTGGGATAGAGACAGTGAGTGGGAGGAGGGGTATTTACTGGGATAGAGACAGTGAGTGGGGGAGGGGGTATTTACTGGGATAGAGACAGTGAGTGGGGGGAGGGGTATTTACCGAGATAGGGACAGTGAGTGGGGGGGGGGTATTTACTGGGATAGAGACAGTGAGTGGGGGAGGGGTATTTACCGAGATAGAGACAGTGAGTGGGGGGGGGGGGTATTTACTGGGATAGAGACAGTGAGTGGGGGAGGGTTTTTTTACTGGGATAGAGACAGTGAGTGGGGGAGGGGGTATTTACCGAGATAGAGACAGTGAGTGGGGGGGGGGTATTTACTGGGATAGAGACAGTGAGTGGGGGAGGGGTATTTACCGAGATAGAGACAGTGAGTGGGGGGGGGTATTTACTGGGATAGAGACAGTGAGTGGGGGAGGGGGTATTTACCGAGATAGAGACAGTGAGTGGGGGGAGGGGTATTTACTGGGATAGAGACAGTGAGTGGGGGAGGGGTTTTTTACTGGGATAGAGACAGTGAGTGGGGGAGGGGCTATTTACTGGGATAGAGACAGTGAGTGGGGGAGGGGTATTTACGGGGATAGAGACAGTGAGTGGGGGAGGGGTGTTTACTGGGATAGAGACAGTAAGTGGGGGAGGGGGTATTTACTGGGATAGAGACAGTGAGTGGGGGAGGGGGTATTTACGGGGATAGAGACAGTGAGTGGGGGAGGGGTATTTACTGGGATAGAGACAGTGAGTGGGGGGAGGGGCTATTTACTGGGATAGAGACAGTGAGTGGGGGAGGGGGTATTTACTGGGATAGAGACAGTGAGTGGGGGAGAGGGTATTTACGGGGATAGAGACAGTGAGTGGGGGGAGGGGCTATTTACTGGGATAGAGACAGTGAGTGGGGGAGGGGGTATTTACTGGGATAGAGACAGTGAGTGGGGGAGGGGTATTTACTGGGATAGAGACAGTGAGTGGGGGAGGGATATTTACTGGGATGGAGAAAGTGAGTGGGGGAGGGGGTATTTACCGAGATAGAGACAGTGAGTGGGGGGAGGGTTATTTACTGGGATAGAGACAGTGAGTGGGGGAGGGTTTTTTTTACTGGGATAGAGACAGTGAGTGGGGGAGGGGGTATTTACTGGGATAGAGACAGTGAGTGGGGGAGGGGTATTTACTGGGATAGAGACAGTGAGTGGGGGAGGGGGTATTTACCGAGATAGAGACAGTGAGTGGGGGAGGGGTATTTACGGGGATAGAGACAGTGAGTGGGGGAGGGGTATTTACTGGGATAGAGACAGTGAGTGGGGGAGGGGGTATTTACTGGGATAGAGACAGTGAGTGGGGGAGGAGTTTTTTACTGGGATAGAGACAGTGAGTGGGGGAGGGGCTATTTACTGGGATAGAGACAGTGAGTGGGGGAGGGGTATTTACGGGGATAGAGACAGTGAGTGGGGGAGGGGTATTTACTGGGATAGAGACAGTTAGTGGGGGAGGGGGTATTTACGGGGATAGAGACAGTGAGTGGGGGAGGAGTTTTTTACTGGGATAGAGACAGTGAGTGGGGGAGGGGTATTTACGGGGATAGAGACAGTGAGTGGGGGAGGGGTATTTACTGGGATAGAGACAGTTAGTGGGGGAGGGGGTATTTACTGGGATAGAGACAGTGAGTGGGGGAGGGGTTTTTTACTGGGATAGAGACAGTGAGTGGGGGAGGGGGTATTTACTGGGATAGGGAAAGTGAGTGGGGGAGGGGGTATTTACTGGGATAGAGACAGTGAGTGGGGGAAGGATATTTACTGGGATAGAGACAGTGAGTGGGGGGAGGGGTATTTACCGAGATAGAGACAGTGAGTGGGGGGAGGGGTATTTACCGAGATAGAGACAGTGATTGGGGGGTGGGGTATTTACTGGGATCGAGACAGTGAGTGGGGGAGGGGATATTTACTGGGATAGAGACAGTGAGTGGGGGGAGGGGTATTTACCGAGATAGAGACAGTGAGTGGGGGGAGGGGTATTTACTGGGATAGAGACAGTGAGTGGGGGAGGGGGTATTTACTGGGATAGAGACAGTGAGTGGGGGAGGGATATTTACTGGGATAGAGAAAGTGAGTGGGGGAGGGGGCATTTACTGGGATAGAGACAGTGAGTGGGGGAGGGATATTTACTGGGATAGAGAAAGTGAGTGGGGGAGGGGGCATTTACTGGGATAGAGACAGTGAGTGGGGGAGGGGGTATTTACTGGGATAGAGACAGTGAGTGGGGGAGGGATATTTACTGGGATAGAGAAAGTGAGTGGGGGAGGGGGCATTTACTGGGATAGAGACAGTGAGTGGGGGAGGGGTATTTACTGGGATAGAGACAGTGAGTGGGGGAGGGGTATTTACTGGGATAGAGAAAGTGATTGGGGGAGGGGGTATTTACTGGAATAGATACAGTGAGTGGGGGAGGGGGCATTTACTGGGATAGAGACAGTGAGTGGGGGAGGGGGTATTTACTGGAATAGATACAGTGAGTGGGGGAGGGGTATTTACTGGGATAGAGACAGTGAGTGGGGGAGGGGTATTTACTGGAATAGATACAGTGAGTGGGGGTGGGGGTATTTACTGGGATAGAGACAGTGAGTGGGGGAGGGGTATTTACTGGGATAGAGACAGTGAGTGGGGGAGGGGTATTTACTGGGATAGAGACAGTGAGTGGGGGGGTGTATTTATTGGGATAGAGGCAGTGAGTGGGGGTGGGGGTATTTACTGGGATAGAGACAGTGAGTGGGGAGGGGTATTTTCTGTGATAGAGACAGAGAGTCGGGGACGGGTATTTACTGGGATAGAGACAGTGAGTGGGGGAGGGGGTATTTACTGGGATAGAGACAGTGAGTGGGGGAGGGGGTATTTACTGGGATAGAGACAGTGAGTGGGGGAGGGGTATTTAATGGGATAGAGACAGTGAGTGGGGGGAGGGGGTATTTCCTGGTACAGAGACAGTGAGTGGGGGAGGGGGTATTTACTGGGATAGAGAAAGTGAGTGGGGGAGGGGGTATTTACTGGGATAGAGACAGTGAGTGGGGGAGGGGGTATTTACTGGGATAGATACAGTGAGTGGGGGGAGGGGCATTTACTGGGATAGAGACAGTGAGTGGGGGAGGGGTATTTACTGGGATAGAGTCAGTGAGTGGGGGGAGGGGTATTTACTGGGATAGAAGCAGTGAGTGGGGGAGGGGTATTAACTGGGACAGAGACAGTGAGTGGGGGAGGGGTATTTACTGGGATAGAGACAGTGAGTGGGGGAGGGGTATTTACTGGGATAGAGACAGTGAGTGGGGGAGGGGGTATTTACTGGGTAGAGACAGTGAGTGGGGGAGGGGGTATTTACTGGGATAGAGACAGTGAGTGGGGGAGGGGGTATTTACTGGGTAGAGACAGTGAGTGCGGGAGGGGGTATTTACTGGGATAGAGACAGTGAGTGCGGGAGGGGTATTTATTGGGATAGAGGCAGTGAGTGGGGGAAGGGGTATTTAGTGGGATCGAGACAGTGAGTGGGGGAGGGGTATTTACTGGGATAGAGACAGTGAGTGGGGGAGGGGGTATTTACTGGGATAGAGACAGTGAGTGGGGGAGGGGTATTTACTGGGATAGAGACAGTGAGTTGGGGAGGGGTATTTACTGGGATAGAGATAGTGAGTGGGGGAGGGGTATTAACTGGGATAGAGACAGTGAGTGGGGGAGGGGTATTTACTGGGATAGAGACAGTGAGTGGGAGGAGGGGGTATTTACTGGGATGGAGACAGTGAGTGGGGGGAGGGGTATTTACTGGGATAGAGACAGTGAGTGGGGGAGGGGTATTTACTGGGATAGAGACATTGAGTGGGGGAGGGGTTATTTACTGGGATAGAGACAGTGAGTGGGGGAGGGGTATTTACTGGGATAGAGACAGTGAGTGGGGGAGGGGGTATTTACTGGGATAGAGACAGTGAGTGGGGGAGGGGTTATTTACTGGGATAGGGACAGTGAGTGGGGGGAGGGGGTATTTACTGGGATAGAGACAGTGAGTGGGGGAGGGGGTATTTACTGGGATAGAGACAGTGAGTGGGGGAAGGGTATTTGCTGGGATCGGGACAGTGAGTGGGGGAGGGGTATTTACTGGGATAGAGACAGTGAGAGGGGGAGGGGTATTTACTGGGATAGAGGCAGTGAGTGGGGGATGGGTATTTACTGGGATATAGACAGTGAGTGGGGGAGGGGGTATTTACTGGGTAGAGACAGTGAGTGGGGGAGGGGGTATTTACTGGGATAGAGACAGTGAGTGGGGGAGGGGTATTTATTGGGATAGAGGCAGTGAGTGGGGGAGGGGGTATTTCCTGGGATAGAGACAGTGAGTGGGGGAGGGGGTATTGACTGGGATAGAGACAGTGAGTGGGGGAGGGGTATTTACTGGGATAGAGACAGTGAGTGGGGGAGGGGGTATTTAATGGGATAGAGACAGTGAGTGGGGGAGGGGTATTTCCTGGGATAGAGACAGTGAGTGGGGGAGGGGTATTTACTGGGATAGAGAGAATGAGTGGGGGAGGGGGTATTTACTGGGATAGAGACAGTGAGTGGGGGAGGGGTATTTACTGGGATAGAGACAGTGAGTGGGGGAAGGGTATTTACTGGGATAGAGACAGTGAGTGGGGGAGGGGTATTTACTGGGATAGAGACAGTGAGTGGGGGAGGGGTATTTACTGGGATAGAGACAGTGAGTGGGGGAGGGGTATTTACTGGGATAGAGACAGTGAGTGGGGGAGGGGTTATTTACTGGGATGGAGACAGTGAGTGGGGGAGGGGTATTTACTGGGATAGATACAGTGAGTGGGGGAGGGGTATTTACTGGGATAGAGACAGTGAGTGGGGGAGGGGTATTTACTGGTATAGAGACAGTGAGTGGGGGAGGGGCTATTTACTGGGATAGAGGCAGTGAGTGGGGGAGGGGTATTTACTGGGTAGAGACAGTGAGTGCGGGAGGGGTATTTACTGGGTAGAGACAGTGAGTGGGGGAGGGGGTATTTACTGGGATAGAGACATTGAGTGCGGGAGGGGTATTTATTGGGATAGAGGCAGTGAGTGGGGGAAGGGGTATTTACTGGGATAGAGACAGTGAGTGCGGGAGGGGTATTTATTGGGATAGAGACAGTGAGTGGGGGAGGGGGTATTTACTGGGATAGAGACAGTGAGTGGGGGAGGGGGTATTTACTGGTATAGAGACAGTGAGTGGGGGAGGGGTATTTACTGGGATAGAGAAAGTGAGTGGGGGAGGGGGTATTTACTGGGATAGAGACAGTGAGTGGGGGAGGGGTATTTACTGGGATGGAGAGAGTGAGTGGGGGAGGTGTATTTACTGGGATAGAGAAAGTGAGTGGGGGAGGGGGTATTTACTGGGATAGATACAGTGAGTGGGGGGAGGGGTATTTACTGGGATAGAGACAGTGAGTGGGGGAGGGGTATTTACTGGGATAGAGACAGTGAGTGGGGGGAGGGGGTATTTACTGGGATAGAGGCAGTGAGTGGGGGAGGGGTATTAACTGGGATAGAGACAGTGAGTGGGCGAGGGGTATTTACTGGGATAGAGACAGTGAGTGGGGGGAGGGGTATTTACTGGGATAGAGACAGTGAGTGGGGGGAGGGGTATTTACTGGGATAGATAAAGTGAGTGGGGGAGGGGTATTTACTGGGATAGAGACAGTGAGTGGGGGGAGGGGTATTTACTGGGATAGAGGCAGTGAGTGGGGGAGGGGTATTTACTGGGAAAGAGACAGTGAGTGGGGGAGGGGGTATTTACTGGGATAGATACAGTGAGTGGGGGAGGGGTATTTACTGGGATAGATACAGTGAGTGGGGGAGGGGTATTTACTGGGATAGAGACAGTGAGTGGGGGGAGTGGGTATTTACTGGGATAGAGGCATTGAGTGGGGGGAGGGGTATTTACTGGGTAGAGACAGTGAGTGCGGGAGGGGGTATTTACTGGGATAGAGACAGTGAGTGGGGGAGGGGTATTTATTGGGATAGAGGCAGTGAGTGGGGGAGGGGGTATTTACTGGGATAGAGACAGTGAGTGGGGGGAGGGGCTATTTACTGGGATAGAGACAGTGAGTGGGGGAGGGGTATTTACTGGGATAAAGACAGTGAGTGGGGGGAGGGGGTATTTACTGGGATAGAGACAGTGAGTGGGGGAGGGGTATTTACTGGAATAGAGACAGTGAGTTGGGGAGGGGTATTGACTGGGATAGAGAGAATGAGTGGGGGAGGGGGTATTTACAGGGATAGAGACAGTGAGTGGGGGAGGGGTATTTACTGGGATATAGACAGTGAGTGGGGGAGGGGTTATTTACTGGGATGGAGACAGTGAGTGGGGGAGGGGTTATTTACTGGGATAGAGACAGTGAGTGGGGGAGGGCGTATTTACGGGGACAGAGACAGTGAGTGGGGGAGTTTTTTTTTACTGGAATAGAGACAGTGAGTAGGGGAGGGGTATTTACTGGGAGAGAGACAGTGAGTGGGGGAGGGGGTATTTACTGTGATAGAGACAGTGAGTGGGGGAGGGGGTATTTACCGAGATAGAGACAGTGAGTGGGGGAGGGGGTATTTACTGGGATAGAGACAGTGAGTGGGGAGGGGGTATTTACTGGGATAGAGACAGTGAGTAGGGGAGGGGTATTTACTGGGATAGAGAAAGTGAGTGGGGGAGGGAGTATTTACTGGGATAGAGACAATGAGTGGGGGAGGGGGTATTTACTGGGATAGAGACAGTGAGTGGGGGAGGGGGTATTTACTGGGATAGAGACAGTGAGTGGGGGAAGGGTATTTACTGGGATAGAGACAGTGAGTGGGGGAAGGGTATTTACTGGGATAGAGACAGTGAGTGGGGGAGGGGGTATTTGCTGGGATAAAGACAGTGAGTGGGGGGAGGGTTAGTAACTGGGATGGAGACAGTGAGTGGGGGAGGTGTATTTACTGGGATAGAGACTGTGAGTGGGGGAGGGGTATTTACTGGGATAGAGACAGTGAGTGGGGGGAGGGGGTATTTACTGGGATAGAGACAGTGAGTGGGGGGAGGGGTATTTACTGGGATAGAGACAGTGAGTGGGGGAAGGGTATTTACTGGGATAGAGACAGTGAGTGGGGGGAGGGGTATTTACTGGGATAGAGACAGTGAGTGGGGGAAGGGTATTTACTGGGATAGAGACATTGAGTGGGGGAGGGGTATTTACTGGGATAGAGACAGTGAGTGGGGGAGGGGTTATTTACTGGGATGGAGACAGTGAGTGGGGGAGGGGGTATTTACTGGGATAGAGACAGTGAGTGGGGGAGGGTGTATTTACTGGGATAGAGACAGTGAGTGGGGGAGGGGGTATTTACTGGGATAGATACAGTGAGTGGGGGAGGGGTATTTACTGGGATAGAGACAGTGAGTGGGGGAGGGGTATTTACTGTTATAGAGACAGTGAGTGGGGGAGGGGCTATTTACTGGGATAGAGGCAGTGAGTGGGGGAGGGGTATTTACTGGGTAGAGACAGTGAGTGCAGGAGGGGTATTTACTGGGTAGAGACAGTGAGTGCAGGAGGGGTATTTACTGGGTAGAGACAGTGAGTGGGGGAGGGGGTATTTACTGGGATAGAGACAGTGAGTGCAGGAGGGGTATTTACTGGGTAGAGACAGTGAGTGGGGGAGGGGGTATTTACTGGGATAGAGACAGTGAGTGCGGGAGGGGTATTTATTGGGATAGAGGCAGTGAGTGGGGGAAGGGGTATTTACTGGGATAGAGACAGTGAGTGCGGGAGGGGTATTTATTGGGATAGAGACAGTGAGTGGGGGAGGGGGTATTTACTGGGATAGAGACAGTGAGTGGGGGAGGGGGTATTTACTGGTATAGAGACAGTGAGTGGGGGAGGGGTATTTACTGGGATAGAGAAAGTGAGTGGGGGAGGGGGTATTTACTGGGATAGAGACAGTGAGTGGGGGAGGGGTATTTACTGGGATAGAGAGAGTGAGTGGGGGAGGTGTATTTACTGGGATAGAGAAAGTGAGTGGGGGAGGGGGTATTTACTGGGATAGATACAGTGAGTGGGGGGAGGGGTATTTACTGGGATAGAGACAGTGAGTGGGGGAGGGGTATTTACTGGGATAGAGACAGTGAGTGGGGGGAGGGGGTATTTACTGGGATAGAGGCAGTGAGTGGGGGAGGGGTATTTACTGGGATAGAGACAGTGAGTGGGGGGAGGGGGTATTTACTGGGATAGAGACAGTGTGTGGGGGAGGGGTATTAACTGGGATAGAGACAGTGAGTGGGGGAGGGGTATTTACTGGGATAGAGACAGTGAGTGGCGGGAGGGGAATTTACTGGGATAGATAAAGTGAGTGGGGGAGGGGTATTTACTGGGATAGAGACAGTGAGTGGGGGGAGGGGTATTTACTGGGATAGAGGCAGTGAGTGGGGGAGGGGTATTTACTGGGATAGAGACAGTGAGTGGGGGAGGGGGTATTTACTGGGATAGATACAGTGAGTGGGGGAGGGGTATTTACTGGGATAGATACAGTGAGTGGGGGAGGGGTATTTACTGGGATAGAGACAGTGAGTGGGGGGAGGGGGTATTTACTGGGATAGAGGCATTGAGTGGGGGAGGGGTATTTACTGGGTAGAGACAGTGAGTGCGGGAGGGGGTATTTACTGGGATAGAGGCAGTGAGTGGGGGAGGGGTATTTATTGGGATAGAGGCAGTGAGTGGGGGAGGGGGTATTTACTGGGATAGAGACAGTGAGTGGGGGGAGGGGCTATTTACTGGGATAGAGACAGTGAGTGGGGGAGGGGTATTTACTGGGATAAAGACAGTGAGTGGGGCAGGGGTTATTTACTGGGATAGAGACAGTGAGTGGGGGAGGGGTATTTACTGGAATAGAGACAGTGAGTTGGGGAGGGGTATTGACTGGGATAGAGAGAATGAGTGGGGGAGGGGGTATTTACAGGGATATAGACAGTGAGTGGGGGAGGGGTTATTTACTGGGATGGAGACAGTGAGTGGGGGAGGGGTTATTTACTGGGATGGAGACAGTGAGTGGGGGAGGGGTTATTTACTGGGATAGAGACAGTGAGTGGGGGAGGGCGTATTTACGGGGACAGAGACAGTGAGTGGGGGAGTTTTTTTTTTACTGGGATAGAGACAGTGAGTAGGGGAGGGGTATTTACTGGGAGAGAGACAGTGAGTGGGGGAGGGGGTATTTACTGTGATAGAGACAGTGAGTGGGGGAGGGGGTATTTACCGAGATAGAGACAGTGAGTGGGGGAGGGGGTATTTACTGGGATAGAGACAGTGAGTGGGGGAGGGGGTATTTACTGGGATAGAGACAATGAGTGGGGGAGGGGGTATTTACTGGGATAGAGACAGTGAGTGGGGGAGGGGGTATTTACTGGGATAGAGACAGTGAGTGGGGGAAGGGTATTTACTGGGATAGAGACAGTGAGTGGGGGAAGGGTATTTACTGGGATAGAGACAGTGAGTGGGGGAGGGGGTATTTGCTGGGATAGAGACAGTGAGTGGGGGGAGGGTTAGTTACTGGGATGGAGACAGTGAGTGGGGGAGGTGTATTTACTGGGATAGAGACTGTGAGTGGGGGAGGGGTATTTACTGGGATAGAGACAGTGAGTGGGGGAGGGGTATTTACTGGGATAGAGACAGTGAGTGGGGGAGGGGTATTAACTGGGATAGAGACAGTGAGTGGGGTAGGGGTATTTACTGGGATAGAGGCAGTGAGTGGGGGAGGGGTATTAACTGGGATAGAGACAGTGAGTGGGGGAGGGGTATTTACTGGGATAGAGACAGTGAGTGGGGGAGGGGTATTTACTGGGATAGATACAGTGAGTGGGGGAGCGGTATTTACTGGGATAGAGACAGTGAGTGGGGGGAGGGGTATTTACTGGGATAGAGGCAGAGTGGGGGAGGGGTATTTACTGGGAAAGAGACAGAGTGGGGGAGGGGGTATTTACTGGGATAGATACAGTGAGTGGGGGAGGGGTATTTACTGGGATAGATACAGTGAGTGGGGGAGGGGTATTTACTGGGATAGAGACAGTGAGTGCGGGAGGGGGTATTTACTGGGATAGAGACAGTGAGTGGGGGAGGGGTATTTATTGGGATAGAGGCAGTGAGTGGGGGAGGGGGTATTTACTTGGATAGAGACAGTGAGTGGGGGGAGGGGGTATTTACTGGGATAGAGACAGTGAGTGGGGGAGGGGGTATTTCCTGGGATAGAGACAGTGAGTGGGGGAGGGGTATTTACTGGGATAGAGACAGTGAGTGGGGGGGTATTTATTGGGATAGAGACAGTGAGTGGGGGAGGGGTATTTACTGGGATAGAGACAGTGAGTGGGGGAGGGGTATTTACTGGGATAGAGACAGTGAGTGGGGGAAGGGTATTTACTGGGATAGAGACAGTGAGTGGGGGAGGGGGTATTTACTGGGATGGAGACAGTTCGTGGGGGAGGGGGTATTTACGGGGATAGAGACAGTGAGTGGGGAGGGGTATTTACTGGGATAGAGACAGTGAGTGGGGGAGGGGTATTTACTGGGATAGAGACAGTGAGTGGGGGAGGGGGTATTTACTGGGATGGAGACAGTTCGTGGGGGAGGGCGTATTTACGGGGATAGAGACAGTGAGTGGGGGAGGGGTATTTACTGGGATATAGACAGTGAGTGGGGGACGGGTATTTACTGGGATAGAGACAGTGAGTGGGGGAGGGGTATTTACTGGGATATAGACAGTGAGTGGGGGACGGGTATTTACTGGGATAGAGACAGTGAGTGGGGGAGGGGTATTTACTGGGATAGAGACAGTGCGTGGGGGAGGTTTTTTTTTACTGGGATAGAGACAGTGAGTGGGGGAGGGGTATTTACCGAGATAGAGACAGTGAGTGGGGGGAGGGGTATTTACTGGGATAGAGACAGTGAGTGGGGGAGGGGGTATTTACTGGCATAGAGACAGTGAGTGGGGGAGGGGTATTTACTGGGATAGAGACAGTGAGTGGGGGAGGGGTATTTACTGGGATAGAGGCAGTGAGTGGGGGAGGGGTATTTACTGGGATAGAGACAGTGAGTGGGGGGAGGGGGTATTGACTGGGATAGAGGCAGTGAGTGGGGGAGGGGTATTTACTGGGATATAGACAGTGAGTGGGGGAGGGGTATTTACTGGGATAGAGACAGTGAGTGGGGGAGGGGTATTTATTGGGATAGAGACAGTGAGTGGGGGAGGGGTATTTACTGGGATAGAGACAGTGAGTGGGGGAGGGGGTATTTACTGGGATAGAGACAGTGAGTGGGGGAGGGGTATTTATTGGGATAGAGGCAGTGAGTGGGGGAGGGGGTATTTACTGGGATAGAGACAGTGAGTGGGGGAGGGGTATTTATTGGGATAGAGGCAGTGAGTGGGGGGAGGTGTATTTACTGGGATAGAGACAGTGAGTGGGGGAGGGGGTATTTACTGGGATAGAGACAGTGAGTGGGGGAGGGGGTATTTACTGGGATAGAGACAGTGAGTGGGGGAGGGGGTATTTACTGGGATAGAGACAGTGAGTGGGGGAGGGGGTATTTACTGGGATAGAGACAGTGAGTGGGGGAGGGGGTATTGACTGGGATAGAGACAGTGAGTGGGGGAGGGGTATTTACTGAGATAGAGACAGTGAGTGGGGGAGGGGTATTTACTGGGATAGAGACAGTGAATGGGGGAGGGGTATTTATTGGGATAGAGACAGTGAGTGGGGGAGGGGTATTTACTGGGATAGAGACAGTGAGTGGGGGAGGGGGTATTTACTGGAGATAGAGACAGTGAGTGGGGGAGGGGGATTTACTGGGATAGAGACAGTGAGTGGGGGAGGGGTATTTACTGGGATAGAGAGAATGAGTGGAGGAGGGGGTATTTACTGGGATCGAGACAGTGAGTGGGGGAGGGGTATTTACTGGGATAGAGACAGTGAGTGGGGGAGGGGGTATTTACTGGGATAGAGACAGTGAGTGGGGGAAGGGTATTTACTGGAAGAGAGACAGTGAGTGGGGGAGGGGGTATTTACCGAGATAGAGACAGTGAGTGGGGGAGGGGTATTTACTGGGATAGAGACAGTGAGTGGGGGAGGGGGTATTTACTGGGATAGAGACAGTGAGTGGGGGAAGGGTATTTACTGGGATAGAGACAGTGAGTGGGGGAGGGGGTATTTACTGGGATAGAGACAGTGAGTGGGGGGAGGGTTAGTTACTGGGATGGAGACAGTGAGTGGGGGAGGTGTATTTACTGGGATAGAGACTGTGAGTGGGGGAGGGGTATTTACTGGGATAGAGACAGTGAGTGGGGGAGGGGGTATTTACTGGGATGGAGACAGTGAGTGGGGGAGGGGCTATTTACTGGGATGGAGACAGTTCGTGGGGGAGGGGGTATTTACGGGGATAGAGACAGTGAGTGGGGAGGGGTATTTACTGGGATAGAGACAGTGAGTCGGGGAGGGGTATTTACTGGGATAGAGACAGTGAGTGGGGGAGGGGTATTTACTGGGATAGAGACAGTGAGTGGGGGAGGGGGTATTTACTGGGATGGAGACAGTTCGTGGGGGAGGGCGTATTTACGGGGAGAGAGACAGTGAGTGGGGAGGGGTATTTACTGGGATAGAGACAGTGAGTGGGGGAGGGGTATTTACTGGCATAGAGACCGTGAGTGGGGGAGGGGGTATTTACTGCGATAGAGAAAGTGAGTGGGGGAGGGGTATTTACTGGGATAGAGACAGTGAGTGGGGGAGGGGGTATTTACTGGCATAGAGACCGTGAGTGGGGGAGGGGGTATTTACTGCGATAGAGAAAGTGAGTGGGGGAGGGGTATTTACTGGGATAGAGGCAGTGAGTGGGGGAGGGGTATTTACTGGGATAGAGACAGTGAGAGGGGAGGGGTATTGACTGGGATAGAGACAGTGAGTGGGGGAGGGGTATTTACTTGGATAGAGACAGTGAGTGGGGGAGGGGTATTTACTGGGATAGAGACAGTGAGAGGGGAGGGGTATTGACTGGGATAGAGACAGTGAGTGGGGGAGGTGTATTTACTGGGATAGAGACAGTGAGAGGGGAGGGGTATTGACTGGGATAGAGACAGTGAGAGGGGAGGGGTATTTACTGGGATAGAGACAGTGAGAGGGGAGGGGTATTGACTGGGATAGAGACAGTGAGTGGGGGAGGGGTATTTACTTGGATAGAGACAGTGAGTGGGGGAGGGGTATTTACTGGGATATAGACAGTGAGTGGGGGAGGGGTATTTACTGGGATAGAGACAGTGAGTGGGGGAGGGGTATTTACTGGGATAGAGACAGTGAGTGGGGGAGGGGGTATTTACTGGGATAGAGACAGTGAGTGGGGGAGGGGTATTTATTGGGATAGAGGCAGTGAGTGGGGGAGGGGGTATTTACTGGGATAGAGACAGTGAGTGGGGGAGGGGTATTTACTGAGATAGAGACAGTGAGTGGGGGAGGGGTATTTACTGGGATCGAGACAGTGAGTGGGGGAGGGGTATTTACTGGGATAGAGACAGTGAGTGGGGGAGGGGGTATTTACTGGGATAGAGACAGTGAGTGGGGGAAGGGTATTTACTGGAAGAGAGACAGTGAGTGGGGGAGGGGGTATTTACCGAGATAGAGACAGTGAGTGGGGGAGGGGTATTTACTGGGATGCAGACAGTGAGTGGGGGAGGGGGTATTCACTGGGATGCAGACAGTGAGTGGGGGAGGGTGTATTTACTGGGATAGAGACAGTGAGTGGGGGAGGGGGTATTTACTGGGATAGAGACAGTGAGTGGGGGAAGGGTATTTACTGGGATAGAGACAGTGAGTGGGGGAGGGGGTATTTACTGGGATAGAGACAGTGAGTGGGGGGAGGGTTAGTTACTGGGATGGAGACAGTGAGTGGGGGAGGTGTATTTACTGGGATAGAGACTGTGAGTGGGGGAGGGGTATTTACTGGGATAGAGACAGTGAGTGGGGGAGGGGGTATTTACTGGGATGGAGACAGTGAGTGGGGGAGGGGCTATTTACTGGGATGGAGACAGTTCGTGGGGGAGGGGGTATTTACGGGGATAGAGACAGTGAGTGGGGAGGGGTATTTACTGGGATAGAGACAGTGAGTCGGGGAGGGGTATTTACTGGGATAGAGACAGTGAGTGGGGGAGGGGTATTTACTGGGATAGAGACAGTGAGTGGGGGAGGGGGTATTTACTGGGATGGAGACAGTTCGTGGGGGAGGGCGTATTTACGGGGAGAGAGACAGTGAGTGGGGAGGGGTATTTACTGGGATAGAGACAGTGAGTGGGGGAGGGGTATTTACTGGCATAGAGACCGTGAGTGGGGGAGGGGGTATTTACTGCGATAGAGAAAGTGAGTGGGGGAGGGGTATTTACTGGGATAGAGACAGTGAGTGGGGGAGGGGGTATTTACTGGCATAGAGACCGTGAGTGGGGGAGGGGGTATTTACTGCGATAGAGAAAGTGAGTGGGGGAGGGGTATTTACTGGGATAGAGGCAGTGAGTGGGGGAGGGGTATTTACTGGGATAGAGACAGTGAGAGGGGAGGGGTATTGACTGGGATAGAGACAGTGAGTGGGGGAGGGGTATTTACTTGGATAGAGACAGTGAGTGGGGGAGGGGTATTTACTGGGATAGAGACAGTGAGAGGGGAGGGGTATTGACTGGGATAGAGACAGTGAGTGGGGGAGGTGTATTTACTGGGATAGAGACAGTGAGAGGGGAGGGGTATTGACTGGGATAGAGACAGTGAGAGGGGAGGGGTATTTACTGGGATAGAGACAGTGAGAGGGGAGGGGTATTGACTGGGATAGAGACAGTGAGTGGGGGAGGGGTATTTACTTGGATAGAGACAGTGAGTGGGGGAGGGGTATTTACTGGGATATAGACAGTGAGTGGGGGAGGGGTATTTACTGGGATAGAGACAGTGAGTGGGGGAGGGGTATTTACTGGGATAGAGACAGTGAGTGGGGGAGGGGGTATTTACTGGGATAGAGACAGTGAGTGGGGGAGGGGTATTTATTGGGATAGAGGCAGTGAGTGGGGGAGGGGGTATTTACTGGGATAGAGACAGTGAGTGGGGGAGGGGTATTTACTGAGATAGAGACAGTGAGTGGGGGAGGGGTATTTACTGGGATAGAGACAGTGAGTGGGGGAGGGGTATTTACTGGGATAGAGACAGTGAGTGGGGGAGGGGTATTTACTGGGATAGAGACAGTGAGTGGGGGAGGGGGTATTTACTGGGATAGAGACAGTGAGTGGGGGAGGGGTATTTACTAGGATAGAGACAGTGAGTGGGGGAGGGGGTATTTACTGGAGATAGAGACAGTGAGTGGGGGAGGGGGATTTCCTGGGATAGAGACAGTGAGTGGGGGAGGGGTATTCACTGGGATGCAGACAGTGAGTGGGGGAGGGGTATTTACTGGGATAGAGACAGTGAGTGAGGGAGGGGTATTCACTGGGATGCAGACAGTGAGTGGGGGAGGGTATTTACTGGGATAGAGACAGTGAGTGGGGGAGGGGTATTTACTGGGATAGAGACAGTGAGTGGGGGAGGGGTATTTACTGGGATAGAGACAGTGAGTGGGGGAGGGGTATTTACTGGGATAGAGGCAGTGAGTGGGGGAGGGGTATTTACTGGGATAGAGACAGTGAGTGGGGGAGGGGTATTTACTGGGATAGAGACAGTGAGTGGGGGAGGGGTATTTACTGGGATGGAGACAGTTCGTGGGGGAGGGGGTATTTCCGGGGATAGAGACAGTGAGAGGGGAGGGATATTTACTGGGATAGAGACAGTGAGTGGGGGAGGGTTTTTTTACTGGGATAGAGACAGTGAGTGGGGGAGGGGGTATTTACGGGGATAGAGACAGTGAGTGGGGGAGGGGTTATTGACTGGGATAGAGACAGTGAGTGGGGGAGGGTTTTTTTACTGGGATAGAGACAGTGAGTCGGGGAGGGGTATTTACTGGGATAGAGACAGTGAGTGGGGGAGGGGTATTTACTGGGATAGAGACAGTGAGTGGGGGAGGGGGTATTTACTGGGATGGAGACAGTTCGTGGGGGAGGGCGTATTTACGGGGAGAGAGACAGTGAGTGGGGAGGGGTATTTACTGGGATAGAGACAGTGAGTGGGGGAGGGGTATTTACTGGCATAGAGACCGTGAGTGGGGGAGGGGGTATTTACTGCGATAGAGAAAGTGAGTGGGGGAGGGGTATTTACTGGGATAGAGACAGTGAGTGGGGGAGGGGGTATTTACTGGCATAGAGACCGTGAGTGGGGGAGGGGGTATTTACTGCGATAGAGAAAGTGAGTGGGGGAGGGGTATTTACTGGGATAGAGGCAGTGAGTGGGGGAGGGGTATTTACTGGGATAGAGACAGTGAGAGGGGAGGGGTATTGACTGGGATAGAGACAGTGAGTGGGGGAGGGGTATTTACTTGGATAGAGACAGTGAGTGGGGGAGGGGTATTTACTGGGATAGAGACAGTGAGAGGGGAGGGGTATTGACTGGGATAGAGACAGTGAGTGGGGGAGGTGTATTTACTGGGATAGAGACAGTGAGAGGGGAGGGGTATTGACTGGGATAGAGACAGTGAGAGGGGAGGGGTATTTACTGGGATAGAGACAGTGAGAGGGGAGGGGTATTGACTGGGATAGAGACAGTGAGTGGGGGAGGGGTATTTACTTGGATAGAGACAGTGAGTGGGGGAGGGGTATTTACTGGGATATAGACAGTGAGTGGGGGAGGGGTATTTACTGGGATAGAGACAGTGAGTGGGGGAGGGGTATTTACTGGGATAGAGACAGTGAGTGGGGGAGGGGGTATTTACTGGGATAGAGACAGTGAGTGGGGGAGGGGTATTTATTGGGATAGAGGCAGTGAGTGGGGGAGGGGGTATTTACTGGGATAGAGACAGTGAGTGGGGGAGGGGTATTTACTGAGATAGAGACAGTGAGTGGGGGAGGGGTATTTACTGGGATAGAGACAGTGAGTGGGGGAGGGGTATTTACTGGGATAGAGACAGTGAGTGGGGGAGGGGTATTTACTGGGATAGAGACAGTGAGTGGGGGAGGGGGTATTTACTGGGATAGAGACAGTGAGTGGGGGAGGGGTATTTACTAGGATAGAGACAGTGAGTGGGGGAGGGGGTATTTACTGGAGATAGAGACAGTGAGTGGGGGAGGGGGATTTCCTGGGATAGAGACAGTGAGTGGGGGAGGGGTATTCACTGGGATGCAGACAGTGAGTGGGGGAGGGGTATTTACTGGGATAGAGACAGTGAGTGGGGGAGGGGTATTCACTGGGATGCAGACAGTGAGTGGGGGAGGGTATTTACTGGGATAGAGACAGTGAGTGGGGGAGGGGTATTTACTGGGATAGAGACAGTGAGTGGGGGAGGGGTATTTACTGGGATAGAGACAGTGAGTGGGGGAGGGGTATTTACTGGGATAGAGGCAGTGAGTGGGGGAGGGGTATTTACTGGGATAGAGACAGTGAGTGGGGGAGGGGTATTTACTGGGATAGAGACAGTGAGTGGGGGAGGGGTATTTACTGGGATGGAGACAGTTCGTGGGGGAGGGGGTATTTCCGGGGATAGAGACAGTGAGAGGGGAGGGATATTTACTGGGATAGAGACAGTGAGTGGGGGAGGGTTTTTTTTACTGGGATAGAGACAGTGAGTGGGGGAGGGGGTATTTACGGGGATAGAGACAGTGAGTGGGGGAGGGGTTATTGACTGGGATAGAGACAGTGAGTGGGGGAGGGTTTTTTTACTGGGATAGAGACAGTGAGTGGGGGAGGGGGTATTTACTGGGATAGAGACAGTGAGTGGGGGAGGGGGTATTTACTGGCATAGAGACAGTGAGTGGGGGAGGGGGTATTTACTGCGATAGAGAAAGTGAGTGGGGGAGGGGTATTTACTGGGATAGAGGCAGTGAGTGGGGGAGGGGTATTTACTGGGATAGAGACAGTGAGTGGGGGAGGGGTATTTACTGGGATAGAGACAGTGAGTGGGGGAGGGGTATTTACTGGGATGGAGACAGTTCGTGGGGGAGGGGGTATTTCCGGGGATAGAGACAGTGAGAGGGGAGGGATATTTACTGGGATAGAGACAGTGAGTGGGGGAGGGTTTTTTTACTGGGATAGAGACAGTGAGTGGGGGAGGGGGTATTTACGGGGATAGAGACAGTGAGTGGGGGAGGGGTTATTGACTGGGATAGAGACAGTGAGTGGGGGAGGGTTTTTTTACTGGGATAGAGACAGTGAGTGGGGGAGGGGGTATTTACTGGGATAGAGACAGTGAGTGGGGGAGGGGGTATTTACTGGCATAGAGACAGTGAGTGGGGGAGGGGGTATTTACTGCGATAGAGAAAGTGAGTGGGGGAGGGGTATTTACTGGGATAGAGGCAGTGAGTGGGGGAGGGGGTATTTACTGGAATAGAGACAGTTCGTGGGGGTGGGGGTATTTACTGGGATAGAGACAGTGAGTGGGGGAAGGGTATTTACTGGGATAGAGACAGTGAGTGGGGGAGGGGGGTATTTACTGGGATGGAGACAGTGAGTGGGGGAAGGGTATTTACTGGGATAGAGACAGTGAGTGGGGGAGGGGGTATTTACTGGGATAGAGACAGTGAGTGGGGGGAGGGGTATTTACTGGGATAGAGACAGTGAGTGGGGGAGGGGTATTTACTGGGATAGAGACAGTGAGTGGGGGAGGGGTATTTACTGGGATAGAGACAGTGAGTGGGGGGAGGGGTATTTACTGGGATGGAGACAGTGAGTTGGGGAGGGGTATTTACTGGGATAGAGACAGTGAGTGGGGGAGGGGTATTTACTGGGATGGAGACAGTGAGTTGGGGAGGGGTATTTACTGGGATAGAGACAGTGAGTGGGGGAGGGGTATTTACTGGGATAGAGACAGTGAGTTGGGGAGGGGTATTTACTGGATAGAGACAGTGAGTGGGGGAGGGGTATTTACTGGGATGGAGACAGTTAGTGGGGGGAGGGGTATTTACTGGGATAGAGACAGTGAGTGGGGGGAGGGGTATTTACTGGGATGGAGACAGTGAGTGGGGGGAGGTGTATTTACTGGGATGGAGACAGTTAGTGGGGGAGGGGTATTTACTGGGATAGAGACAGTGAGTGGGGGAGGGGTATTTACTGGGATAGAGACAGTGAGTGGGGGAGGGGGTATTTACTGGGATGGAGACAGTGAGTGGGGGAGGGGGTATTTACTGGGATGGAGACAGTTCGTGCGGGAGGGGGTATTTACGGGGATAGAGACAGTGAGTGGGGGAGGGATATTTACTGGGATGGAGACAGTGAGTGGGGGAGGGGTATTTACTGAGATAGAGACAGTGAGTGGGGGGAGGGGTATTTACTGGGATAGAGACAGTGAGTGGGGGGGAGGGGGTATTTACTGGGATGGAGACAGTGAGTGGGGGAGGGGGATTTCCTGGGATAGAGACAGTGAGTGGGGGAGGGGTATTCACTGGGATGCAGACAGTGAGTGGGGGAGGGGTATTTACTGGGATAGAGACAGTGAGTGAGGGAGGGGTATTCACTGGGATGCAGACAGTGAGTGGGGGAGGGTATTTACTGGGATAGAGACAGTGAGTGGGGGAGGGGTATTTACTGGGATAGAGACAGTGAGTGGGGGAGGGGTATTTACTGGGATAGAGACAGTGAGTGGGGGAGGGGTATTTACTGGGATAGAGGCAGTGAGTGGGGGAGGGGTATTTACTGGGATAGAGACAGTGAGTGGGGGAGGGGTATTTACTGGGATAGAGACAGTGAGTGGGGGAGGGGTATTTACTGGATGGAGACAGTTCGTGGGGAGGGGGTATTTCCGGGGATAGAGACAGTGAGAGGGGAGGGATATTTACTGGGATAGAGACAGTGAGTGGGGGAGGGTTTTTTTACTGGGATAGAGACAGTGAGTGGGGGAGGGGGTATTTACGGGGATAGAGACAGTGAGTGGGGGAGGGGTTATTGACTGGGATAGAGACAGTGAGTGGGGGAGGGTTTTTTTACTGGGATAGAGACAGTGAGTCGGGGAGGGGTATTTACTGGGATAGAGACAGTGAGTGGGGGAGGGGTATTTACTGGGATAGAGACAGTGAGTGGGGGAGGGGGGTATTTACTGGGATGGAGACAGTTCGTGGGGGAGGGCGTATTTACGGGGAGAGAGACAGTGAGTGGGGAGGGGTATTTACTGGGATAGAGACAGTGAGTGGGGGAGGGGTATTTACTGGCATAGAGACCGTGAGTGGGGGAGGGGGTATTTACTGCGATAGAGAAAGTGAGTGGGGGAGGGGTATTTACTGGGATAGAGACAGTGAGTGGGGGAGGGGGTATTTACTGGCATAGAGACCGTGAGTGGGAGAGGGGGTATTTACTGCGATAGAGAAAGTGAGTGGGGGAGGGGTATTTACTGGGATAGAGGCAGTGAGTGGGGGAGGGGTATTTACTGGGATAGAGACAGTGAGAGGGGAGGGGTATTGACTGGGATAGAGACAGTGAGTGGGGGAGGGGTATTTACTTGGATAGAGACAGTGAGTGGGGGAGGGGTATTTACTGGGATAGAGACAGTGAGAGGGGAGGGGTATTGACTGGGATAGAGACAGTGAGTGGGGGAGGTGTATTTACTGGGATAGAGACAGTGAGAGGGGAGGGGTATTGACTGGGATAGAGACAGTGAGAGGGGAGGGGTATTTACTGGGATAGAGACAGTGAGAGGGGAGGGGTATTGACTGGGATAGAGACAGTGAGTGGGGGAGGGGTATTTACTTGGATAGAGACAGTGAGTGGGGGAGGGGTATTTACTGGGATATAGACAGTGAGTGGGGGAGGGGTATTTACTGGGATAGAGACAGTGAGTGGGGGAGGGGTATTTACTGGGATAGAGACAGTGAGTGGGGGAGGGGGTATTTACTGGGATAGAGACAGTGAGTGGGGGAGGGGTATTTATTGGGATAGAGGCAGTGAGTGGGGGAGGGGGTATTTACTGGGATAGAGACAGTGAGTGGGGGAGGGGTATTTACTGAGATAGAGACAGTGAGTGGGGGAGGGGTATTTACTGGGATAGAGACAGTGAGTGGGGGAGGGGTATTTACTGGGATAGAGACAGTGAGTGGGGGAGGGGTATTTACTGGGATAGAGACAGTGAGTGGGGGAGGGGGTATTTACTGGGATAGAGACAGTGAGTGGGGGAGGGGTATTTACTAGGATAGAGACAGTGAGTGGGGGAGGGGGTATTTACTGGAGATAGAGACAGTGAGTGGGGGAGGGGGATTTCCTGGGATAGAGACAGTGAGTGGGGGAGGGGTATTCACTGGGATGCAGACAGTGAGTGGGGGAGGGGTATTTACTGGGATAGAGACAGTGAGTGGGGGAGGGGTATTCACTGGGATGCAGACAGTGAGTGGGGGAGGGTATTTACTGGGATAGAGACAGTGAGTGGGGGAGGGGTATTTACTGGGATAGAGACAGTGAGTGGGGGAGGGGTATTTACTGGGATAGAGACAGTGAGTGGGGGAGGGGTATTTACTGGGATAGAGGCAGTGAGTGGGGGAGGGGTATTTACTGGGATAGAGACAGTGAGTGGGGGAGGGGTATTTACTGGGATAGAGACAGTGAGTGGGGGAGGGGTATTTACTGGGATGGAGACAGTTCGTGGGGGAGGGGGTATTTCCGGGGATAGAGACAGTGAGAGGGGAGGGATATTTACTGGGATAGAGACAGTGAGTGGGGGAGGGTTTTTTTACTGGGATAGAGACAGTGAGTGGGGGAGGGGGTATTTACGGGGATAGAGACAGTGAGTGGGGGAGGGGTTATTGACTGGGATAGAGACAGTGAGTGGGGGAGGGTTTTTTTACTGGGATAGAGACAGTGAGTGGGGGAGGGGGTATTTACTGGGATAGAGACAGTGAGTGGGGGAGGGGGTATTTACTGGCATAGAGACAGTGAGTGGGGGAGGGGGTATTTACTGCGATAGAGAAAGTGAGTGGGGGAGGGGTATTTACTGGGATAGAGGCAGTGAGTGGGGGAGGGGTATTTACTGGGATAGAGACAGTGAGTGGGGGAGGGGTATTTACTGGGATAGAGACAGTGAGTGGGGGAGGGGTATTTACTGGGATGGAGACAGTTCGTGGGGGAGGGGGTATTTCCGGGGATAGAGACAGTGAGAGGGGAGGGATATTTACTGGGATAGAGACAGTGAGTGGGGGAGGGTTTTTTTACTGGGATAGAGACAGTGAGTGGGGGAGGGGGTATTTACGGGGATAGAGACAGTGAGTGGGGGAGGGGTTATTGACTGGGATAGAGACAGTGAGTGGGGGAGGGTTTTTTTACTGGGATAGAGACAGTGAGTGGGGGAGGGGGTATTTACTGGGATAGAGACAGTGAGTGGGGGAGGGGGTATTTACTGGCATAGAGACAGTGAGTGGGGGAGGGGGTATTTACTGCGATAGAGAAAGTGAGTGGGGGAGGGGTATTTACTGGGATAGAGGAAGTGAGTGGGGGAGGGGGTATTTACTGGAATAGAGACAGTTCGTGGGGGTGGGGGTATTTACTGGGATAGAGACAGTGAGTGGGGGAAGGGTATTTACTGGGATAGAGACAGTGAGTGGGGAGGGGGTATTTACTGGGATGGAGACAGTGAGTGGGGGAAGGGTATTTACTGGGATAGAGACAGTGAGTGGGGGAGGGGGTATTTTACTGGGATAGAGACAGTGAGTGGGGGAGGGGTATTTACTGGATAGAGACAGTGAGTGGGGGAGGGGTATTTACTGGGATAGAGACAGTGAGTGGGGGAGGGGTATTTACTGGGATAGAGACAGTGAGTGGGGGGAGGGGTATTTACTGGGATGGAGACAGTGAGTTGGGGAGGGGTATTTACTGGGATAGAGACAGTGAGTGGGGGAGGGGTATTTACTGGGATGGAGACAGTGAGTTGGGGAGGGGTATTTACTGGATAGAGACAGTGAGTGGGGAGGGGTATTTACTGGATAGAGACAGTGAGTTGGGGAGGGGTATTTACTGGGATAGAGACAGTGAGTGGGGGAGGGGTATTTACTGGGATGGAGACAGTTAGTGGGGGGAGGGGTATTTACTGGGATAGAGACAGTGAGTGGGGGAGGGGTATTTACTGGGATGGAGACAGTGAGTGGGGGGAGGTGTATTTACTGGATGGAGACAGTTAGTGGGGGAGGGGGTATTTACTGGGATAGAGACAGTGAGTGGGGGAGGGGTATTTACTGGATAGAGACAGTGAGTGGGGGAGGGGGTATTTACTGGGATGGAGACAGTGAGTGGGGGAGGGGGTATTTACTGGGATGGAGACAGTTCGTGCGGGAGGGGGTATTTACGGGGATAGAGACAGTGAGTGGGGGAGGGATATTTACTGGATGGAGACAGTGAGTGGGGGAGGGGTATTTACTGAGATAGAGACAGTGAGTGGGGGGAGGGGTATTTACTGGGATAGAGACAGTGAGTGGGGGGAGGGGGTATTTACTGGGATGGAGACAGTTCGTGGGGGAGGGGGTATTTACTGGGATAGAGACCGTGAGTGGGGGAGGGTATTTACTGGGATAGAGACAGTGAGTGGGGGAGGGTGTATTTACTGGGTTAGAGACAGTGAGTGGGGGAGGGGGTATTTACCGAGATAGAGACAGTGAGTGGGGGAGGGGGTATTTACTGGGATAGAGACAGTGATTGGGGGAGGGGGGTATTTACTGGGATAGAGACAGTGAGTGGGGGGGAGGGGGTATTTACTGGGATAGAGACAGTGAGTGTGGGAGGGGGGTATTTACTGGGATAGAGACAGTGAGTGGGGAGGGGGGGTATTTACCGAGATAGAGACAGTGAGTGGGGGGAGGGGTATTTACTGGATAGAGACAGTGAGTGGGGGAGGGGGTATTTACTGGGATAGAGACAGTGAGTGGGGGAGGGGGTATTTACTGGGATAGAGACAGTGAGTGGGGGAGGGGGTATTTACCGAGATAGAGACAGTGAGTGGGGGAGGGGTATTTACTGGATAGAGACAGTGAGTGGGGGAGGGGTATTTACTGGGATGGAGACAGTTAGTGGGGGAGGGGTATTTACTGGGATAGAGACAGTGAGTGGGGGAGGGGTATTTACTGGGATAGAGACAGTGAGTGGGGGAGGGGTATTTACTGGATAGAGACAGAGTGGGGGAGGGGTATTTACTGGGATAGGGACAGTGAGTGGGGGAGGGGGTATTTACTGGCATAGAGGCAGTGAGTGGGGGAGGGGTTATTTACTGGATAGAGACAGTGAGTGGGGGAGGGGTATTTACTGGGATAGAGAAAGTGAGTGGGGGAGGGGGTATTTACTGGGATAGAGACAGTGAGTGGGGGAGGGGTATTTGCTGGGATAGAGACAGTGAGTGGGGGAGGGGTATTTACTGGGATAGAGACAGTGAGTGGGGGAGGGGTATTTACTGGGACAGAGGCAGTGAGTGGGGGAGGGGTAATTTACTGGGATAGAGACAGTGAGTGGGGGAGGGGTATTTACTGGGATAGAGACAGTGAGTGGGGGAGGGGTATTTACTGGGATAGAGACAGTGAGTGGGGGAGGGGTATTTACTGGGATAGAGACAGTGAGTGGGGGAGGGGTATTTACTGGGATAGAGACAGTGAGTGGGGGAGGGGTATTTACTGGATAGAGACAGTGAGTGGGGGAGGGGTATTTACTGGGATAGAGGCAGTGAGTGGGGGAGGGGTATTTACTGGGATAGAGACAGTGAGTGGGGGAGGGGGTATTTACCGAGATAGAGACAGTGAGTGGGGGGAGGGGTATTTACTGGGATAGAGACAGTGATTGGGGGAGGGGGTATTTACTGGGATAGAGACAGTGAGTGGGGGGAGGGGGTATTTACTGGGATAGAGACAGTGTGTGGGGGAGGGGGTATTTACTGGGATAGAGACAGTGAGTGGGGGAGGGGTATTTACTGGGATAGAGACAGTGAGTGGGGGAGGGGGGTATTTACTGGGATAGAGACAGTGAGTGTGGGAGGGGGGTATTTACTGGGATAGAGACAGTGAGTGGGGGAGGGGGTATTTACCGAGATAGAGACAGTGAGTGGGGGGGAGGGGTATTTACTGGGATAGAGACAGTGAGTGGGGGAGGGGGGTATTTACTGGGATAGAGACAGTGAGTGGGGGAGGGGGTATTTACTGGGATAGAGACAGTGAGTGGGGGAGGGGGTATTTACCGAGATAGAGACAGTGAGTGGGGGAGGGGTATTTACTGGGATAGAGGCAGTGACTGGGGGAGGGTATTTACTGGGATAGAGACAGTTAGTGGGGGAGGGGGTATTTACTGGGATAGAGACAGTGAGTGGGGGAGGGGTATTTACTGGGATAGAGACAGTGAGTGGGGGGAGGGGTATTTACTGGGATAGAGACAGTGAGTGGGGGAGGGGGTATTTACTGGGATAGAGGCAGTGAGTGGGGGAGGGGTATTTACTGGGATAGAGACAGTTAGTGGGGGAGGGGGTATTTACTGGGATAGAGACAGTGAGTGGGGGAGGGGTATTTACTGGGATAGAGACAGTGAGTGGGGGGAGGGGTATTTACTGGGATAGAGACAGTGAGTGGGGGAGGGGGTATTTACTGGGATAGAGGCAGTGAGTGGGGGAGGGGTATTTACTGGGATAGAGACAGTTAGTGACGGAGGGGGTATTTACTGGGATAGAGACAGTGAGTGGGGGAGGGGGGTATTTACTGGGATAGAGGCAGTGAGTGGGGGAGGGGTATTTACTGGGATAGAGACAGTTAGTGGGGGAGGGGGTATTTACTGGGATAGAGACAGTGAGTGGGGGGAGGGGTATTTACTGGGATAGAGACAGTGAGTGGGGGAGGGTGTATTTACTGGGATAGAGACAGTGAGTGGGGGAGGGATATTTACTGGGATGGAGACAGTTAGTGGGGGGAGGGGTATTTACTGGGATAGAGACAGTGAGTGGGGGAGGGGTATTTACTGGATAGAGACAGTGAGTGGGGGAGGGGTATTTACTGGGATAGAGACAGTGAGTGGGGGAGGGGTATTTACTGGGATAGAGACAGTGAGTGGGGGAGGGGTATTTACTGGGATGGAGACAGTTAGTGGGGGGAGGGGTATTTACTGGGATAGAGACAGTGAGTGGGGGAGGGTTATTTACTGGGATGGAGACAGTGAGTGGGGGAGGGGGTATTTACTGGGATAGAGACAGTGAGTGGGGGAGGGGTATTTACTAGGATGGAGACAGTTAGTGGGGGGAGGGGTATTTACTGGATAGAGACAGTGAGTGGGGGAGGGGTATTTACTGGGATAGAGACAGTGAGTGGGGGAGGGGTATTTACTGGGATAGAGACAGTGAGTGGGGGAGGGGTATTTACTGGGATAGGGACAGTGAGTGGGGGAGGGGGTATTTACTGGCATAGAGACAGTGAGTGGGGGAGGGGTTATTTACTGGGTTAGAGACAGTGAGTGGGGGAGGGGGTATTTACTGGGATAGAGAAAGTGAGTGGGGGAGGGGGGTATTTACTGGGATAGAGACAGTGAGTGGGGGAGGGGTATTTGCTGGGATAGAGACAGTGAGTGGGGGAGGGGTATTTACTGGGATAGAGACAGTGAGTGGGGGAGGGGTATTTACTGGGATAGAGGCAGTGAGTGGGGGAGGGGTATTTACTGGGATAGAGACAGTGAGTGGGGGAGGGGTATTTACTGGGATAGAGACAGTGAGTGGGGGGAGGGGTATTTTCTGGATGGAGACAGTTCGTGGGGGAGGGGGTATTTCCGGGGATAGAGACAGTGAGAGGGGAGGGATATTTACTGGGATAGAGACAGTGAGTGGGGGAGGGGATATTTACGGGGATAGAGACAGTGAGTGGGGGAGGGTTTTTTTTACTGGGATAGAGACAGTGAGTGGGTATTTACTGGCATAGAGACAGTGAGTGGGGGAGGGGGTATTGACTGGGATAGAGACAGTGAGTGGGGGAGGGTTTTTTTACTGGGATAGAGACAGTGAGTGTGGGAGGGGTATTTACTGGGATAGAGACAGTGAGTGGGGGAGGGGTATTTACTGA